>NC_073313.1:165078860-165410284 GCF_027595985.1 Sorex araneus
GTGAGCCCTGAGCACAGAGCTGGGAGTGAGCCCTGAGCACAGAGCCGGGAGTGAGCGCAGAGCCGGGAGTGAGTCCTGAGCGCAGAGCCGGGAGTGAGCCCTGAGCACAGAGCCGGGAGTGAGCCCTGAGCACAGAGCCGGGAGTCAGCCCTGAGCACAGAATCGGGATTGAGCCCTGAGCACAGAGCCGGGAATGAGCCCTGAGCACAGAGCCGGGAGTGAGCCCTGAGCACAGACCCAGGAGTCAGCCCTGAGCACAGAACTGGGAGTCATCCCTGAGCACAGAGCCGGGAGTCAGCCCTGAGCACAGAGCCGGGAGTCAGCCCTGAGCACAGAGCCGGGAGTAAGCCCTGAGCAGCACTGGGTGTGGCCCCCAAGCTGGGGAAGCGTGAGCAGCAGGCTGCACCCCTTCTGCTCTTCTCTCTTCTCTCTCCCTCTTCTTCCTCCCCCTTCCCCTCCCCCCTCCCCTCTCCTCTTCTTCCTCCTCCTCCTCCTCCTCCTCCTCCTCCTCCTCCTCCTCCTCCTCCTCTTCTCTGCCTTTATATCTCAGAAACAAACCCCAGAGCTGGCCCCCAGAAGGGCAGTGTTGGGGGAGTAGAGCCAGGCTGCCAGGGCGGGGGCGGGGAGAGAGGGAGAGGTGGGAGGGGAGGGGATTCCCCAGTGGAATCGTCCCTGAATGTTTTCCCGAGTTGCCGCCCGCCCTGGCCTTTGTCCCGGAGTCAGGCTTGGGATTTCCGTCCTCACCTCACGGGGCGCCTTGCCCGCCCCCGGCATGAACCAGGTCTGGGGCGAGCGCGGGGGGCACTGGTGTGTGGGGGGCGGTGGCCGCCCCCTTAGTCCATCGCCCGCCGGGGGGCCTCAGCCTCAGCCTCTGTGGGGAAACACAGAAGCTTCTGGAGCCCCTCGAAGCTTCCAGAACCTTCAGGCGCGGGAGCTTCAGGCCGCAGAGCGCAGGAGGGCGTTTGCCTGGCCCCCCTGAGCCCCGCCCATTCACTCCGGAGCTCAGGGCCGGGAGTGGCCCCCGGGCATCACCCGCTGGGACCCCCCAGAAAGGCGCAGCAGCTGCTGGCCCCGACTCAAATCTGAGACTCGGTTTCCAGATACGCCGTTTCACGCAGTTTCCAGTTGTGTGTGTGTGAAACAGCCTCAAGGGTGCTGGCCTGGCACGGGGCCGACCCGGGTTCGCTCCCCGGCATCCCATCGGGTCCCCCGAGCACCGCCAGGAGTGATTCCTGAGCACAGAGCCAGGAGTCAGCCCTGAGCACTGCCGGGTGGGACCCCGAACCCCAAACCAAACCAGACATCACCCACCACCCACCGGGACCCGACACAGGCCCCCCGTGACTACTGGGGGACTCGGAGGGGAGGGGAAGGCGCCCGGGCCGTCCCGGAGTCGCACAGCCTCGAGCATCAGAGGCGAGTCTGGGCCGGAGGGACGGCTCAGTGGGCAGGGCGGGGGCCTCACGTGCAGCCCAGCCCCCCTCGCCCCGCCCCTGCGCCCCCAGCACCACACGCCCTGACCCCTGCGCTCCGGCCGGGACTCAGCCCTGGTCACTCCTGCTGGCCTGAGGCCCCGAGTCCAAACCAGCAGCAGCAACTGAAGGAGGAGGCGCGGCCGGGGGAGAGCACCGCGGGGAGGACGTCTGTCTGGCACGCGGCCCACCGGAGACCCCACAGGGACCCCTGAGCACTGCCTGAAGTGATCCCTGAGCACTGCAGGGTGGGGCCACAGAACAAAACATGCACCAGCAAGTCGGGACTCCGGCTCCATCTCAGGAAACCTTTGGCCCTTCGACAGGCTCGGGGCTAGGGCTAGGGGGACACGCATGCAGGGAGGGGGGGAGGGAGGGAGGGGGGGCGGGGCAGGAGCGACAGCACAGCGGGGAGGGCTTTGGCCTGGCATGGGGGCGACCCGGGTTCGATCCCCGGCATCCCATAGGGTCCCCCGAGCACCTCCAGGAGTGATTCCTTATTGCAGAGCCGGGAGTCAGCCCTGAGCATCGCCGGGTGGGACCCCCCCCAAAGGAAAAGGGGAAAAGGGAGAGGAGAAAGGTTTCAGGGGTCCAGCAACTCTGCAATAAAGGAAGGGAGGGGGGTGTAAAACGAGCCAAGTCCCCGTGAACCAGTGCCTGAGTTTTTGTGGGGAGGGGAGAAAGGGAGGAAGGGAAGAGGAGGGGGGAGGGAGGGTGCTTGGGCCCCATGGCCCAGGTGCCGGAGTCCCGGCAGTGGCCTAAGCTTCTGCCGGGAGAGCTGGGATTACCCAGAATAACCCTAATCCCCCCGCCGCCCAAGGTCACCCGAAACCAGACAGCTGCTGTTGTGTCCTATGGGGCCACCCGGCCTTCCCAGGCTCCCGGTGGGATGTTTGTTTGGGGGAGTCACACCCAGCGATGCTTAGGGGTCGCTGCTGGCTCTGCACTCAGGAGCCCCTCTTGGCGGAGCTCGGGGGACCCTGTGGGATGCAGGGATCGAACCCGGGTCAGCCACATGCAGGGCAAGCGCCCTCCCTGCTGGACGATCCTGCAGCTCCTAGAGACTTAATTTTTTGTTTTGCTTTTTTTTGTGTTTTGGGGGTTTTGGGGTTTTTTTTTTTTGGCTTTTTGGGTCCCACCCGGCGATGCTCAGGGCCGACTCCTGGCTCTGCACTCAGGACTCACTCCTGGCGTTGCTCAGGGGACCCTATGGGATGCTGGGAATCGAACCCGGGTCAGCCATGTGCAAGGCCAACGCCCTCCCCGCTGTGCTGTCTGTCCACCCTCCTCCGAAAAACCTTCTGTTAAGTAGTTGACAAACGCATGTGATTGCAAGCCCAGCTGTCTGAGACGTGACAGCGGAGATGACCTCCCCTTCCCCCCTCCCCCCTAGTGCTTTCTCCCCCCTCTCTGGGGCCTCCCCCTTCACCTCCTACCAGCTCAGCCCCAGACACGTGTCTGTGAGACCCCCAGCCCTGTTTCCCTGGCCCCCTGCTTCTGGTCTTTGGTGTCGGGGCCATGGCCAGAGGTGGGGGGGGGCGGGGCTCGGCAGGGGTCTCTCGGGGGGGTCTGTGGGGATTGAAACCAACTGCTGTGCTGGGAGGCACCCCAGCCTCTGAGTCACCCCCTGTCGCTCTCTCTCTAATCGCTTCTTTTTTGGGGGAGGGGGTTGGCGGGGGCGGATATTGGATGTTTGGGGCCAGGCACCCCCGGGGAGCTCAGGGCTCAGGGATCCCTTCTGGTGGGGCTCCGGGGATGGAACTGGGGTGGCCAAATGCCTGGCCAGCGCCTGGCCCCGTGCCAGCTCCCCGGCTTCCGGCTTCCTCTGTATGGAGAGAGGGCGGGGCTGGCTAGCCCAGTGGTTAGCTCCTTGCCCGAGGCCGGCTGGGGGCCGATCCCCAGCACCCTTCCGGGGCCCCCCCCCCAGTGTAACAAAGTGTGGCCCCGGGGCCAAGACTGGGGTCTTCCTCGTACCGAGCTCCGGGCAGGGTCCCCGCCTCTTTCCAGCTCCGGCCTCTGCCTGGGACCCCCTTTTCTGGGGCGTGAATGACCCCTGGGGTCCCCGTGCCCTGAGGGAGGGGCAGCTGTTCCCAGAGAGGCACCCACTGCCCAGCCACTGGCCAGCTGAGATGCCGGAGAACAGGTGGTCACCCCCAGCTGCCACCGACTACTCCTGCCTGCAGTGGGGTCAGGGGGTCAGAGTCCCCAGGGCTGGGGCGGGGGGCAGATGGGGCCTGCCCAGCCCAGGCTTGGGTCCGAATCTCCTGCCTTCAGGACCATGTGCTCTGCCCCTTCTGGCACCCACCCCTGTCCCGAGCCTGGTTTTCCGAATCTCTTGTTCCCCGTCTGCCTGGTGAGGTTGGGGGGGCAGGGGGCCAGGGGGGACCAGGAATCTCGCAGCTGCCGCCACTGACGTTTTAGGAGAACGAGGCCAGCCGGTCATTGTCAGCACACGGAATATGCGAAAATACACGAGATGTATATCTATTTTTTCTACATATTTTATATACATTTTATAATGATATATATTTATTTTTGGGGTCCCACCCAGCAATGCTTAGGGCTGACTCCCGGCTCTGCACTCGGGAATCACTCCTGGCAGTGCTCGGGGGACCCGATGGGATGCTGGGGATCAAACCCGGGTCCGCCTCGTGCCAGGCCAACGCCTTCCCCCGCTATACTTATCACTCCGGCCCCCCGTAACGCAAAACTGTCATCTAGCAAGTATTCAGATCTTAAAACGCAGGGACGGGAACGTGCTAGAAGTGACACCGTTTATAATAGCATTGTGGGTCCCCTGCCCGCCTGATCTGTGACACACGGTATCTGTCAGCTCTTTCACATGCACCGCAACGGAACAGGGAAAAAAGTAATGAAATGAAAATATTTTAGTGAAGACTAGAGTGGCTCCTTTTCTCATTGAAAACAATTTATTTATTTATTTATTTATTTATTTATTTTGCTTTTTGGGTCCCACCCGGCAATGCACAGGGGTTACTCCTGGCTCTGCACTCAGGAATCACTCCTGGCGGTGCTGAGGGGACCCTGTGGGATGCCGGGAATCAACCCGGGTCGGCCGAGTGCAAGGCCAATGCCCTCCCCGCTGTGTTATCGCTCCAGCCCCCTCTCATTGAAAACAATTTTTAAATGGGCTTTTGTTCCTAATTTATACGTACAACACTATGTTCCTGGTCCTGAACATATGCTGGGACGCTGGGGACACGCCCGACCGACAGGGGCTGGACTGTGTGTCACATGCCAGGGCCCTGGGTTCAAGCCCGGCACTGTAAGATCTGCTGAGCATTCACCTCTGGCCCCGAAGTGGGTGAGAAAGGAGGAGAGAGAGACGGGGGGGGGGGGAGGGATACAGGGAGAGAGGGAGAAGAGAGGGAGAGGGAGAAGGAGAGAAGGAGCGAGGGAGAGAAGGGAGAGAGAAGGGGAGAGGGGAAGAGGGAGAGGGGGAGAGGAAGAGGGAGAAGGAGAGAGAGGAGGGAGAAGGAGAGGAGGGAGAGGGAAAGAGGAGAGAGGAGGGGAGAGGGAGAGAGGGAGGAAGAGAAGAAATGAGGAAGAAGAGAGAAAGGGAGAAGGATAGGAGAGGGAGAGAGAGAAGGGGGGAGGGAAAGAGGGAGAGAGGAAGAGGGGAAGGAGAGAGAGAAGGAGAGAAAAGGGGAGAGGGAGAGAGGGAGGGAGGGAGAAGAAATGAGGAAGAAGAGAGAAAGGGAGGATAGGAGAGGGAGAGAGAAGAAGAGAAGAGGAGAGGGAAAGAGGGAGAGAGGAAGAGGGGGAAAGAGAGGGAGGGGGAGAGAGGGAAGGAAAGGAAGAAAGGAGAGGGGGAGGAGGGAGGGAGGGGGCGAGCGGGAGGGTAAGTGTCAGCATCTGTGTTCTCCTGTGCGCTGCCCAGTTTCCCCGTAGGTGTGTCTGTGAATCTGGGTCTGGATCTCTGCAAACTCTCCTCTCCTTTTTTCCCCCTTGTTGTTGTTGTCTGAAGCGGCCCCACCCGGCGGTGCTCAGGGCGGACTCCGGCTCTGCACTCAGGGATCACTGCCGGCGCTGTGGGGAGGACCACATGTGGTGCCGGGGACCCCCCTGGGGCTGGCTTCGGCTCAGGTAAGCGCGGGACCCACTCTCCTCCCTCTCGCGCCCTGACCTGCCTTTTCTTGTTGGTTTTTGCTTTTCGGGTCCCACCTGGCGATGCTCAGGGATGACTCCTAACTCTGTGCTCAGGGATCACTCCTGGCGGTGCTCGGGGGACCCTGTGGGATGCCGGGGATCGAACCCGGGTCGGCTGCCTGTGAGGCAAAGGCCGTCCCCGAGGTGCTGTGCTCCGGCCCTGATGTTGTTCCCTTTGAACGTCTCCCGGTGCCCACCCGTTTCTCCGAGCACTTGTCCGGCTCCCCTGCCCACCGCTGCCCCCGTGTTGGGTGCTGTTCTCTGTCCTCCTTCCGGACCGTCACTCGGGGCTTCTGAGCATGTCTGCCCGTTGTCCCGTGCTCTTGGCAACGCTAGACCTTGCCGGGGGCCTTTTGGTTTCAGTCTGACCCGTGATGCGTCATGGCCAGTAAGGGGGAGGGGGGCGTCCTTCACAGATGGTCGCTGTCTCCTTGGCTTGGGGGCCGCTCCCGCTTCCTCAGGGCTGGCTCCTGGCTCTGTGCGCAGGGACCCCTCCTGGCGGGGCTAGGGGGCTGTCGCCCGAGCCCTCTCGGCTGCCCCCTCTCCAGCCCCTGTTCAGAGGCTTGTGGTCCTGTGGGGCCATCCAGAACAGAGCCTGTCCTTCCCGTTCATCTACCCAGCTGTAGTTTTCCTTTTTGTTTTTGCCTTTTGGGTCCCACCCGGAGATGCACAGGGGTTCCTCCTGGCTCTGCACTCAGGGATCACTCCTGGCGGTGCTCAGGAGACCCTATGGGATGCTGGGGATCGAACCCGGGTCGGCCACATGCCAGGCAAACGCCCTCCCCGCTGTGCTATGATTCTGCCCGGGCTCTTTATTTTTATTTTATTTATTTATCTTTGGCTTTTTGGGTCCCAGCTGGCGATGCTCAGGACTGACTCCCGGCTCTGAGCTCAGGAATCCCTCCTGGCGGTGCTCGGGGGACCCTAGGGGATGCCGGGGATCGAACCCGGGTCGCCCGCGTGCCAGGCCAACGCCCTCCCCACTGTGCTCTCGCTCTAGCTGTGTTTCTTGCCCGCCTGGCAGGGGTTTTTCACATCTGTTATCAATTATTCACCGGTTGCCTTTGACAAGTGTCCTCTCCGCGTTTGCTGCATGTTTGTGTCACCGTCGCTGTTAAATATGTTTCTGATGGGGGAGGGGCTCTCTTTTCTGCCAGATTTGACCATATTATTTTATTCATATTTTCCCCTGTTTCTGTCAATTTCTTGCCTTTTATTTTGAGGGGGGGGGAGCTGGTTGAATAACTGTCTCTTATACAGCCGGTCTCTCTCTCTTGTAATACTTGAGATCATAAACATTCCCTTCTCCTTCCTTCGTGGTTGGACCCGGGGTTTTAGCCTTTGTGCCTGCCCGTTCTTTGGCTCGAGACTAACGCCAGGGCCTTTCTGGGTGCCGGGACCACCGACGCCTGCAGCTGCGCTTTTATTCTAGATAGATTCTGTTGGGTTGTTAAGGTTGTGTCTCTCTGTGTGTGGTGTGTGTGTGTCTGTGTGTGTTGTGTCTCTGTGTGCATGATGTGTCTGTGTGTGTTGTTTGCCTGGTCTCTGTGTGTGTTATGCCTCTGTGTGTGTGGTGTGTGTCTGTGTGTTGCGTCTCTGTGTGCATGATGTGTCTGTTGTTTGCCTGTGTCTGTGTGTGTGTTATGCCTCTGTGTGTGTGGTGTGTGTCTGTGTGTTGCGTCTCTGTGTGCATGATGTGTCTGTTGTTTGCCTGTGTCTGTGTGTGTGTTATGTCTCTGTGTGTGTGGCGTGTCTGTGTGTGTCTGTGCGTCTCTGTGTGCGTGGTGTGTCTGTGTGTGTTGTTTGCCTGTGTCTGTGTGTGTTATGTCTTTGTGTGGTGTGTCTCTGTGTACGTGGTGTGTCTGTGTGTGTTGTTTGTCTGTGTCTATGTGTGTGTTATCTCTGTGTGTGTGGTGTGTGTCTGTGTGTTGTGTCTGTGTGTGTTGTTTGCCTGTATCTATGTATGTGTTATGTCTCTGTGTCTGTGTGGTGTGTGTCTGTGTGTTGTTTCTCTCTGTGCGTGGTGTGTCTGTGTGTTGTTTGCCTGTGTCTATGTGTGTGTTATGTCTCTCTGTGTGTGGTATGTGTCTGTGTGTTGTGTCTCTGTGTGCATGGTGTGTCTGTGTGTGCGTGGTGTGTCTGTGTGTGTTGTTTGCCTGTATCTATGTGTGTTATGTCTCTGTGTGTGTGGTGTGTGTCTGTGTGCGTGGTGTGTCTGTTGTTTGCCTGTGTCTGTGTGTGTGTTATGTCTCTGTGTGTGTGGCGTGTGTCTGTGTGTGTCTGTGCGGGCTGACCGGGACCCTGAGCGTGGCCACTCGGGTGACGCGTGTCCCTGCGGGGAAAGCGGGACTGGGAAACAGGCGCACGCAGGTGTTGAGGGGCCAGAACCCCAGACACAGCCAGGGGAGGTCGAGGGGCGGAGCCACAGCACAGTGGGAGGGTGTTGGCCTGGCACGCGGCCGACCCGGGTTCGATTCCCGGCATCCCTTAGGGTCCCCTGAGCACCGCCAGGAGTGATCCCTGAGCACAGAGCCGGGAGTCAGCCCTGAGCACTGCCAGGTGGGACCTGAAGCTAAACAAGCAAAAGGCACAAAACTTCCAAGGCATGAAAGGACACAAGTGGCAAGTTTCTCCCCCGTTCACAGGTGCGCGTGTCTGCATGCCCGGCCCTGCACTGCACTGTGACTGGGCTGTGACTGGGTGTGTGTGTGTGTGTGTGTGTGTGTGTGTGTGTGTGTGTGTGTGTGTGTGTGTGTGTGTGTGTGTGTGTGTGTGTGTGTGTGTGTGGTATGTGTGTGTTGTGTCTGTGCACTGTGAGGGCTCCTAGTGAAATGCTCTCCCTCCCCTTCTCTCTCCCCTTCTTCCTCCCCCTCTCTCCCTCCCTCCTTCCCTCTCTCTCCTTCCCTCTCCCTCTCCCCCTCCTTCTCTCCCTCCCTTCTTCTCTCCCTCTCTCCCTCCCTCCCTCTCTCTCCTTCCCTCCCCCTCTCTCCCTCCCTCCCTCCCTCTCTCCTTCCCTCCCCCTCTCTCCCTCCCTCTCTCCCCCTCCCTCTCTCTCTCTCATATTTTATTGGTTTGTTTTCTCTGGGGGTCCCACCCGGCGGTGCTCAGGGCTGACCCCTGGTTGTGCATCCCGTGCTCTCTCCTGGCGTTGCTCCGGGGATCCTACTGGGTGCCGGGGCTCCTTGGTTGGTCAGGTGAGAGTCAGATGCACTGACCCCCGGGCTATCTCGCCACCGCATCTCTTTCTTGTTTGGGGCCACACCCAGCGGTGCTCAGGGCTCAGTCCCAGCTCTGTGTTCAGGCCTGACTCCCAGCTCTGTGCTCAGGGGTCATCCCGCCAGGGCTCGGGGAACTAGATGTGGAGCTGGGGATCGAGCCCTGGGGTCAGCTGCGTGCCGTGGCGAGGCGCCCTCCCCACGGTGCTGTCTCTCCGGCCCTGTTCTCTTCTTTAAAGCGTGCGACGCCCACTGGAGAGGAACTGAGCATTGGAAGTAGGTAAAGGGACACACGCAACAATCTTTCAGCATCTGTTTTGCAAACCAACACCCAAAAAAAGGGGTGGTAGAGAGAGACTGGGGACACTGGTGCTGGGAAATGTGCCCGGTGGAGGGACGGGTGCTGGAACACGGTATGACCGAAACCCGACCATGGGCAGTTCCGGAAGGAACTGTCACTATTGCACAGTGATGCAATAAAAAAAATATTTTAAAAAAGTGTGCCACGCCGGGGCTGGAGCAATAGCACAGCGGGGAGGGCGTTTGCCTTGCATGCGGCCGACCCGGGTTCGATTCCCAGCATCCCATAGGGTCCCCCGAGCACTGCCAGGGGTAATTCCTGAGTGAAGAGCCAGGAGTAACCCCTGTGCATCGCCGGGTGTGATCCAAAAAGAAAAAAAAAAAAGTGTGCCACGCCGTTTTGTCCACTGCCCCCCCCGCCCCCCGCCGACTGTGCTTTAGATCCTCGGGGTCTGTTTGCCCCCTAACTGCAGGCCGGTGATCTGTGATCCGAGTTTCTCCTTTCCCTCCCAACCCCGCCCCCCCCCCCCCCGCGGCTGTAATCTGTTTCCAGGCTGGGGTTCGACGCTGGCTTCCGGCCTCTGCCTGTCTCTGCCTGGCTTCATTCTCCCAGCAGCGTCGCCTCCGGGTTCCAGGGCGCAGAGGTACACAGCGTCCCCTCCCGTCCCCCCTCAAAAGGGCAATACAGTGAGTGTTTACAAAATCCTTCCACAGGGCACAGCGGGGAGGGCGTTGGCCTTGCACGCGGCCGACCCCGGTTCGATTCCCAGCATCCCATACGGTCCCCTGAGCACCGCCAGGAGTAATTCCTGAGTGCAGAGCCAGGAGTCACCCCTGTGCATCGCCAGGTGTGACCCAAAAAGCATAAATAAATAAATAAATAACTCCTTCCACCTGCCATTCACATTGGACTCATTTCAGTATTTATTTACTAGTTTGGGGGCCCCACCCGGTGATGCTCAGGGCTGACTCCTGGCTCTGCGCTCAGGAATCATTCCTGGCGGTGCTCGGGGGACCCTGTGGGATGCCAGGAATCGAACCCGGGTCGGCCGCGTGCCAGGCCAAAGCCCTCCCCACTGTGCTAGGGCTCCGGCCCTTGATTTTGTAGAGTTTAGCGAGCGTTCCTGTGCGTGTGGGGCAGCGGCCTCCTTTCCCGGGCCTGGTACGGTGACACATCCAGCTGATGCACAGCGAGGCGCGCCCGCGGCCAGTTTCCAGCTGTCCTTCTAGAACATTCCCGTCTCCCGCACTGACCGTTCTTGCATGCACCCCCCTTTTTAGAGGCGAGAGAGTTTACAGGCAACACAAAATCCCTGGACCTGCGGCCGAAGGCGGGGCGGGAGTGTTGACTCCTCGTGTGGAGGGAAAGGGCCCAGCTGCCCGCTGCAGACGGCTCACTGCCTTCTTCCTGGAGGGAGTTCAGAGCGGCCCCTTGCCTCCCTGCTGGGGGGTGGGGGGGTGGAGTCAGGAGGGGGCACGCCCCAAGTCTTGGTGTTTGGGGGACATCCTCTGCCTCGGTTCTCTGGGCCTGACGGCTGCTTCACGGGCTCTTGCAGTTCAATAGTCCTCCGTGACTTGTCATCTCATTTCGTTCCCGGGGAAGCAAACAATGATTTAAAAAAGAAAAAACTCACGAGAGAGAAGACAGAGACCCAGGAAGTGAAGAGACAGGGGTCCCATGCCCAGGTTGGATGCTCCCGACCCCTAACACAGAGGGCAGGCGCTGAGCCTTTGGGAGTGGGGCGTGCGGGTGACTCCAAGACCAAGTGTCCATCCTGTCCCGATGTGCTGACAGCTTCCGCGTGGCCGCCTGTAAGTCCTCAGGCTGGGGGAGAGAAGGGCCCCAGGCATCGCCCAGGAGTTGGGGGGGAGGGGCCCCTGTAAGCCGCCGGCCAACCAGACCAGCGGTTTAGCTGCTGAATTTATTTCTATTTATTTTATTTTAATTATTTATTTATTTTTGCTTTTTGGGTCCCACCCGGCGATGCACAGGGGTTCCTCCTGGCTCTGCACTCAGGAATTACTCCTGGAGGTGCTCAGGGGACCCTATGGGATGCTGGGAATCGAACCTGGGTTGGCCGCGTGCAAGGCAAACACCCTACCCGCTATGCTATCTCTCCAGCCCGATTTCTATTTATTTTAAAATCCTTTTATTATTGAGCGTCGAGGGTTACACGTTCTGTACGCAGTGAATTGCGTGAGTGGATTCCACCCTCCTGAGTCTGTCATGCGGAGTCAAGTTCCTTATGACTTGCAAATCCTTTCCCTTTTTTGGTTTTGAAATTTATTTATTAATTTTTGCTTTTTTGGGTCCCACCCGACAATGCTCAGGGCTGACTCCTGGCTCTGCACTCAGGAATCACTCCTGGTGGTGCTCGGGGGACCCTATGGGATGCTGGAAATTGAACCCGGGTTGGCTGCATGCCAGGCCAATGCCCTCCCCGCTGTGCTATCACTTTAGCCCCTGGTTTTGAATTTTATTGATGGTGTCCCATAGCACAGAAGCTTTTTTGGAGGGTCACACCTGGTGATGCTCAGGGCTGACTCCTGGCTTTGCACTCAGGAATCACTCCTGGTGGTGCTCGGGGGACCCTGTGGGATGCCTCGGATTGAACCCAGGTCAGCTGCGTGCAAGGCAAATGCCCTCCCCACTAGACTATCGCTCCGACCCCTATTTTTATTTTTTTGTTTTTGGGTCCCACCCAGCGATGCTCAGGGGTTCCTCCTGCCTCTGCACTCAGGAATCACTCCTGGCGATGCTCGGGGAACCCTGTGGGATGCCGGGGATCGAACCCGGGTCAGCTGCCTGCCAGGCAGTCGCCCTCCCCGCTGTGCTGTCGCCCCAGCCTTCCGGGCGGTTTAATGTGAGGGTCCGAGGCTGCAGGGATGGGGTGACCTGGTCCACCCGGCAGTGCTGGGGCCTCCGCGGCGGCCCCTGGCGGTGCTCAGGTGCCAGATGGTGCCGGGAATGAAACCCGGTCACGCACACGCCCTCGCCATAGTAGCCCCGGGGCCCCGAGCGATTCATATTTAATGGGTCATTTTTGTTTTTGTTTTGTCGTTTGGGGGCCTGCACCCAGCGGTGCTCAGGGCTTACTCCTGGCTCTGGGCTCAGGGATCGCTCCGGCAAGGACCAGAGGGATGCTGGGGCTGGAACCCGGGTCCACTGTGTAAGAGACAAGCCCCTCCCTCCTGTGTCTCCCCCTCCTTCTGTCTCTCTCTGTGTCTCTTCTCTCACCGTCTCTTTCCTGTCTCTCTCTGTCCTTGTCTCTCTCTTTTCTCTGTCTCTCTATATCTCTGTCTTTCTCTGTCTCTGTCTCTCTCTACTTCCCCCCATCTCTCTCTGTCTTCTCTGTCTCTTTGTCTCCTCTCTGACTTTGTCTCTTTCCTGTCTCTGTCTCTGTCCCTGTCTCTCTCTGTTCTGTCTCTCTGTCGCTGCTGCTATACCTCTGTCTCTGTATCTTTGTCTCTGTCTCTCTGTGTCTGTCTCTCTGTATCTCTGTGACTGTCTCTGTCTCTCTGTCTCTGTCTTTCTCTGTATCTCTGTGTCTGTGTCTATCTCTCCCTACCATGTACCCCCATGTCTCTGTCTCTCCTCTCTGACTCTCTTTCCTGTCTCTTCTTTCTCTGTCTCTGTTCTCTCCCTGTCTCTGTATCTCTGTCTCTGTCTCTCTGCCTCTGTTCTCTCCCTGTCTCTGTATCTCTGTCTCTGTCTCTGTTCTCTCCCTGTCTCTGTATCTCTGTCTCTGTCTCTGTCTCTGTATCTCTCTCTGTTCTCTCCCTATCTCTGTGTCTCTGTCTCTCTGTTCTCTCCCTGTCTCTATATCTCTGTCTCTGTATCTCTCTGTCTCTGTTCTCTCCCTATCTCTGTCTCTGTATCTCTGTCCCTGTCTCTGTATCTCTCTGCCTCTGTTCTCTCCCTGTCTCTGTATATCTGTCTCTGTTCTCTCCCTGTATCTATATCTCTGTCTCTGTATCTCTCTGTTTCTGTTCTCTCCCTATCTCTGTATCTCTGTCTCTGTATCTCTGTCTCTGTCTCTCTGTCTCTCTGTCCGTCGTTGTCTGGCTTCTCCTCTAACGCTGGTGCGTGTTTGAAGGGGCTTCTCCATCTCCAGAGAACAACTCCCCTCTGCTTCTGGGAGCGGAGAGGGAGGGAGGGGGTGTCTCCTAGGGGACTGTCCTTCCCCACTCTGGCCTCCGCCTGGCCTTGCCCGTGGTGCTTGGCAGAGTTCCCCCTTGCCCAGCTGTCCCCGGGCTCCGTCCCCAGCTCCAGGGCGCCCACAGCTCCCCTGCGCTGTCCGGGAAGAAAAGCACCAACCCGGACCTCAGACCCCGTAGTATTTAGAGATGCCCCCAGCTCAGCCCCAAGGCCGTGCTTTTCCCGGTGGCTTTTGTTTAGGCTCCATGTGGTGCTGGATCGACAGCACATCAGGGAGGGTGTTTGCCTTGCATGCGGCCGACCCGGGTTCGATTCCTCCAACCCTCTCGGAGAGCCCGGCCAGCTACCGAGAGGATCCCGCCCACACGGCAGAGCCTGGCAAGCTCCCCGTGGCATCTTCGAGATGCCAAACACAGTCACAACAAGTCTCACCATGGAGACGTGACTGGCGCCCGCTCGAGCCCATCGATGAGCACCGGGACGACAGAGATACAGATACAGTGATACGGTGGTGCTGGTGGTGTTTGTGCTGTTATCACCACTTTCCCTCCCTTTTCCCCCTCTTCCCGTGATAAGGAGCTGCTGCTAACTGAAAGTCATGCTTCCCCCGCACCCCCCAGGGGCCCCGGAGTGGCCGTGCCTCAGTCTCTGATTGTCACCACCTTCTCCAGTCAGATGCTCTTAAATTATCATGACTGTGGAGGAGAAACAGCGGCTCAGGGCTGCCAAAGTGCCCAGTGGGCTGAGCTCGTGGGGTTTGTTTTGGGGGGAGGGGTCCCACCCGGTGATGCTCAGGGCTGACTCCTGGCTCTGCGCTCAGGAATCCCTCCTGGCGGTGCTCGGGGGACCCTATGGGATGCCGGGGATTGAACCCGGGTCGGCCACGTGCCAGGCCAACGCCCTCCCCGCTGTGCTATGGCTCCAGCCCTGAGCTCGTGTTTTGCATGCAGTATGGGGGGGGCTATTCCTCGGGACAACACGGTCCCCAGCCACTGCTGCACAGAAGCAGGGGTCACCCCCGAGCACCAGGGAATGTGCCCCCCATCCCCCAGAACCCCCAAGAACCAAAAATGAAATAGTGGCTTTTGTTTCTTTAGTTTATTTATTTATTTGTTTATTTATTTATTGCTTTTTGGGTCACACCTGGCGATGCTCAGGGCTGACTCCTGTCTCTGCACTCAGGAATTACTCCTGGCGGGGCTCGGGGGACCCTATGGGATGCCGGGGATCGAACCCAGGTCGGCCGGGTGCCAGGCCAACGCCCTCGCCTCCGTGCTATCACTTTTCTGAAAGTGGCTTTCAGAACCCAATCTCATTGCCAGGTTCCAGCAGTGAGTTTTCACATCTTCAGGCGGAGGGTCCAGTCATCATGACGAAAGTCTCTTTGGCTGAGCAAGGTCTCCGTTAAACACAATTAAAATAGGACACAGCGTTTATTGGCGACGCGGAGAGAAACGGTCTGCAGTGCTCGGGTTGCCGATTTCCGGGAGGGGTAGGAATTTTTTTTTTTTTTTTTTTTTGCTGGAACGTGAAACCCCAGCTTGAATTGCCATTCCCAGGGGAACAGGACTGGTTATTCAGTGAGTTTTTCCCATCTGTAACGTGATAACTGACTCACAGCACTGTGCAGCTCTGGGAGAAAATTATCTCCTGCGATAGATTTTTATTTTAATGGCACAAAATGAAGAATCAGCATCCTTTACCCACTTGTGAAATTTTTCTTTTTTAGGTTTTTGGGTCACGCTTGGCAATGCTTAGGGGTTCCTCCTGCCGGTGCTGGGGAATCCTATGGGATGCCGGGGATCGAACCCAGGTCAGCCGCGTGCGACGCAAATGCCCTCCTCAGTGTGCGACAGCCCGGGGCTCCCCTCCTGCTTGTCACTTCACCCGTGCTTCCACAAGTGTGTGTGGTCTGTGGGAAAGAGTTTCGCTCGAGAACCCTTCTCTGAATCCAACTCCAGTGCTCAGAAAATGTGTTTTGGGGCCAGAGCGATAGCACAGTAGGGAGGGCGTTTGCCTTGCACACAGCCGACCCGGGTTCGATCCCGGGCATCCCATATGGTTCCCCGAGCACCGCCAGGAGTGATTCCTGAGTGCAGAGCTGGGAGTCAGCCCTGAGCATCGCCGGGTGTGACCCAAAAAGAAAAAAAAAATTAAAAAAAGAAAGAAAATGTGCTTTGATGTCACACATGCTGGGTGCTGTAGTTTGTTCTCTGCGGGAGCAGCAGATTCGAGATTTGCCCCCCAGGCCTTGCCCGGGCACTGGGCGTGGTGGGCACAGAAACGGAAGCACCTCGAGAAGGGACAGTTTCGCTTGCAGACTTGCCAGGTGGCCTGTGGTCAGTCCCAGCTTGTCTGTCCCCCCACCCCCCATCCGGCCCAGCCTACGAGTCTGTCTGTGGAAAACACTCAGGGCTCCCGCAGGACCCCACGATGCCACTTCTTGCCACCTGCCCCGGCACAGATGGCTGTTGACAGACATCTAAGGCCACCCGTGCGGGGAAGCCCGACCCAGCGTCCCAGAGTGAAGCTCTCACCACAGTTGCAGAATAACTTGCAGAAGGGGCTGGAGTGATAGCACAGCGGGGAGGGCGTTTGCCTTGCATGCGGCTGACCCAGGTTCGATCCCCAGCATCCCATAGGGTCCCCTGAGCACCGCCAGGAGTGATCCCTGAGTGCAGAGCCAGGAACCCCTGTGCGTCGCCAGGTGTGACCCAAAAAGCAAAAAAAAAAAAAATAACTTGCAGAAGACACGCAGCCAATCCGGGTTCGATCCCCGGCATCCCATCGGGTCCCCCCCCCCCCCGCCGCCGCCCAAGCACCTCCAGGATTGATTCCTGAGTGCAGAGCCAGGAGGAGCCCCTGAGCATTGCCCGATATGACCCAAAACCAAACAAACAAACAACAAAAAAAAACTCAGCCATAAAATTTTTTTTTTAGACGAGGCTTAGGACTAAATGAAATTGATACAGGAGAAGAAAGGAAAACATTTGCCTTGAATCCGAAGCCCAGGAGGAGGAAAGGGGGTGGGAATGGTCGGAAACGCAGGGGTGGCTGGTGCTGGTTATGGAATTCCAGGTCTGGGGCTGGAGTGATAGCACAGCGGGGAGGGCGTTGGCCTTGCATGCGGCCGACCCAGGTTCGATTCCCAGCATCCCATAGGGTCCCCCCAGCACTGCCAGGAGTGATTCCTGAGTGCAGAGCCAGGAGTCAGCCCTTAGCATTGCCGGGTGGGGCCCAAAAAGAAGAAGAAGAAGAAGAAAAAAAAAGAGAATTCCAGGTCAGGGGAAGAGGGAAGCAACATAGTTTGCAAGGCAGCTTTTGTTAGAGACACAGATGCACCTGGCAGAGACCACACACACACACACACACACACACACACACACACACACGAAGTGTCACAGTTCCCTTCTCTGAGTTTTTGCTTTCGATTTTGGGTCCCACCCGGCGATGCACAAGGGTTCCTCCTGGCTCTGCACTCAGGAATTACTCCTGGCGGTGCTCGGGGGACCCTATGGGATGCTGGAGATCGAACTGGGGTCGGCCGCGTGCAAGGCAAGCGCCCTACCCACTGTCCTATCACAGCACTTGATGCTTCTTTGAATTGACACTGGCAGTACCACACCCACACTGTAGTTCTGCTCTCTTGGAGCAAGCCCTGTGGTGCCTTACTTTCGCACCTTTCAGCTAGTTTTCCTTCCTCCCTCCCTCCCTCCCGTTTCATGTTGTGGACCACTCCCAGTAATGCTCAGGGCTTCTCCTGACCAGGCTCAGGGGACCATATGGGATGCTGGGGATTAAACCCAGGTCGGCCACATGCAAGGCAAACACCCTCCCCACTGTGCTGTCACTCCAGCCCTCCGACTTAATTTTTCTGGACGTACCAACTTGCTGGGTGGTTTCCACACTGGCTCATACAGAGCTCTCTCCCTGGAAGGAAACGGATAGTGCCCACCCAGCCTGCTCACCCCCCTTCCTAGTGCTCTGCAGTTCCTGAAACTTCAGAGTGAATGTTGAGAGTGAACCTTGGGGCTGGAGCGATAGCACAGCGGGGAGGGCATTTGCCTTGCACGCAGCCAACCTGGGTTCGATCCCCGGCATCCCATAGGGTCCCCCTGAGCACTGCCAGGAGTGATTTCTGAGTGCAGAGCCAGGCATGACCCAAAAAGGGAAAAAAAAATGAACTTTTAGGGCTGGAGCTGGTACAGTGGGGAGGGCGTTTGCCTTGCACGCGGCCGACCCAGGTTCGATCCCCGGCATCCCATAGGTTCCCCCGAGCACCGCCAGGAGTGATTCCTGAGTGCAGAGCCAGGAGCCAGCCCGTGTGGCCCCAAAGTCACATCTTAGAAGCAAGAGGAGCGTTGCCTGATGTTCTTGCCAGCCGTCTCCCCCAGAGCTGTTTGCTCCCGACAGGCTTAAGTGATTAAGTGTATCCATCCTGGAGGGTTATTCACACCCTGCCCAGATCCACCCCGTCCTAAATGGAGACCTTCCACCTCCTGAAACTTGCTGCTTCTGTTTCGATGGCCTGAAGATCGTCTGAATCTTTTATTTATTGGGGGTTGGGGGCTCCTGGGGGACTCAGCAGTTTGGGCACAAAGATGCCTTTGCAGCTCGGACCCTCAGGGACCACCAAGCAGTGCTAGGGAAGGGGGGGGTTGGGGGCCGTGTGTAACCAGGAAGTGGATAATCACTTCTGGTCCACTTTTTGCAAGTTGTCGCTCGCCTTGCCCCCTTTTTTTTCTTTTTGGGTGATTGTCCTTGCCCCCTTATTTTTCTTTTTGGGTCACACCCGGCGATGCACAGGGGTTCCTTCTGGCTCTGCACTCAGGAATCACTCCTGGCAGTGCTCGGGGGACCCTATGGGATGCCGGGGATCGAACCCAGATTGGCCAACGCCCTCCCCGCTGTGCTATCGCTCCAGCCCCCTGTCTTTGCCCTTGGTATTTTATTGGTTTTGTTTTTAGTTTTTGAGCCCCAGCAGTGCTCCGGGAATCACTCCTGGCAGTGTGGTCCCAGGGGAACGTACCCGGAGCCAGGGATCCACCAGGGTGGGCCTCGGGCACTGCCCCTCCAACACCCCAGCCACCAGGTCACTAGACAGATTTGCAAGGAGAGCGTGTGGGAGATGTGGTGTTATTGCGACCGACCCTGGGGTTTGATGTGGCCGTGGGACGCGCTCCGCCCCCGCCCCCCGGCCGCCCTGTTTTGACAGCTGCCCTGTCCTGAGTTTATTTGTTGTCGCACGTCTGCAGGGGTGGTCTCTTGGCTGGGAGGCAGTTAATGTTTTTCCCTCCGTGCGTTTCTTGGCTGCCCCCTTGGAAAGAATTTTGATGGAGCGTAATAAAACGGTTATATAATGGTGATTCCTCTCAGATGACTTCTTGGCATATTGAATTCGGATTGATTTTTATTTTCTATAATGGCATTTCTGCTTTAGACATGAGTACTTCCCCCCCATCCCCCAATATTCGGACTGCATATTTCTTCTCCTTTGGCAAAAGTAATTGGGAGGCGAACGACAACTTGCAGAGGTTTCTTTTTTAGCGGGTTATGCTGGGCCAGCTTCTGGGGTACCCTGTGGGTTGCTAGGGATTGAACGTGTTGTACAGTGGCAATCGCTCTGGGCCCCAACTTGCAGAATTGGGGGGCCCTTAGAGACAGCTCAATGTTCAATCAGGGGGCCTGGGTTTGATCCCCAGCACCTGCCCCCCAAAGCAATAACCCCAACCTCCAGGAGCAGGACCCATCAGGGAAGGTGTTTGCATACGGCAGACCCGGGTTCGATCCCCGGCATCCCCTAGGGTCCCCTGAGCACCGCCAGGAGTAATTCCTGAGTGCAGAGCCAGGAGTCAGCCCTGAGCATTGCTGGGTGTGGCTTTCCCCTCCCCTTCGCCCCCCCCCCCAAACCAAAATCCAAGAAGGAACCTAGTGGTCCCGGAGCTGGAGTTGGGTGTGGCACCAAAACAGAGAATTTAACCCAGATAGAGCACTCTGGCCGCTGAGATACAGCCCCAGGCCATCTAGAAGTATAGAAAGTAACATTGTTTCATCTGCTTATCAACGGGTGGGAGGACCCTGGCTTCCAAAAACTTTCACAAATTGTAGCAAGAAAGAGACATTGACAGCAGAAGTAACCCTGTATCTTTTTCCCCCCTCCCACCACTGGTGGTGCAGGCTTCTTGTTTGGGTCACTCTGGTTTGGTCACACTCAGAGTAGCTAGTGGTGCTGGGACCCCCCCTTCCCCCCCCCAAGTCCAGGGCTTAGATACCGGGTGGGCACTAGCAAAGTTTCCCATCTTTTTCCCCGCGGGGGGGGGGGGGGAGGGAGGCATTGCATTGGAAGTTTAATTCTCAGTCTTGTTAAGTTTAGAAATTTGAATTGAAGGAGCCCTAAAGATTAGTGCAAAGTACCATTTTAACAACTCAACTGCGTGAGTTTTTGCGATAGCACAGCAGGTAGGGCGTTCACCTTGCACGCAGCTGACCCTGGATCCATTCCTCCGCCCCTCTCGGAGAGCCCAGCAAGCTACCGAGAGGATCCTGCCCGCACGGCAGAGCCTGGCAAGCCCCCCCGTGGCGTATTCGAGATGCCAAACATAGTCACAACAAGTCTCACCATGGAGATGTGACTGGTGCCCGCTCGAGCAAATCTGTTAGCAACCCAGATGACACTGATACAGTGAGACAGTGATAAAAAGAGAGATCAGGCCTGGAGGAGAATTTCGCATGTGCCCCCCTGGCCTGGCATGCCCGTGTCTCCTCAACATCCTGAGGAAAACTTGACCGCCCTTGCAGTAAACTGTGAAAGTGACTGGCAGGTGTAGGAACACAGAGCTCGGCGTTTATTTTTATGAAACCCAAAGTAAGGTTTACAGTAACTGCAAGAATATCCTGGCACTGCCCAGTATCTTCATTTGGTAAGAGGTAGGCAGGTGTGTGTGTTGTGTGTTTGTTGTTATCACAGAGAGGTCCATGCTCAGGGGTCCCTCCTGGCTCTGCACTCAGGAATCACTCCTGGCGGTGCTTGGGGGACTCTATGGGATGCCAGGAATGGAACCCAGGTGGGCCTCGTGCAAGGCCAACGCCCTCTCCGCTGTGCTATCGCTCCGACCCCAATCTCTTTTTCTTTTTTTTAAGGCTAAACATTTACCCAGTGTCATACTAAAAGGGGTTTTTCCACCCAAGGCTTATTCACTCAGAGGCCCGCTGTTGCTTTGGGACTTGAAGCAGTTAAAATCCACGGGCCATACATTTCCACCCCTTACCAATACTCTACTTGCCCTTTCTTTTTTTAAAAGTCAATTCTCTTTTTAAAATTGTTTTTGTTTCTCTCCTGGTCCCAGGGATTCCAAAGTGAGCCCCCACCCCCGGGCGCCCCCCTACTCCCTTTGCAAATAAAATGGGATAAAAACCCAGAGGGGGGATGGGAGGCGGGAGGGGCCACCTGCCTACCCTATGGGCCGAGATGAGAGCTGGTGGACGCCCCCCCCGCCCCCGGGCTGCAGAGCGCGGCTCCAGGGTCCCGGGCCCTCGGCGATGGGGGCGCGGGGCGGGACGGGCCTGTTCGAGTCCCCTCGCCCTGCAGCCCGACGCTGGCCTCCTCTCCTCGTCCGCGTGCACGCTGCCCCCACGGCGCCCCTTCTATCCTCCCTGGCCTGGCCGCCCCCCGACAGCCCGCGCCTGCTGCAAGGGTGACGTGCAAACCCCCCTGCAACTTCCGAGACCCACCTTGGCTGCCGCGAGGCCCGGGGCCTGCCGCGGCTCCACCCTGCAGCCCCGTGCACTGCCCTGCCCACCCCTCCGAGGCCTGCAGCCGACCACCAGCCCGCGCGCGTGCACACGGGCTCCCGGGCCCCCGGCGTGGCCTCGCGGGGCCGTGCCGGCCGGGCCGTGCGACCCACCTGTCTCCCCGTCACCCCGTCTCCCGGGCTCGGGGCGCGCGGGGACGCGCGGGGAAGCGCGCGCGGGGGCGGGGCTGGGCCGTGCGCGCGCTCCCGCCCCGCCCCTCGCGTGCGCGCGCCCGCCGGGGGCCCGCGCTCTCCCCTCCCCCAGAGCGGCGGCCGCTCCGCCCAAGCCCCGCCCTAACCTAGCCCCGCCCCTCGCGCGCGCCCGCCCGGGACCCGCGCTCCTCCCTCCCCTCGAGCTGCGGCCGTCCCCCCACCCCCAGCTAGCCCCGCCCCACGCTAGCCCCGCCCCCGCGGCCGCTGGGGGCCCGCGCTCGCCCGGAGCGGCCGCCGCCCCGCCCCAATCTAGCCACGCCCCTAGCCACGCCCTCTGCGCGCCCGCCGGCGGCGGCCGCTGGGGGCCCTCGCTTTCCCCTCCCCCTGAGCGTCCGGCGCCCCGCCCCTGGCCCCGCCCGCCCCTGGCCCCGCCCCGCCCCTCGCGCGCGCCCGCCGCCCGCGGCCGCGGCGCTGAATGAGAGACGCCGGGCGCTCGCGCGGGGCGCCGGGGCGGCGGCGGCAGCGGCGCGTGAGGCCCGCGGCGGCGGCGGCGGCTCTTCCATCCTCCGAGGCGGCGGCGGCGGCGGCGGCCTCCCAGGTCGGTGCTCGGAGGCCGCGGGGGCCTCCCGGGGCAGCGGGGCGGGCGGCGCCGCGGGGTCGGGGCCGGGGGCGGGCGCGGGAGGCCGTGGCGGCGGGGGGCGGGCGGGGCGCCCCCCGCCTCAGGTGAGCCGCCACACCCCCGGGGTGCCGCGTCGTGACCTGTTGCCGCGGGGCCGGGGGGCGGCGGCGGGGCCGGGCCGGGGACCGGGGGGTCGGGGGGAAGACCCCGGGCGGGCGGGGGCGCCAACGGCCGCCGCGGGGGGCGGGGGGTCGGGGTCGGCCGGGCCGCGCGGGGAAACGGCCCCGCGGCGCGGCGGGCGGCGGCGGCTGCCGCGTGTCGGCGTCGCGCGCGTCTCCTCAGGCGCTGAGGGGCCGCATTGTCCGCGCCGCCCGCCCGCCGACCCGCCTCTGCGCGCTGCTTCTCTTTTTTATCTTATTTATTTTTTAGCGAAAACTAACGAACTTGGCACCACGGGGTGCCTTTCCCACCTTTTTTTCTCCTTTTTTTGGGGGTGATTCTGAAGTAATGGAAGCCTAGTTTTTCGGGGTCTCTTCTCCTCAGGGAACGTCCCGCGGGCTCCCCCCGTCCCTGCCCGGCGTTGCCTTTCGTTCCATGAAGGGGAAAAAAATAAAGAACCCCCAAGAGAGGGTGGGCTTTGCCCTTCAGGCCGCTGGGTGGGCTTCTGGAAGCCCCCGCCGCCCGCGGTTGGTCGATCTGTCGCCCCCCGCGAGGCGCCCGGGAGGCTGCGCCCGCGTGTCGCGGTCGCCGTGCTCCCGTGAGGTGTATTTTTAGTAGAAGGCGCCCAGATTTCCAGAGCGACGCATCCAGCCGGGCCCTGGCCTGGCGCAGCTGCTGCTCGCCCCGCTCGGCGCCACACGTGAGTTTCTGTGGCTGAGGCGTCTCGCTTTGTTTTTTTTTGGGGGGGGGCACACCCCGGGATGCACAGGTGGGTCGAACCCGGGGGGGGGGGGGGATGGGGGAGGCTGCAGGGCTGTGTGTGTGCGCGGGTCCCTGATGAGCCCAGCCCCCACCCAGCCAGTGGGTCCCGTCATGACAGTTGCGCCAGCAGTTGTGGAGAAGTGAGTGACGTGACGGGTCGGGGACAGGGGGCAGTTTAAGAGTCCGGTCCCCTGGTGTGCCCTGAAGTCGCTCTTGGTGCGGGCTAATTGCTGCCTTGCTGGGGACACCGAGGGGAGGGGCAGGGCGGGATGGCCAGCTGGAAGAGGGGGTAAAGGTAACTGGGCGTGTGTCCCTCCCTCCCTCCCTCCCTCCCTCCCTCCCTCCCTCCCTCAGATAACTCTGTGTAATGTTAGTTTAAAAGTTTGAGGAGAACTCCTCCCATGAGGGTGGGTTTTTTTTGGGTTTTTTTTTTTTTGGTTTGTTTGTTTGTTTTAGTTAAGATTGTGTTTTCCTCCCTGAGAGCAAAGGGAATCAATACTGAGTGAACCGACAGCATTCAGACCCGTTCAAAATAACGGTGTTTGTGCACATCAGGTAGGTCGGTGTTTGTATACATCAGGTAGGTGGGGTGTCCAGTTCACAAGTATCCCCCCAAACAACTTCTCTCCCTGAGCTTTCCTGTGATGTTCAATAGTTGAGGTTTTTTTTTTTTTTCTCTTTGGGTCACACCCGGGGATGCACAGGGGTTACTCCTGGCTCTGCACTCAGGAATTACTCCTGACGGTGCTCAGGGGACCCTATGGGATGCTGGGAATCGAACCCGGGTCGGTCGTGTGCAGGGCAAACGCCCTACCCGCTGTACTATTGCTTCAGCCACTCAATAGTTGGTTTTTAAAATTTCTTTTCTCTTTGGAGTTAAATGAAAAATGCTTTTTTTTTTTTTCATTTAAATATTGGAGCAAAGAGTATTTTGCTTAAATACTCTCTTTTGGTACTCGATCATAAGGAAGTCTTTTAATAAAAGTAATATTTTATTTAAAAAATATTGCTTTCCCCCTTCTGTGTGTGTGTGTGGGGGGGGCAGTGCCCTGTTCTGCCAGAGCATAGGGCAAAAAATGAGGAAGGTTTGATTAAGGGAGTTTTCTGTTTTCTTTAAAGAATGATATATTGATATTATCCCTTGTAGACTGCGAAGCCTTTTTAAAAAATGTATTATGGATAGTTCAATATTCAGTCCTTCTCATTGGCAGAACTGCCAGTCACCGACATGGAGCCCAGTTGGCATCAAGGCATAGTTTGGAGCTGTTAAAGCACCACTAGTATGTAGGCATCGAAGCAGCTCAGGCTCTTCTGTTTTGGGAATTTCTTGGGGGAGTGGATAGCCTTGTAGGGGGCCCCAGGCCTGTGAGATGGGTGTTTAAGGTTTGCTCCTGGCTCTGTGCTCAGAGATCAATCCTGGTGGGGATCAGGGCTGCTATTCCAGAAATTTCTAAGGTGTGTGTGTGTGTGTGTGTGTGTGTGTGTGTGTGTTTATGTTTCCGTTGTGTTGAGTGATGTTTAGGGTTTGCTTCTGGCTCTGTGCTCAGAGATCACTCCTGGTGGGGATCAGGGGGCCATATGTAGGGTGCCAGGGATCCAAGCCAGGTTGGCTGTGTGCTAGCCCAGTGCCTTACCTGCTGTACTGTTGCTCCAGCCCTTTTATGATTCTTACCCTGCCTTGGATTTCCTTTTCCACCTTCTCAGTATAGTTCCCAGGTGCTCTTGGTCAAATCACTGTCCTTTGTTTACATTATTATGGCTTCATAATTATGTTCACTCAGCCTTGCAGTAACTCCATGATTACTTCCTTGGAGTTAATTTCTGTTGTGTTTTGGTTTTGGCTTAATAATATCCTACCGGTGTCTAATTTTTTTTTCCCTAGAAATTATCCCAGTATGTTCAGGCATAATAGGTAACTGCATATTTGATTTTTGTTGGTTTGTAGTTTGGGGCCACATCTGGTCATGTGCAAGTACTAGGGACCCTGTGGTACCAGGGAGGGTACCTGGGCCTCCCACACGCCAAGCCCATGCTCGATCCACGGAGTGCTTTCCAGTTAAAAACCTGAAGTGCCCCCAGGCTTTCTGTCTTGCTCACATCTGCACTGTGCCCCTTCTTTGCATAGCTGGAGCTTGTCCCCACCCTTCACCAGAAATGAGAGTTCTTTCTTGTTTTTCCCTATTCTCTTCGGAGAGGGACTTCCTCTCTCTGTTTCCGCCTTTGTTTACATGAAATGCATCCCTCCGTCATCAGGGAGAAAGAGTTTCTGAAGAGGCAAAATCTTGTAAATGTTTATATTACTGGAAATATTTTTCTTCTACCCCAATACCTACCAGTAATTTAGCTGATCCAGGTATAGAATTCCTGAATGAAAATAACTTCCACGGGTTGAGCTATAATTTTCTAGCGTCAAGTGGGTCTTGAAAGGTTGGCTGCCATCCTGGCTTTATCCTTTATATGTGACTGTCACATATCTTTGTCATCTTTTCTTTGTCATCAGGGCAGTTGACGTGTTCCATAATGTTTTGTGTCCTGTGTGACTCTTCATGTTTTGTGCTTGGAATATAGTTGGCCCTAATAGGTGAGGTGAGATGACCTCCAGTCAGGGGCTAGCACATTACCTTGCTGAGTACGTTAGACTTTGTGGATGGAACATTCTGTCTTTCTCAGACTTGGGGTTGCCTCTCCAGCGGGTGAGCACCCCCAGCCAGTGCACAGAGGAAGGAATGTACCTTGGACAGGCTCGCTGGGAGAGCTGATGGGAACTGGAGAGAAGATGGAATATCTGGGCAGGTTTATGGGGGTGGGAACAAAGCCATTAATTGAAACTGGGGAAGGAAGACGGGGGTGTAAGTGGTTTGAAAAGAGGGAAAATACATGAGCTCGTCCTCTATCAAAAACCCGACTCTAGTAGAATAGGGAAATACAGTATGATTGCTAGGCAGTCAAGAGCTCAGTTGAGAGAGGATTCTGGATTTCATATGCCTTTAATAGGAATAACTAAAAGAAATGCCTTTGAGAGAACCAGGACTGTTTTATTATGAGAACTATTTTGTACACAATAAGAAATACATGTGTGTATGTGTATTTCTATATAAGCAGTCTAAATTATTGCTTATAAGACGTGCCGAAAGAGGGACCAGGTAGTGTCTACATGCCCTTGCCTTGCTTGCTGCCATTCCCATTTTGATCTCTCAAACTGTTATGATACCACTGACAGCCCAGGAGTAAACCCTGATGAGCACAGTTGGGTGTGGCCCAAAAAAGCCAAAAGAAAGCTTTACAGATTTATTTACCAGATGCAAATTTTGGTTTAGATAGAATTCATTTATTATATAAAGGCCAGGGAACATTTTCTGTTTCCCAGGAACAGCTCTTTATGCTCGGCTACAGCAATAAAAAGAGAAAAAGACTTGCCTTTATATCACTTATGTCCCAGCTAACAACATCAATTATACACCGAAGTATTAAGGAACTTTGTGGAAAAAGAACCTTAAGAGGGTTGGGGGATGTCTCCTGAGGCCGAGTGCAGGCGTGTGGGAGGCTGGTTCCTTCCCTGGCTCCACATGGTCTAGGAGTGCTCCAGCTCTAGCACTCCCCGGAGCCCACAGGATGTGGCCCAGAACAAACTAACAAAAAGAACAGAAGAGATGTCATTTAATGTGTTTTTCCTCCAAATGTACTGAGACCACTGGGGCGAGACCATTTCAGTTCTGCCTTCTTAGCCAGTGTCAGCCGTCCTCCATGCATATTGTCAGATACACCATCAGACTGATCATGGCTGAAAGTTCCTGCTCCTTTACTCTTTGCACCTCCTTATTTATCCCTCTGAGAAAGGCAAATTGAGAGATTAAGAATCACCGGCTCTTGATTTTGTAAGCATTTTTTAAAACCAGAATATTAAATTCTGTAAGGTGCTTTTTTATTTTGTTTTGTACTGGGGCCACCCGGCCTTGCTCAGGGCCACTCCTGGCTCTGCACTCAGGAATCCTGGAGGACCAGGGAGCATGTGGGCTGCCGGGGGTTGAACCCAGGTCAGAGGCATGCAAGGCACATGCTGTACCTACTGTACTATCTCTGCTAAAAGGATCTATTATATTAATAGCTTATTACTCATTGAACCATCTTTGCATTATTGGGTTTGGTACTTTGCTTTGATTCATTTGTTCTATGCTTCTGAATTTAATTTGCCTTTGAGTTACAGAGATCTTTTTAAAATCTGTTTCATTGGTATATAAGTTGATCAGAGACTTAGATACATATGTATTTTGGCTTCAGAATTTTGGTGGCTTCATAGAAGAGAACATGATCCTGGAAAAGGCAGAAGGAACCTTAGATGTAACACCAAAAGCAGGAACAAAAAAAAATGTATACAAGTTGAATATGGTCAAAATGTAAAATCTCTGGACTTTCAGAGACATAATTAGCAAAGTGAAAAGAACCCAGAGAATGGAGGAAATATTTGAAATTATATCTGACAAAACACTCTAAGATACATAAATATATTCGTAAAACTCAATAATAAAAAGAAAATTCATTAAAAAATGGGTAGAAGGGGCATCGTAATAGTGTATATGAAAAGATGTTTACCACCGTCAACTAGCAGGGACATGAAGTCAGGCCACTGAGAGAGATTCTCCTGCATTCTGAAATGGCTGAAATAAAGTTTGTAACAGGTATGGGAGAGGACCTTGAGAAATTGAAACCCTCCCACACTGACTCTGATGGGAATGTAAAGTGATACGACGGCTTTGTAAGACCATATGACAGTTCTTCAGGAGATGAACTCCTTTGTGTTGGTAAAAGGCAGGAGCGTGTTTAGGAATTGGGACTAGAGGGGCAGCAAGACATGCCATGCCGGGAATGTTCTCTGTCTTCTGTTGATTGGTACTTGCACCGCTTTTTGCATAGCAGGAATTTGTCAGTACCGCACAAAACACATTCTTTAGCATTTGTGTTTATCTTTAAAAAAAAATAAGATGAATCACCAATATGAAATGGTTCCCTTTTAACGGGTCGGACTTTGGTGGGAAATCCTAACAAGAATAGTAAGTCTTTTGCTGAAATATTGAAGGCCACCAAAGTGGTAGCCATCTCTATAGACTGAACTAAGCCATATCCCCACACCGGCTGAGAAGAAATATCCTTCTTTCTCGGGAAGAAACGCGGCGTGGCGTTAACCATAGTATGATGTCCATTAAGCTGACACGGACCTGGTGGCGTGGGAATCGGATACAAGGGAATAAATTATTATGTACTTGGAACAGCGGGACGCTGGTGGAATCTTGAGCCGGGGCCGATACCAGCGTATTACTTTTGGTTCCAGAAACTGCTTGCAGACATTCTACCAGACTATCAACTAAGCCAGAGCCCCACGCCGGCTGATGACGAGAAATAACCATCTCTTTTGGTTTGTTTTCCCTTTGTCAGGCAGCGTGGTGATTACTAAACAGGCGTGATCTCGGTGGCGCGGGACGAGGGGGGGAAAAAAAAATAGAAAAGTTATGTAACAAACAGCGGGACTTAATATCTCTACATTCTCAGCAATGGAGAGCCATCAAATGCTTCCTTGACAGTGGGACTGTTTTCTCTTTTTTGGGGGGAAACCCTAGCAACAATAGTGAATTATGTGTTGAAACATGGACTGTAACCAAGATAAAGCGTAAACGAAGTGAAACTTATCACTTACAAGGGCAGGGACGGGGGGGCGGGAGGGGGCGGGAGGTATAATGGGGTGGTTGGTGATGGAATATGGGCATGGGTGAAGGGAAGGGTGTTTGAGTACTGTATAACTGACATAATCCTGAGAACTTTGTAACTCTCCACATGGTGATTCAATAAAATTTAAATTAAAAAAAAAAAGATGAATCAAACCAGGAAAAAAAAACCAAAAGATTATTCTAACGAAAACCTGGTATAAATATAAACTCTTTGTATGCTTTCAGAAGCATTTACCTTTTTTTGGTGGGGGGTCACACCCGGTGATGCACAGGGGTTACGCTTGGCTCTGCACTCAGGAATTACCCCTGGCAGTGCTCGGAGGACAATATAGGATGCCGGGAATCGAACCCGGGTTGGCCGTGTGCAAGGCAAACGCCCTACCTGCTTTGTTATCGCTCCAGTTCCATTTACTTTAATACCATATTTTACTTTCTATTAATATTTAGTTTGTTTGGGACCACACCTGACTGTGCTCAGGGATCACTTCAGGCAGGTTCAGGGGACCATGTGGAGTGCTGGAGATCAAACCCAGGTCACCCATTGGCCCTGTGCAAGGCAAGAGCTACTGTACCTGCTGTACTGTTGCTTTGGCCACACTTTATTTTAAATGGTTGCTTTGTATCATTGTGCATGTATCATAATAATTCACTTAATTGCTCCCTCTCACCACCCCCTTTGCCATACCCAGCAGTGCTTAGGACTGACTCCTGGCTTTGTGCTCAGGGCTCATTCCTTGCAGGTCTGGGGACTATTTGGAGTACTGGGGATGGAACCCGGGTTGGCCATGCACAAGGCTTCAGCCCCTAACCTGATTACAAATCTCCTGATTGTGCATTAATGTAGTATATACATTAAACTTTCCCTACAGGCCTTCTGCACTTTTCCGGTCATTGATGGATTCCTAATGAAATTGCTTACTGGAAGTTTGCATACTTGCACACAGTGTGTGAGTGTATTTGTCTCTACTCTTTATGAGTTGGTCATTAGCTTTAAAAACATACTTATGAAGGCCAGGGAAGTGACTCAGTGGCAGAGCATGTGACAGAGTGGTGTGAGCCCCTGGGTTCAGTCCTTGGTGCTGAGGTGCTCCTAGGACACTGAGAATACACAAAACCCCAACAGACCACACATGATTCATCTGTTAAACTTTTTTTTTTTTTTGCTTTTTGGGTCACACCCAGTGATGCTCAGGGGTTGCTCCTGGCTCTGCGTTCAGGAATTACTCCTGGCAGTGCTTGGGGACCCTCTGGGATGCCAGGGATTGAACTTGGGACATGTGCAAGGCAAACGCCCTACCCATTGTATTATCGCTCCGGCCCACATCTGTTAAACTTTTTTTTTTTTTTTGGTTTTTGGGTCACACCCAGCGATGCTCAGGGGTTACTCCTGGCTTTGCACTCAGGAATTACTCCTGGCGGTGCTCGGGGGACCATATGGGATGCCGGGGATTGAACCCGGGTCGGCCGCGTGCAAGGCAAACGCCCTACCCACTGTGCTATCGCTCCGGCCCCGTCACATCTGTTAAACTTTAAGCTTTCTTTTTCTTCTTTATTTTGGGAGGGAGGGTCACACCTGGCAATGCTCAGGGGTTACTCCTGGCGGTGCTAAGGAACCATATGGCATGCAGGGGATTGAACCCAGGTTGGCTGCGTGCAAAACGAGTGCCCTACCTACTGTACTATCACTCTGATCCCTAAACTTTCTTCTTCTTTTTTTTTTTTTTTTTTTTTTTTTTGCTTTTTGGGTCACACCCGGCGATGCACAGGGGTTGTTCCTGGCTCTGCACTCAGGAATTACCCATGGCGGTGCTCAGGGGACCATATGGGATGCTGGGAATCGAACCCGGGTCGGCCGAGTGCAAGGCAAACGCCCTACCCGCTGTGCTATTGCTCCAGCCCCCTAAACTTTCTTCTTAACTCTCGTTTTAAGATATCAGTGAAATTAAAAAACATGTTATTGTTTTTGGACGTTTGTACTACATTCTCCAGTTACCTTTTTATATCATTTTTTATTGCTAAGTCTTTATTAATAAGAACCTACTTGGGGGCTGGAGAGATAGCACAGCGGGTAGGGCGTTTGCCTTGCACGCGGCCGACCCCGGTTCAAATCCCAGCATCCCATATGGTCCCCTGAGCACGGCCAGGGGTAATTCCTGAGTGCAGAGCCAGGAGTAACCCCTGTGCATCGCCAGGTGTGACCCAAAAAGCCAAAAAAAAAAAAAAGTTCAAGGGAAAAGAAAGCAGCAAGTGGGTGTGACACGCCAGTGACAGCTGTCCTAAAGAAGCCCCCTAGCAGGGGCTGGAGAGATAGCACAGCGGGTAGGGCGTTTGCCTTGCACGCGGCCGACCCCGGTTCAAATCCCAGCATCCCATATGGTCCCCTGAGCACCGCCAGGGGTAATTCCTGAGTGCAGAGCCAGGAGTAACCCCTGTGCATCGCCAGGTGTGACCCAAAAAGCAAAAAAAAAAAAAAAAGAACCTACTTGAGTGCATTTTATATTAAGATTGTTATTGTCACTTAAGATGTGTTTAATATTTTGTCACAATATTTAATTGAATATAAGATGACTTCAGTAGTAAGACGTACTATTTAGGTACAAGGAAGAAAAATATATGGTCAGTTAAACTATAATGCTTGACTTTGAAGAAGCTTTAAAGCTACTAAAGGTGAAGAAATACTCATTTAGAATTGTTGCACTTTGTGCCTATTGTATCTTATATTTTCTTTAAGGCTCTTCTGTTTTCTTTCTGCTGAGTTCTAGAAATATTAATAATTTCTGTGCCATGATAAGAACAAAACCTATACTTACTTTGAATGTTTTTATAGCTTAAAATGTTTTTCATCTTTAATTCATCCTATTTTTTTTTCTAGTTTTTTAATTTCTTAGGTTACACCTGGTGGTGCTGAGGACTTACTTCTTGCTCAGGGATCACTCCTGGCAGGGTTCAGGGAACCATACTTAGTGCTGGAGATTGAACCTGGGTCTGCTGTGTGCAAGGCAAGTGCCCTGCCCATGTACTATTCCTCCAACCCTCATCCTATTTATTTTAATATAAGTTTGTGTATTTGCCTTTTTGTCAAGTGGTTAGCCTGTTGCTGCAATGTGGGTTTTTGTTTTTTGTTTTTTGTTTTTGGCTTTTTCGGTCATCCTGGCAATGCTCAGAGTGCTCAGTTACTCCTGGTGATACTCAAGGGACCTATATGGGATGCCGAGGATCGAATCCGGGTTGGCCATACACAAAGCAAACACCCAACCCACTGTACTATCACTCCAGCCCCAAGTTGCTGTCATAATGTTAAATATTTTGATAAATGTGCTTGCTTGAGGTACAGTTAATATGGATGTATACTTTGGTTGGGTCTGATCTAAAACTTACTGGTTACATTTTCTTCTAAGTGTGTATCTTTTTTTTTTTCTCCTTTTTTCTAAGTATGTATCTTAACGGAGTTTACTTCAGTGTCTTAAGGCTGTAATTTCATGTTGTCATGAATGTCTAATATGCATTCAACTATTCTTGGAAGCACATAGTAGTTTAATTATTTTGTTTGCGAAATCTACAGGGTACGCAGTCTGCATGAATCCAGGGAAGTTGTCCACACCTTTCGCTGTCCAGCTTCCAAGGCTGATCAATGGGCGTATGAGTGTTCTCATGTGATGGTGAATTGGTGACGTGTGATCAGCCGAATCAGTTCTTGCTTCGCTTCCTTCTGTACCTTGAAGATCAAGTGTAATCACAGCCTGGCTTCTCTTGTATCGGGGTTATCCTTGATCTCTAGGGTGTCTGGCGTAACTGCTGGGGAGGGAGGCTTCTTGTAGTCCTGACTCAGCCCTGGCACTCCTGTGTCCAGCGTGGCCTTCTGGAAGTACCTGACATGACAGATCTGTATGTTTTCTGCTGCTGCTCTGAAGCTGCGCTTCTGTGAGCGTGCTGAAATCTTTACAGATGTAGGACTTTTTGTGGGCTGGAGATTAGGCTTGATCCACATGGCTTTCATTCTGCGAGTTGTTGCTAGGATAACTTCCGCTTTGCTTCTACAGTTTCCATCTTACAGGTAGTGTGTGTGCGCACGCACGTGTGTGTGTGTGTGTGTGTGTGTGTGTGTGTGTGTGTGTGTGTGTGTTACATTTTGTCTACCAAAGCTGGGGGGACAGAAGTAGGATATCACAGCTAAGAAACTTCCCCTTTGGTTGGCCTTTTGGGTCCACTGTGGTCTTGAATGTCCCTGGGAGTTCAGTGCTTGTGACTCTCAGCGGGAAGGCAGCAGGGCGTAGCCTCCTGCGGGGCTTTGACTCGCTGTTCCATTTTCTCTGGAGTGAGAAGATCTGTGGGAAACTGCCCAGCACCTTGTGAGTGCAGGGCTGGGAAGGGGGAGGCCCACTGAGGCAGGGGCCTCCTGAAGGAGGAGCAGAGATCTAGAAAGTTCTAAAAAGATGGGAGCGTGGAGAAGTGGTCTGACTGGAAAGACGGCAGCAGGACGAGCCATTTTCTGCTTGGGATCTTTGGCTCCTGGAGCTGGTTTGGGGTGGGACACAATACAACCTCCTTTGATAAGGGGGGGATCAGCCCTTAGACATCAAGGAGCTTAGAAGAGAAACGTTGCTACGGACTGTCACTTTACTATCTTTCAGCTTGTCACTGTTCTTCCTGCTTTGTTGGAGACTGTTGAAAGTTTATAAATGAAGAGAGGAGGGAAAATTCATACTAGTTAGAACTAGTCTTCAAAAACAAGCCTCTGGTCCAACACGTATTAGGAAATCGTTCCAGCGAAAAGACTTTATTAGACAACGTTGATGGGACGATTCATAGTAAGTTTTATAAAGTTCACGTTTTTATGGGGGAGGGACCTGCCAGGCAGTGCCCGGGACATCTGGGGTGCACTCCTGTTGATCCTTGGGCTGTGTGGGCTGCTCTACAGTGCTTGGGTGCCACAAAGGCCACACCCAGGGGTGCTTGGAGGTGGGGTGTGCACACCTCTTGCTGCAGGGCAAATGCGGCCCAGCCCTTTGAGTGTCTCCCTGGCTGCTGTTGACTTTGTTCCTTCCTGCTGCTATTACTCGATCTTAGCTAATGATGTAGCAGAAAAGTTTTGGATCCAGAGGGCTGGAGAGATAGTACAGCAGGTAAGCAACCTGGGTTCGATCCTGCATCCCACAGGGCCCCCCAAGCACCACCAGGAGTGTATCCTGAGTGTATCCTGAGTGCAGAGCCAGGAGTAAGCCCTGAGGGTGTGACCTAAAAACTTAGAAAAAACCCTCACATGACTATATATATATATATACTTCACATACATATAAAGGGGGTGGATGTGGGCTGTGAAAAGGTTCCCTTCAGAGGCTTTTCCTTAAGGGATTTCACTGTGCTTGTGTGTGCTCCCCGGCGTAGGTGCTAGGATGGGCCCCCGCGGGTCACTGCAGCCATCAGCCCAGCTCCTTGCGACAGAGCTGTGGGATACCCGGGACTGGTGCTGTTGAGGAGAGAGGACAGTGGGGGTCCAGCCCACATGCAGCCCACGCCTTGGTAACAGGGAAGCAGCCCCTCACAGCACTGGGCTCTGGCATTGCACACTGCACAGTTGCTAGAATGATGGGACCAAAATGTTTAACCGTTGAATTGCTCTGACTAAAAAGATCAGAAATACTGACAGGCCCGGTTTTGTGCCGACTTGGGGCCCTAGCCAGGCATCTTGCACTGTTTCCCTACCCCCAATATGAGAGGGGAACAGATCACCAGAGCTGTTAAAACTGGTAAAACTGATGTGCAGTGAGTGGGCATTTGACCTAAGAGATGCTCATCTGTAAACCAGTCAACACCCCCCACTTGTCTGGCGGGGGGCATTGGAGCCAGTCACAGGGCATGAGAACCAAGCATGGGAGCAGAAGGTGGACGGATTGCTTGTGTAGAGCCCTCGAGAACTGTAGGTGGCTAGAGCGGCCATAGCGACAAGGCAGAGGTGCGGAGGAGGCCATTGGTCACTAGGGTTGGGGTGGGGTCCATCTCTGGAGAAGCCCAGAAATCTGAGCGTGAAACCAGGTGGTCTGTGAGAGATAGGCATAGAGCACAAGAGAGAAAGTTCTGGTTTCTGGCTCCGAGGATTTTTTTTCTTTTTTTCTTTTCTTTTTTTTTTTTTTTTAGGTCTCACCTGGCAATGCTCAGGGATTATTCCTGGCTTTGCACTCAGGAGTTACTCCTGGCGGTGCTCAGGGGACCATATGGGATGCTGGGGATCGAACCGGGGTCAGCCGCATGCAAGGCAAATGCCCTACCTGCTGTGCTATCGCTCTAGCCCCAGCTCCGAGGATTCTTTTCCATCAGTCTACTGTTTGTGTAGCTCTTGCCCTTCTTGAGACCACATCTAGCTTTCCCCCCCAGAAAAGAGCACAGTCTTTGATGTCAGCCTTTTGGCAGTAGAGTTTGGGCTCTATCTTTTATTTCATTTTTGACTTTTGGGCCATACCCAGTGGTGCTCAGAGTTTACCCTTGGCTCTGAGCTCAAGGATCACTCCTGGCGGGCTCTGGGGAACCGTAGGTGGTGCTGGATGACTCCAGGATGGCCCCAGGATCAGCTGAATGCAGGGCAAGTGCTTTACGCCCTGTGTTGCCTCTCCACTCCTGGGCATGCATCTTACCCCCCTCCACCATCTCTCCTGGCCCCGCTGGCTTTTACTGGCTGTGTGACCTTGGGCAGATTGTTTACCTTCCTCCTCACCTGTGAAATGTGCATCATCCTTCCTCATAGGGCTGATGTATGGATTAAATGAAATGATACAAAGAAAACTTAGAAATTCTCTGCACAAAGAAATATTCAGGAAGTAGCCTTAATCGTAAGCCGGGCTGGGCCAGGGAGAGGGGTGGAAGAGGATTATTTGAAACAAATTTTGCAAGTAAAGAACTTGAGTTCATTTGCTTGCAGATTCACTGGGTGACAAGGTAACCAGGTGTTTGTGGACTGAGTAAGCAAGATTGTTGTAGGTAATAATGTGTAGAGCATTAAAACATGTCATCTTATTCATGTGAATAATAGTACCAGGGATTTGCGTACTGAGCCTGTAATGGGTGCTTGGTGCCTGTGTCAGCATTTTATCTCTATCAGCTCCTGTTCTTTAGATCCTCTCCTCCCCTCTGAAGCCTCACTATTGTCCGCTGTCACTGTGGATCTTTGTGGCGCCCTGTTAGCTTCATTTGAGAGAGGCAGAGGGAGGGTGAGCATCATGTTAAGGGGAGAGCTAGGGTTCAAGCCTACGTCGCATGGCCAGGGAACGTTAATGCTGAAAAGCTTGATTTCTCTTGTATTTACCCACTTAACAAAGAGAAGCCAGTCACCACTGGCTCTCTCCATTCCTTAATGCTTTTCCCCATCGTGCTTGTTCCTTGTTCTTGTTCGACCAGTCCCGGCAGTGCTCCCAGGGGCCATGTGGGCCTCGACTGGAGCCCAGGACCTCACACGTGTGAGACTGTACCTGCCTCAGCCCTCTCACGGTAACGGGGGTAGGGCACCTCACTCCGCCACAGAGACCCACCCAGGTGGGTAAGAAAGAAGGCTCGGGGCACTCTGGAGTGAGGCTCTGTTATAATATGGGAAGTGGTGAGTCATGTAGCAGTAGACTATGGTGAATTAAAAGATGTATTCTAGAGATCCTAAAGCAATTCTGTGGGGAAAGAAGTTATCCAAGAATAATCCAGTGAAGGAAAATAATGGTATTAGATAATACGTTAATTTCGCTGGGAGGAGTGTATGAAAGGTGGGATAAAAAAGCATGGGGCAAATAGAAAATAAACAGCAAGGTAACAAACCTAATCACAAAAAATATTCACATTTAATCAAAATAGTTCAGATAGACCATACTTACAATAATAGGCAAAAGAGAAAAGGAGTGATTCTATTAACATCATCAAAGCGACTCCATTTAGTTTATTTATTTGGTTTTTGGGCCACACCCGGCGGTGCTTAGGGGTTATTTCTGGCTCTGCACCCAATTACTTTTGGCAGTGCTCAGGGAACCATATGGGATGCCCGGGATTGAACCCGTCTTGGTCCCCACTGTACTGTTGCTTCAGCCTGTGACTCCATTTAGAATATGACTATTTCCCAAGAACAAAGGGTATCATTTCAGAATGATAAAGCAATTAATTCAAGGACACAGAATTGTTCTCTAAACATTTATACCCCTAGTAACAAATGGTTTCCCATTCAGGAAATAAAAGATTGGTCTAACTCTTCAGAACCCTGAAATCCTCAGTTTCACTGTCCGTTCTGATGAAAAATCACAAAAGTGACTTGAAATACGTTTAGCCAATCCTGTCTAATAAACATTAATAGACTGCCTCCCCCAACAGCAGTAGACCATGCTTCTCAGTTCTTTAATGCACATTGAATGTTTTCCAGGATGCACATTTTTGGAACATAAAACAAGTCTCAGCAAGATCCTGTGTTCTCTGACATAGGAAACTAAATTAGACGTTACTAGTGAAAAATTGTGGAGGATTTACTAATATTTGGAATCTTAAATGCAGTACTAAGTAGCTTCTCGGCCACAGAAGAGCTTGTAATGAGATGAAAGAGTGTTTTGTGCTGAATGAAAATTGAACACACAAGATATTAGAATTTGTGATACCATAGAAGCATCGCATTTATTGTACAGAATAATTTAAATAAATAATAGGGGCTGGAGCAATAGCACAGCGGGTAGGGCATTTGCCTTGCACGCAGGAGACCCGGGTTCGATTCCCAGCATCCCATATAGTCCTCTGAGCACCGCCAGGAGTGATTCCTGAGTGCAGAGCCGGGAGTAACCCCTGTGCATCGCCAGGTGTGACCCAAAAAGCAAAAAAAAAAAAAAAAAAAGAAATAATAGTTCTAATTACAGCTTCTTACCTTTCTATTTTTTTAAAAAAGGGGGCGGGCTGGCTGAGATAATACCGTGAGTAAGATGCGTGCATTGTGGCCAACCCAGGTTCCATCCCTGGCATCCTGTATGGTCCCGTGAGCACTGTCAGCTGTGATTCCTAATTGAGGAGCTAGGAGTAAATCTTGAGCACAGCCAGGTGTGACCCAGAAACAAAAAAAAGAAAAAAAAAGAAAAAAGAAAACCCCCCTAAAATAATTAGAAGAAAGGAAATGCTCAAGGTCAATATGGAAATTAATGTACAGAAAGCAGAAGAACTGGGGCTGGAGAGATCATACCTGAGTAGCTCAGTATCCTGAATAAACCTTGTGTTTAATCCCACACAAATTCCAGACCAGGTGACTCCGTGGGTGAAATCTACTGAATATTTAAGGACGAAGTGATACAAGTTATACACAAAAACTTGCAGAAAATTGTAGTGCAGGAAATGTTTCCTAACTTTCAACTTTTTGAAGCTGGTGTTCATACACTCAGAGCAGGCAAAGGCAAGAAGCGTTTCACAGGAGCGCTTTGTTTTGCTGCAAACATTTTGAACAAGTGCTAACAAATGAAAAGCAGTAATTTTTTTTCTTTTGCTTTTTGGGTCACACCCGGCGATGCACAGAGGTTATTTCTGGCTCTGAACTCAGGAATTACCCCTGGCGGTGCTCAGGGGACCATATGGGATGCTGGGAATCAAACCTGGGTCAGCTGCGTGCAAGGCAAACGCCCTACCCACTGTGCTATCACTCCAGCCCCTGAAAAGCAGTAATTTTTAAAAACCAGCACAACAGCCTCATGACCAAGTGCAATTTATTCTGTAAATGCAAAATTAAACGCTTAAAAAGAAATCAAGGCTTTAGGGAACTAGTGTTGCCGTGCACGAGGGAGTCCCACACCTGACCCCCAGCATTGCATGGTCCCCTGAGCACAGCCGCAAGTGAACCTAAATTTAAAAAAACAAATGTATTCACTCAGTTAACTAAAACAAAAGACTATAACCATCTAAACTTGTGCCCCTCCGCAAGGCTCATTCTGCACGTTCACTCAGCAGATAAGGATCAGGAGAGAACCTCTTCAACCCAACCTGGGCGTTTCTGAAAACTTGACAGAGTAGGCTGCCTCACTGCTCTCCCAGGCTCGGGCAGGAAGGCGGTCTGCTCTCACCTCCGCTAACCAGCGCAGTTGAGCAAGAACAAAGAAAGGAGGAAGTAAAAGTGTCTTCTTCCTTTTTGGGGCGGACCTACGGAGTCATACCCAGGGGTGCTCAGGGACGACTCCTTGCTCTGCTCAGGGGCCACGCGTGGCGGTGCTTGGTGGGCCGTGGGCAGGAGATTTGAATAGCATCAGGGCAAACGCCTCCACCCCTGTATATCTGTCTGGCTAAAAGTATCTTTAAAAACAGGCCAAAACTAGAATGCCTGGCTGTGGACCCTCTGATGGGACCCAGCAAACAGTTAGAACCGGTGGGTGAGATTTGGAAAGCCTCAGGATCCAGAAGCAGCACGCAAGGATCTTGACACTGCCTGTGGCTGGTTCGAAATGGACATGCAGTGAAGCCTGCAGCAGACAGGGGGTGGAGTCGCCGTGCATGTGGGCGCCGCTGGGTTTCGTTCTCAACACCATACAAATGCACACGCACACTCGGTGACATGAAGCCAGGCCTGTTGTCAGTAGGCCTGAAAACCCCTGATGGAAACGGCACCGTGCTGCTGAACAGAACCGAGAGCTCTGTGCGGGCTGTCCTTGCCCCGGGGCCTGACTCTAGTGTTGCTGATAGCGCTGCCCGTTGCCTGCTTTCCCACGCAAAAGCCTAGGCACTTTCTCCATCCCCTCCCCCTTTTAACCTAGAGAGCTGATTCTAAATGTATGCAGAAATGGAAAGGACCTATAATGTGAAAGAGCAAAAGCAGCTTTGGAAAAATAATAACGGCCTGGAGCAATCGCACAGTCAGGAGGGCATTTGCCTTGCACTCAGCCAACCTGGGTTTCATCCCTGGCGTCCCATAGGGTCCCCCAAGCACCACCAGGAGTAATTCCTGAGTGCAGAGCCAGGAGGAACCCCCAAGCCTCCCCGGGTGTGCCCCAAAAAGCCAAAAATAAATAAGTAAATCTGAAGTGCCGGGACTTTCTGATAACACAGTTGATTATAAAGCTCAAGTGTTTGAGACTGTGACTGTGTAAGGCAGCGGAATCAATCTGTGGAACAGAACCATGTAGGAATTAGCCAATCTATACACGGGCAGCGGAAATGTAATAAAATGCAAGGACAGCTCAGAGCAAGGGGCAAGTCTGTTCAGCAGAGGATGCCAGGAGAATTGAAGATCCATGTTCAAGCACGCCGGCTTCAGCCTCTACTTATGTGCAGTAGATTGTGTGGTAGACAGAAGTCCAGTGAATCAGGCTTAACATTTCACAATGCTCAGGTTAAAAACATGCTCATGGGGGTTGGAGCGATAGCACAGCGGGTAGGGCATTTGCCTTGCATGCGGCCGACCTGGGTTTGATTCCCAGCATTCCATAGAGTCCCCTGAGCACTGCCAGCAGTAATTCTTGAGTGCGTGAGCCAGGAGTAACCCCTGTGCATCACCAGGTGTGACCCCCCCCCCAAAAAAAAAAAAACTCCAAAAAACATGCTCATGAATAGACAGATCAGTTTAGATAGAGCACCCCAAGTACAATCCATATTTTCTCGACACCATGATGAAAGTAAACGTTTGATTAAGGCACATGCACTTCAAATAGTTTTGTGGAGACAGGCTGTAGAATGGGGGTTAGCATATCTAGCCCATGTTGCATCCTGAGGAACTCTCAAGACCAGTAATGAAGAAGTTAATTTGAACTTTGTTTTATTTTGGTTTTTTGGGGTCCATCCCAGGTAGTGCTTGGAGACAGCTCCTGGCACAGTGCTCGAGGGTCACCCTGGTGGGGCTCAGGGAACTTGTGCCACCTGCAAACAAGATATGGGTTCCTGCCTTTTGTGCCATCCCCTGCCCAAATAGCACATGGTGGTTTGTTTGCTTGTAGGCGTTTTCATTAACGTTTTGTTGTTGTTAACTGTGGTTATTATCTTTTTTAACGTGCAAAAGGTTTGACAGATACTTCACGGAAGGAGACGCACTCATGTGGCATAGCCCTGAGTCTCGATATTGAATGCATAACTTAGTTACATAATATCGTGTTAATCTCTAATGGTCTTTAGAGAAATACAAAGCAAGATCATGACACAGACCTATTAGAGTGACTAAAACAAGCCAAAAAACTATTGACCTTATCAAGTGTTGGCAGAGGCCGGGAACAGCCTAAACTCTAGACTTTGCTGTTGGGCATGTCAGTACAATCCCTTTAGGAAACAGTTCCGTGTTTGGGGCCATCCCCAATAATGTTGGTGGGCAGTTCTGACTTGGGACCTGTGGTGCCGGGAATTGAACCTGCAAAGCATGTGTTCCAGTCCTTCCTTGAGCTGTCTTCCCTGGCCTTGGTGTTCTAGTTATTTTTTTAAAAGTGGAGGGGGGTCCACATTTAGTGGTCCTCGGGGTGTACTTTTGGTCTGTGCTCAGGGATCATTCCTGGCGGGACTCTAGACCGTATATGGTGTCAGGGGCCAACCCTGCTGTGCACAGCAAGCCCCTTCCCCACTGTACTTCTCTCCAGCCCCACCTGGTGCTTTTATGAAATGTCAAATACAGACCACGTAGCTTTTGTTCTACTCCTCAGTATTGACTGAAGAGCAGTGACTAGTGTAGTTCCACAGCAGGTTTATTTTCAATAGCCAGTTTTATTTTCATTAGCCAAAAACCTAAATGCCCAATGGTAGATGAATGAACAAGATACAGTCTTACTAGATACAGCCTTAGCAAGAGGCAGCTCTAAACTGGGGATGCATGCAACATGGGTGAATTACAAAGTATTGAAGATGGAATTACTTTGAAAGAAGCCAGGCACTTTGCGAGGAAATGGGCATGTTTGCGAGCTTGATGGTGGAGAATTTTTTCTTGGGTGTGGACTTTTATGTGTTTGAGTGGGGTGGGGGTGGTTTTGTGTCACAGCAGTGCTCAAACGATGCCAGATTCCTGGCATTGCTTGTGCTCAGGGGTCACTTCCTACTGGTGCTCCGGGAACTATATACAGTGTTTGGAAATTGAATTCACATGCAACGCAAACTTCCGGTACTCTCTCCTGTCCATAGATTATGTATCTTAAATATCCGCAATTTCACTCCATGCTGTGTATGTACAAAGTTGTTTCCAGAAACTTCGGAGAAGTGATGTAGTATAAACTTCTAATATAGCTATGGATCGAGAAAATAGTTATTAAAAGCTGCTTGTTGTATAATATGCAGCATTACTGCACTTTTCACATAACTGCTTTAAGTAGACAATGCAGAAATAGTTCAGATTTTTTTTTGGGGGGGGTCACACCTGGTGAGGCACAGGGGTTACTACTGGCTTATGCACTCAGTAATCACTTCTGACAGTGCTCAGGGGACCCTATGGGATGTTGGGAATTGAACCTGGTTTGGCCACGAGCAAGGCAAATGCCCTACCTGCTGTGCTATCGCTCCAGCCCCAGTTCAAATCTTTTTCTTAGAAATCCTCCAGAAATTTAATTCATTTGGAACCGTGGTTCTAAATTGTTGAGGATGATTTTGCCTCTCAGAACATTTGGCAGTAGCTGGAGACTGTTTATTGCCAAACTGTAATGGCATCAGGTGGATTGATGCCATACCAACCAATCTACAGCACAGAGCAAAGTTCCCCACAACAAGGAACTGTCTGCTCTTAAGTACCAATAATGCCAGGGCCGAGAAACCCTGATTTATAGTATCTCAAAGCCATTCGAGCTGCTCATTGAACATTGTGTAACTACATATTCCTGTGAAGAACAAATTATTGGCAAACCAAGTTGCTAACAATACCTTAGAAAAGTGTGTTTTGGGCTTTGGGATGTGTGACTGTTGTGTTACTGTCAGACTCACGAAATAATTATTTGTAGGATCACCTGGAATTGACCTATTTGGAGTGCATTTTTTGTCTCTGTATCATTAAAAACAATACTCAAACATTTACCACCATAATGATAGCACAGCGGGTAGGGCGTTCGCCTTGCACACAGCCGACCCAGGTTCGATTCCTCCATCCCTCTTGGAGAGCCCGGCCAGCTACCGAGAGTATCCTGCCTGCTCAGCAGAGCCTGGCAAGCTCCCCGTGGAGTATTTGATATGCCAAAAACAGTCACAACAAGTCTCACCATGGAGACATTACTGGTGTCCGCTCAAGCAAATCGATGAACAATGGGACGACAGTGCTACGGTGCTACATGTAATTTCACATTCTAGTCTAATAGAAGCTTTCAGTAGGACTATTTTGTTTGTTTTTTAAACATATATGAGATCAGCGACCCTGGCTGCTACAGAAATCAAGCCGACAGCTCTAGTTAATGACAATTCAGCACTTCAAGCTATATTGTAGTCCAGATCCCGCTTCAGCACTTCATTCTATGCAGCAGTCTGTTTTTTTTTTTGGGTTTTTGGGTCACACCTGGCGATGCACAGGGGTTACTCCTGGCTCTGCACTCAGGAATTACTCCTGGCGGCGCTCAGGGGACCATATGGGATGCTGGGATTTGAACCCGGGTCGGCCGCGTGCAAGGCAAACGCCCCACCCGCTGTGCTATCGCTCCAGCCCCTATGCAGCAGTCTGATAGTTTCAGCACTTCCCTTCTCCAATTTGCTGTTGTTGAGATGACCTGGGGTCTCTGTCCATCTGTCTCTCCGTCTCTGTGTCTCTCTCTCCCACACACTCAGACACACACATGTGGCCACCCACAGTGCTCTATGGGCACATACATGGCGCTGGCACGTCTCCCAGTTGTGCTCGCTGCCCGTCAGACCCTCCCACACACTAGCCCTGTGGTGTGTCTGATCACACACTTGGTTACTCGCAGCATCACCATACTCGGTGCAGTATGTGTGTCGGGGGTGGGGGCTGAACTCAGTTTGGAGACTGAGCCTGTCCCTGGACTCCTAGTTTATGATTTTGCAATAATTAGTGACTACTTGAAATCTGAAATGGGCAGCAAAGATTTCCTGTTTTTATTTTTTTTATTGGAATTATTTCTTGCTTTTTGGGTTACCCTGGGGCGATGTACAGGGGTTCCTCCTGGCTCTGCACTCAGGAATTACTCCTGGTGGTGCTCAGGGGACCCTATGGGATGCTGGGAATTGAACCCGGGTTGGCCACATGTGCCAGGCAGATGCCCTCCCTGCTGTGCTATCGCTCCAGCCCGATTTCCTGATTTTAAATGGTGGTCAGCACGCCACAAACAGGTCACAGCTTGGATCCTCAGAGCAGGCACTTCCTTAGGGTCACGCGGTGACAACTTGGATCTTGGTGGTTTCCTCTGTTGCCCTTTAGAGTGAGGAAGAGGGTAGGAGGGAGAGTGAAAGAATGAGGGAGAAGGAAGCTGAGTTGGACTGGAATGAGAACCTTGGTTCTTGGTGTTTCTTATGAAGAGGAATATTTTCTAAATAGAGTAATCCCTGGCAGTTGGTATTTTTTATTTGATTAGTTGGTGGTGGTGGCACAGCAGACATTGCTCCAAGTACTCCCAGAGGCCAAGGTGATAGGAGCTGAGTTGGGTCCTTCTCTCTCCTTTTTCAAATTTTTTTTCCATTTTGAGGCTATACCTAACGGTGCTCAGGGCTGACTCCTGGCTCTGCACACAGGATCACTCCTGGCGGGCTCAGGGGTCGTACAAGGCAAGTGCCTTAGCCACTGTCCCATCTCTCTGGCTCCCAAGTTCTCCCTCCTTGCACAAAGGTGTGTTTCCTGAAGTGGGACCTCCCCGTGTTTGTTGTACATGAGCCACTGGCAGGCTCTGTAAAGGCCCGGCCGGAAATCGACTTCTTCTCAGGTCAGCCTTTGCAGTGCTGCCTGTGGCCGAGTTCAGGAAAGCAACACTCACCGCAGGGCTCTGGACTCTGCCCAGGGTCCTGTGCCTCTTGGTCCCTCTGTGGTTAGTCCACATGCGTGGCCGGCTGCGGGCAGAACGGGCCGTCACCCCTTCATTCGAAGCTGCTGTGCCCCGAACTTCAGGCAGGAGACGGATTAGGGGCCCGGGTGCTTTTCTCACTCACAGTCAAATGCAGATGGTCAGTATATTTGAGGAAGTCACTTCTGAAGTCTCTGGAAATAGGGTTTTTGAACGCCCCTCCCCTCCCCCCGCTTTAAGGTTCTCGAATTCATCTGCCTGTTCCGTATGTAGAATTAAAAGCCTGCGGCATGTATCCTGCCTCTGATTTATGCAGTGACTCCAACACTCAGAATAATGGGTCCATGACCACTAATTAGCCCTTTCTGTTTTTGTTTTTTTGGGGAAAGCATTGATTATCCGCGTGTCCCTTGGAGATCTTTTGATAACTGCAGCTCCAGAAAGATGAACTCTGATGTGCTTATTACTTAATTTCATACTTCTGGCAGCTGGGCAGTTCATGGCCCAGGGCTTCGGCCATTTCTGGTCTCCTGGTCAAGAGCTGAAATACTGGTTTCTTTCCCAGCTGCTGGGAATGCGTGTGACCTGGCTCCAGGCCGTCTCTGCGGCTTAAGGTCTCTGTTCTCTCTGTCTCAGTCTCTCCTCCCTCCCCCCCTGCCCTCTTCTCTCTCCTCTCTCTGCACTTTCCCCGCAAGGAATCTACCGTTCTCACCATGCCCACTTGTTCGCACCTCTGTCTTGGAGAGCTTCATTTTCTCTGCCAGGAAAGCCCTCCCCATCTCGTCTCCCTGCGTCTGCCCGCGTGCTGCGTCTTCGCCTCATCTCACACCCCAGTCCCCGAAGACTTCCCTGACATTTCCTCCTCGGCAGACGGTGGGAAGCAGTGACAGCAGTTGTGACATGCGGCGAGTTCGAAGAAAGAATCGCTGTCCCTCATCTCTGCCTCCTAAGTCGAACAGTTGGACACGCGCGTCCCGGCCTCAGGCGTTAAAGGAGCAGTGTTCGGGTGGCCCCAGAACTCCCTGTTTAGGCAGGAACTGCCCTTCCGGGCACCGCAGGAATAAATGTCTTAGTTCTCCGCATCTGAATGGAATGTCCTAGTGGAAAACGAGGCTGTAAATTTTTACGAAGACTGGAGCTTCCTTTCTCTTTTTTGTAGTTTGGTTTTGGAGCCAGACCCGACAGTGCTCAGGGTTTCCCACCCCCTGCTCTGTGCTCCAGGGTCACTCCCTGTGGTGCTCGGGGACCCTGCAGTCTGGGGATAGAACCAGGGCCTCCTGTGAGCAAAACCTGTGTGTGCTCGGCCTCTTGAGCTCTCTCTCCTGCCCACAATGGAAGCTTTCTTCAAGCGTTCCTGCCACTTTCATATCTGAGGGTGTCAGCCCCATGGTGGTGCAGCTATTGCGGTCCAGCTGTCCGTGTTGTTGTCATTGAAGGCTTTGCGGCTTTCCTGGGGCTGGCTTGGTGCTATTAGCGCACGGAGCTTGTTGGAGCGAGTCTGCAGCTGACAGAGCAGAACTCCATCCTCGCAAATTAACACTTGTGGTTTCACTATTCCGTGAATGGCCCAAGGCTGGGTGTCAGGCGATCACCTATTGGTTTGCCGAGCACAGATTTAATCCTCCTCCACCACCTAGTAGCACATCTCAACTGGCTGTTTGGGGCAGTAACGTTTATTGCCAACCCTGAATCTGGTGACCAGGGAGAGGTCCAGAAGCGGGTCAGTGCAAGGGGATCGGGTGACAGAAGTGCATGCTATGAACCAACCTCTTTGGTGACATGAGTCGGTATAAACAGTTCCTGTGTCTTTCAAATCCAGGAGAGGTATGTGGAAAAAAAAAAATTCATTATACCCGATCAGTGAGGACTGGAGCGATAGCACAGCGGGTAGGGCGTTTGCCTTGCACCCGACCAACCCGGGTTTGATTCCTGCGTTCCTTTTCGAGAGCCCAGCAAGCTACCGAGAGTATCCCGCCCACATGACAGAGCCTAGCAAGCTCCCCATGGCGTATTGGCTATGCCAAAAACAGTCACAAGTTTCACCATCACCGTGGAGGCGTTACTGATGCCCGGTCGAGCAAATCCATGAACAACGGGATGACAGTGCTACAGTGCTACCTTAAAGTGTTTGCTGGCCTAGTATTCTCATTTTGGAGGATTTTCCCAGGCACTGGGGAGGAAATCCTGTAGAATACTGAGGGTCTGTTGTACTTGGAGTCAGCACGTAGGGACCCCATATGCTGAGACTTCAGGAGTCCCTCGGAATGAAGACAATGGGTCTGTTTCTCAGCGAGACTCCTGAGGTCATTTAGCCACCTGTTGAGGAGAGAGCTCTCTCTTCAGTGCCTGTGGGATCAGAGTCCAGACCTTTCCTTTAGGCTGTGACAACTCTCACCCTGTCCCCTCCTTCTCCAAGCCGTTGCAGCCTCTCCTCTCTCCCCTAGGGCAGCTGCCAGGGTGCCGGTGACGAAGGAGGCCACTTTCCGTTGTCCAGGCTGTGTGTGTGGTGTCTTGCTCGCCCGATCAGCTTCTTTCCATGTTCCATCTCTGTCACACACCCTGCACCCCCGTTTCTGTGGAGTTTAAACATCCAGTGGAAAGGGCCATTTGCTGGGATAGCACAGCGGGGAGGGCGTTTGCCTTGCACTCGGCCGACCTGGGTTCGATTCCCAGCATCCCATAGGGTCCCCCGAGCACCGCCAGGAGTAATTCCTGAGTGCGAAGCCAAGAGGAACCCCTGAGCATCACCGAGTATGACCCAAAAAGAAAAAATTAAAAAAAATGGGTCATGGGCCGACCCCCTGAACACATGCCTTTAGCATTGCCTCGGTCACCAGCGGCTGCTGTGAGCTTGTCCAGGCCACCTGGTGGCCCAGGGTTACTGCCCTCTGTGTCGGGTCGGGATCAGCTTCCCCTCACTCCCCTTTTCCACTTTCAGACTCCTTCTTTCTTTTTTTTTTTTTTTTTGTAAATATTTTTTTATTTTTATCACAGAGAGAAAGGAAAATTAGAATATGGATTCTTTTATACAATTTTGCACTCTTTTTTAGGGAGTATTTTGTTTAAATTTCTACTTAGAATTTTGTTCTCATGTATTAAGTTTGGTTTTCATCCATATTTTTTCTTTTTTTTTTTTTTAAATTTATTTATTTTTAATTAGAGAATCACCGTGAGGGTACAGTTACAGATTTATACACTTTTGTGCTTATACTTCCCTCATACAAAGTTTGGAACCCATCCCTTCACCAGTGCCCATTCTCCACCACCCGTAAACCCAGTGTCCCTCCCACCCTCCCCAATCCCATCTCCCCTCCACCCCACCCTGCCACTGTGGCAAGGCATTCCCTTCTGTTTTCTCTCTCTAATTAGCTGTTGTGGTTTGCAATAAAGGTGTTGAGTGGCCGCTGTGCTCAGTCTCTAGCCCTCATTCAGCCCGCAACTCCCTTCCCCCACATGGCCTTCGACTACAATGTAGTTGGTGATCGCTTCTCTGAGTTGCCCTTTCCCCAGAATGTGAGGCCAGCCTCGAAGCCATGGAGTCAACCTCCTGGTACTTATTTCTACAGTTCTTGAGTGTTCAGACTCCTTCTTTCTTTTTTGAAGGATAAGACACTCATCATCCCAGTCCCTTTGCAGTGACGCTCACACAGTCCTGTTGTCCATAGGGTGTGGGTAGCGGGGCGCGCCCTGGGTGAGGGGCTCCCATTCAAGTCAGGGCAGACCGGGGAAGTTAGACTGGACCCCTCTTGAGAGCCCCCGGAACCTTCTTGCTGCTAAAGAAGCATCTGTTCCTTTCGGTGTCAGCACCAGCAGAAGGCTTGATCTGGGTAGATGTCACTTATCGCAAGGCCATCCTTGAGAGCTTTTGGCTCCAAAGTTGGGTGACCGCTACAGGGTCACTACGGGCGCCATCTGTTGGCACATTTTATTGGGCGTGTGACCTTACTTCAAGGTTTTTTTTCCCCAGGAAAGTAATTTTATTTTATTTATTTATTTTTTTACAACACGCAGTAAAGATTTATTCATATTAATAACTCCATTTGTCATGGGGGTTGTTGTTTAGATGTATGGGATGGCACATGCATGCTGGCTCTCGGAGGTTACACAGGTGCTGGCTCTCTGAGGTTACACAGGTGCTGGCTCTCTGAGGTTACAGAGGGCTGGCTCTCTGAGGTTACACAGGGCTGGCTCTCTGAGGTTGCACAGGTGCTGGCTCTCTGAGGTTACTCTGGTGCTGGCTCTCGGAGGTTGCACAGGTGCTGGCTCTCTGAGGTTACTCAGGTGCTGGATCTCTGAGGTTACACAGGGCTGGCTCTCTGAGAGAAAAGGTCTAGTGCGGCCGCGCGGCTCGGATCTGTCCCAGTCCCGAATCCTGGAGCCGTGTTAGTTGCTGCTCAGTGTCTCCGGGGTTCCATCCGGAGAAGGTGTGCAGGCGGCACCTCCTCCCTCCGGCCCCCCGGTGTTGCTGGCCCCGATTTGGGTCCGGAGCATTGTCCGGGCCGCGTTGCTCACCAGAATGCCTGCCGCTTCTCTGTGGATTGTGGCATCAAGATGGCGCCGAGGGTGGGTCGAGGGCGTGACTTCCGGCGGCCGGGACCACTCAGAGTTTGGGCTGGCTCCGCCCCACTCCAGTGGCCCCTGCGGCTCGGATCTGTCCCAGTCCCGAATCCTGGAGCCGTGTTAGTTGCTGCTCAGTGTCGCCGGGGTTCCATCCGGAGAAGGTGTGCAGGCGGCACCTCCTCCCTCCGGCCCCCCGGTGTTGCTGGCCCCGATTCGGGTCTGGAGCATTGTCCGGGCCGCGTTGCTCACCAGAATGCCTGCCGCTTCTCTGTGGATTGTCTACTTCAAGGTTTTTAAGTTGAAGAGCTTGTCTGTAACGGAGGAAGAGACTGTAAGGGTCCCCTTCTGCTTTTTATTTGAAAATATCTTCAAACAGGAAGGTCCTAAGTGTAGCAGAGAGGACTCTTGCATATCCTTGAATAAATTCACCAGTTTTTAACATTTTGCTCCATTTCTTTTTTTCTTTTTTTTGCTTTTTGGGTCACACCCACTGATGCTCAGGGGTTACTCCTGGCTTTGCACTCAGGAATTACTCCTGGCAGTGCTTGGGGGACCATATAGGATGCCGGGGATCGAACCCGGGTCGTCCGAGTGCAAGGCGAACGCCCTCCCCGCTGTGCTATCGCTCCGGCCCCTGCTCCATTTCTTTATCATGTACTTCTCATGCATGTTCTTTTCTTATGAATTATTTAAGGTTCATTTTCAAACACCTTGGACCTATTTACCTCTTAATGCTTCCATCGTTTTTATTTGTTTGTTGTTTTGAGGAGTCCCATGGAGGTCCCTGCTGGCCATGGGGACCACGTGGTGCCAGGGACAGAACTCGGGCCTCCTGCATGCCCCGCCCACTGAGCCATCCTGGCTGTATATGCTCCTGACTTGTATTTCATAAGGAACAAGAGTTGTTGTGAGGACACGGGGTAATAACAAGCGCGAGACCGGAACCTGGAGTCCACTTCATGCTTGAGAATCACCCAGCAGAAAGCTTTGCACTATTCCCTGAGCTCCAGGGCAAGGCCTTGTGTTGTTTTGGGGCTTGGGGGCCACTCCCGGCGGGCTTGGGGATCACACGTGGCAAGCACCCTGTCTGCTGTCCTAGATCTCCCCAGGCTTGAGCCCTTCGTGGGTGTTCCCAGATTCTGTTTGCCTCCCGCCTCGCCTCGCTCTTTTCTCTTGCTGCCTGAGTGCTGCTGGCCCGTGGCTACTCTGGAATCTGTGCTCTGACCCCCGGCCTGGCCTCCATCCTGCCTGCAGGGTGTTTCTGTCTCTGCTGCGTGCTGACCCCCACGGGGCCTTCCTCGTGGCCTGAGTTCAGGGCACGCTGTGGCCTCCTTGGCAGATGTTTCTGATTCCATCAGGCGGTGTTCATGCGTTAATTGCTACTGTGTGTGGTGGTTTTGTTTATTGTGTTTCGGATGTATAGTATTAGGCCCTAAGTGGACCTTTATGGGCTTGTCTTTGCAGAACAGCAGTGGTCAGAAGGCACCACACCCACCAGACCCCAAACACAACATTAGAATTTCTCGGGAACCTGTATTTTAGGCCTGAATTTCTCGGGAACCTGTATTTTAGGCCTCAGAGCTCTGTCTCCATTAGACTTCCTCGGCAAAGACTCTGCAGTCTGCTTTCCGTGCCGGAGTGGGTATAGGTCTGCACAGACACTGTTTAGGGACCCTTCTCTCCCCCAGCAGATGTTTCTAAAAGTGGTTTGAGAGTCTCTTTCACTGTAGGCATTTTGTTTAAAGCCTTGAGTACTTGTAATCTGCCTGCTACTCCTGCAAATCAGAGTAAATGCAACAACAACAAGGATCCTGAAAGATTTAAGTGTAGATTGTCCTTTTCTTGATTTAAGGTCAGAAGTTGCAGTTCAAATGAAATCTTTAAAGAAGTGCCTTTGCAGTGCCTGTAAAGTGCAGTTAAGTGCAGGTACCTGTAAAAGGACCTTTAGACCACTCTGGGCCTCAGGCTTAATCATGAAGCAGAGGGGACGCGTCCTCTCTCCTTGCCTTACTGCTTCTAACTTAGCTTATTTATTCTGAAAGTCACTTTTTTTTTTTTTAAGTGGAAAGGGCTCACACTTGGTGATGCTCGGGGGGTTACTCTTAGCTCTGAACTCAGGAATTATTCCTGGCGGTGCTCAGGAGACCATATGGGATGACAGGAATCAAACAGCCCTCCCCACTGTACTGTTACTCCTGCCCTGAAATTCACTCTTTTCACAATATGGAATAGGTATCTTAAATATTTTGAAATAAAATAATATGCTTGGAGATGTTCCAGGTTTATAATTCTCTAAGTGATCAAGGGAACAGCCGTGCTGTGAAACAGCTAACTTGATTTTTTTTTTTCCTTTTTTGGGTCATACCCAGCGATGCTCAGGTCTGACTCCTGGCTCTGCACTCAGGAATTACTCCTGGAGGTGCTCAGGGGACCCTATGGGATGCCGGGGATCGAGCCCGGGTAGGCTGCGTACAAGGCAAATGCGTTCCCCACTGTGTTATCGCTCCAGCCCCTGACTTGATTCTTACAGGAGATTTTTGTGTGTGTGTGTGACGGTGGGTGGAGGGGTACACCTAGCTGTGCTCTGAGGATCAGGAATCACTCCTGGTGGTGTTTGGGGGACCAAATGGATGCCAGGGACTGAGTGAACCTGGGTCAGCTACGTGCAAGGCAAGTACCCTACCTGCTGTACTGACTCTCGGCCCCTATACCACAATTTCTTGATTCCTTCATCCAGATGGAATTTTTTTTTTAATGCCCTCTGTTCTACTAAGGATAAGTGGAATAATTTCAAGTTGAAAAACGTGTCTCTCATTCCTTTGAAGGGGTGGGGACTTGGGCCACCCCTGCAGTGTTCCTGGGCTGCTCTTCTGATTTCTCTCAGAAGTGACGCTGGTGGTGCCACAGCTTAAACCAGGGTTGGCCACTCACAAGGCAAGAAGTGCCCTCCTGCTGACTCTGTCTCCCCAGCCCAGACAGACTGAGATCTTTAGCTGTAATGTATGAGCAGATTAATTCTGCTTTGTCCACAGACAGACTTTTTTTCCCTCTGCTTTCCATTTTATAACTGTTTCTGTTTTCTAGAGTGTATTTTATTAGATGATCAGATATCTCTCATATAATATACCTAGCGATGAAAGCACGATCAGTTACTGAAAAGTCAGTTTTTTTTGTTTTGTTTTTTTTTTTTGCTTTTTGGGTCACACCCAGCAATGCACAGGGGTCACTCTTGGTTCATGCACTCAGGAATCACCCCTGGCGGTGCTCAGGGGACCATATGGGATGCTGGGATTTGAACCCGGGTCGGCTGCGTGCAAGGCAAACACCCTACCCACTGTGCTATCACTCCAGTCCCTGAAAAGTCAGTTTAACTTGAACCCTTCTTTGTTTGTCAGAAAGTCATTAGTTAACTGGCCTTGGGAGTTTCACAATCTGGCCGAGGATGTGGCTCAGTTGTCCAGCACTTACCTTGCATGGGGGAAGACCCTGTTTTTTTTTTTTTTTGCCCCCAGCACTGCAGAAAACAAAGGGCAGGTGTCAGAAGAGACTAAAAGTAGGAATTTGATGTAACAAGAGATCGTGTTGTTGTTAGCCTTGAGGGCTAGGGAAAGTCAGGGTGAAGCATGCTGAGCCCCCTTGTGTGCAAGCACCAGCGATTAGGAGAGGCACAAACAAACGGACACATTTCTGTCAGGGTGCCAGTGAGTTCCCCGTACCCAGTGAGGCGCTGTTACACTCAGCATACATACTGTTGACATTGGACATAAGTACACTTAGAAAGACCTGTGGAGAAGATCTCATGTATTCATGCTGCTCTTTTATAACAATGGATTTTAATAATATGACCCTAATTTTTAATTACATCACTTTATTTTAATGTCATTTTAATGAAAAGCAATCAGAAAACTCGGGTCTTCACTGGTATGGTTTGTAAAATGTTTGCATTTATTCCCAGTCTATGTTACCTCAAAACTTTTATATATTTGAAGAGTTAAGTAGATAAAGGATTATTTCCTATAACATCTAGATTATTTTTCTTAACACTAGGGGGCACTCTTGATTTAGAAACTCCTATTCCGTTTAATTATGCTTAATATGTGGAGTGGAAAAAATAATTTGCAAACTCTTCACTGCGAGTTGAGTGTTAACCTTCAGAGAGAATTTGGATTTTCAAATTCATTCAGTACAGCAGTGAAACATAAGCTAATCCTTGATGTCATATAGGTAATGGGGCGTGTAAAATGAAATTATGTAGTTTAGAGAAAATTAAAATATATCTGTGGTGATTCATTTTCTAAATGGGCTTTAAAGCCTATTATTTCTAATATGATTTTCATTTCAAAGTTTGCTCTCAGCAAACTTGCCGGCCATATCTGAAGATGTGAGCTGTCCCATCGCTGCTGTCTCTGTCCTTTCAAGGCGTCTGAAAACCAAAAGCACATGTGTTTCTTGATGTTTGTCATTAGAACATTGGTGATACTTTCAGTAGGCAGGAGTTACTCCTGACACTGTGCTCAGGGATGACTCCTAGTATTGCTCAGGGATCAAATTGGGGACAACCACATGCAAGATGTAAGGCAAGTAAGTGCCTTCGCCCCTTCTACTCTCTCTCCAGTTCTTTTTTTTTTTTGCTTTTTGGGTCCCAGTAATGTACATGGGTTACTCCTGGCTCTGCACTCAGGAATCACTCCTGGCGGTGCTCAGGGGACCATATGGGATGCTGGGAATCGAACCTGGGTCAGCTGTGTGCAAGGCAAATGCCCTTCCACTATGCTGTCCTTCCAGCCCCTCTGGTCCTTCTTTTTTTTTTTGCTTTTTGGGTCACACTCAGCGATGCTCAGGGGTTACTCCTGGCTTTGCACTCAGGAATTCCTCTTGGCAGTGCTTGGGGGACCATATGGGATGCCGGGGATCGAACCCGGGTCGGCCGCGTGCAAGGCGAACGCCCTACCCGCTGTGCTATCGCTCCGGCCCCACCCTCTGGTCCTTCTTTTATAAAAGTTTCAAAATTATTCTCACAGCAGAAGCATGCCTCTCCTGCTTTGCTGATGGGAGCGTGACAGTGTACCCTAGTGAACACTGTTTCTGGTCATTGCAGTTGTTGGAAAGAGCACAGAGGAGCGTCTGCAGATGGCAGAATGGTTTCTGGGCGAGAATAAGGCAGGAGCTTGTCTCGAGCTCACGGGGACCGGGTAGGGCTTGGTTTTCTCCGCCACCGTGGGGTGCAATTCAGCTGCTGTGTTTGTCTTGCAGGGATGACGATGTCTTTGTGGCCGTGGACGTGAAGCAGTGGCTCCTTCGTGCTGCTGCAAGGGCCGATGACGGAAGCATGGACCTGATGAACGGGCAGGCTGGCAACCCCAGCGTTGCTGCCCCCGCTTCGGAGGTAAGCTGTGGGCGCCGTGTCCCGAGTCCTGTGCTGCTCGGTCACGTGGGAATTAGAACTTGAGGAAGAGGGCTTCACCCTTTTTAGAGTTTTTTTTTTGTTTTGGGGGGGCAGACCCGTTGGCACTTAGGGTTTATTTACTCTTGGTACAGTACTCCGGTATGTGGTACCAGGGATTGACCCAGGCCTGCTGCATGCAGGGCGAGTGCCATAACCCCTGTGCTGGACCTCTGGCTCCTTTTTTAACTTTTAAAGAGACTAAACATGGGCCAGAGAGAAGTGGGTTAGCCCTGATGTGTGATCGAACCATCCAGAAGCATGGCAGAGCAATGTTCGGATGGACTGGGAAAATGGTGCAGTGGCACAGCGCTGGCCTGGCTGAGACATCCCTGGCACTGCCAAAAAGTTCGTATCTATTTCTCTTTTTACTCTCTCCTGTTGGATAGGGTGGGAGTAATGTTTACGGCTGTGGCTTCCTTCCTCCCACCTTTCCTCCCCGGCCCCCCAGCTAACCACCACCCTTAGATTTCACTCCTGCTAATAACAATAAAACCCATCTTGGTTGCTATTATTCCCCTCACCCTCAGTGTGATTTTGGCGGTTTCATTTCTAACTGGCTTTCCTCCTCATCCAGTAGGCGTCTGACAAAATAGGTCTGACTTTAGAAGGGAAACAATCAGGTCACTTTGCTGTTTGACCACTGTGAAGAAACTAGCCCCTTTCCTACCCTCTACCCCCGTTTTTCTTGATAGTGGCAGCATTTCCCTGGCTGCAAAGTTCAGTCCTGGGTTTGTCATTGATTTGCTTCTCTGCACCCCCATTTTCTCACCCCAGCAGAACAAAGCCAGTCTCTGTCCTGTGAGCTTGGGGTGACACCGTCACCTCTGCCTCCACATTCAGTGGGTGACAAGTTCCCGGGGCGTGAGAGGGAAAGGCCTCGGGAGCTTGTCCCCGAACTGGGATTCAGCTCCAGAATTCTGTACGGCTCTCGGGCATCGTCCATGGTTACTCCTCACATACATTCAGACATGCACACGTATGCACATGGCCCTCAGCCTTGCATCGAGACTTTCCTCAAAAGGACCCAAAATTCTTTCCTAAAGCACCCAGCTGCCCCCTAACATCTACTTGACAATGTACATGGTAATAAGATAGTAACTACCCACCTGATAAAGACCTCTAGTTTCCCCCGCTTCCATTATAATGTTCGCCTGTATCAGTTTTTCTGCCTGGAACGTCTCTTCCCATTCCATTGTGCCTTTTCCTCTCAAAGGAGATTTCCTTGTCTTTCAAATACTTTTTCTTTTTAATAAATTTATTGGATCACCGTGAGATAAAGTCACTAGTCACAAACTTTTATGATTACATTTCAGTCATACAATGATCGAGCAGCCATCCCTCCACCAGTGCACATTTTCCACCACCGTTGTTTCCAGTGTCCCCCCCCCATCCCATCCCACCCCCGCCTCTGTGGCAGGTACATTCCTTCTTTCTCTCTCATTTTGGCATTATGATTTGCAATACAGATACTAAGAGGCCATCAGGTTTGGTCTATAGTCTACTTTCAGCACACATCTCCCATCCTTTACTTGGTGGTCCCTTCTCTACCTCAGCTGCCTTTTCCCCAGCATGTGAGGCCAGTTTCCAAGCCATGGAGCGATCCTCCTGGCCCTTATCTCTTGGGTGTTCGTCTCCCTTGATGTTACTTTATATAGCGTGATACTCTCCATGTTGGTCCACTTACATGGAAATTTCATGACTTCATCTTAACATCCGCATAGTATTCCATTGTGTAGATGTACCAGAGTTTCTTTAACCAGTCATCTGTTCTCGTTGCCCCCACTCTTTGGGAGTGCTGCACGCTGCAGTGTGCAGGGCCTACTACTGGCTCTGTGCTTGGAAGTATGGGAGACAGGGGCGGCGAGGAATCATTCCAGGCAATGCTTGGGGGGCGCTCATGATGCAGGGTATTGAATCTGGGTTCCAGCCCAGCTCCACAGAAAACAAATCCAGAACGCCCTGCGTTTCAACTTCAGGGAAGACGAGGAAAGATTCCTCTCCAGCAGGAAGAGGGGGAGCCAGCCACGACAGCTCAGGTGTCCTGCTGCTCACTGAGGAAGCCACTTGGCCAGGGGAGCCGACTGCTCCAGCCCCTTCAGCTTCTCTCTCAGGTACACCCCAGGGATAGGCCCCAGGCACTGGCGCCTTAGGAGTCCGGAGACCAGCGTTTCTCCCCCATCCATGGGATTCTGTCCAGTGAGAAAGGATTGTGTGCCAGGCCAGGCCAGGGAAGGAGTTCAGAGAAACCCGGAGATCACAAAGGGACAGAAATGGCGACTTTAGGGGGCTGGAGAGATAGTATAGAGGGTAGGGCACACGGCCAACCTGGGTTCGATCCCTGGCAGCCCATACAGTCCCCCGAGCAGGGCCAGGAATAATTCCTGAGTGCAGAGCCAGGAGGAACCCCTGAGCAGCGCCAGGTGTGACCCAAATCAGACCAAACCCCTCACCTCTGCGATGTTCATCCAGATGGAAGACACAGACAGTTCTAGAAACAGCAAAGGCAGCCACAGTCTCAGTGGATGGACACAGTCTCTCCCGCTTCCTGCCGTGCAGATGTGTCCCACTCTTGGGCACATCCCGAGGCACCCTCAGGGGCGAGAGACTGTCTGAAGAGACGGCGCAGCCTGCGCAGGGTGTCTGCATTGGATGTGCAGCCTCGGACGGAGCCCAAGCTGGACTCAAGCTACTGGGCAGCTTCAAGGCCTGTCCAGTCCGCAGGCGGAGTGTCTGCCTCTCCTTTCTGTTACAATTCATCGGCAAGATTGTGGGATCTGCAGTGTCTTCAACTCTTAAACTTTCTTCCCATTGGACAGAAAAGCAGCAGCTCCGAGTCCTTAAGTGACAGAGGTTCTGAGTTGAAGAAAAGCTTTGATGCGGTGGTGTTTGATGTTCTGAAGGTGACGCCAGAGGAGTATGCGGTAAGCTTCTCAGCTTTGTGTGTGTGAAATCTGCTCACGTGTTGCTGCTACCAGGTCAGAATTCGCGGGCTCAGTGTTTGGGAGGTGAGGCGGGGAACACAGTGATGGAACGATTAGGGGTGAAGCCAGGTGCTAGGCGTGCCCAGTGGTGCTGAGGGGCCCTGCCACGTTGGGGATCAAATTTGGGTCACCTGCAGGTAAAGCTTGTGTGGGACCCAGCGAGCTCGTCCCTTGGCTACGTTTTATTAACGGGGTGTGAGCAGGAGGGCTGCCTCCTTGTCCCTGCATTCGGCCTTCTTCGTGCCACTTCCCCCAGCCAGCCATGCTCCGCCGACACGTGCAGGAAGCGTTTTCCCTCCTGCCTTCTGGACTCGCGTGTACTCGGCCTAGCAGCGCGGTCTTGGTGTATTGTTGCTTTCCATTTTGCATTTGCTTTTAGAATGTCCCTGGAGGTGACCTGAGTCCCACTAGTATAAGCTCATTACTTCGTATAAACTGGGGAGATTCTTAAGCCACCTGAGCAGAGCGGGTTTAATAATCACAACGGAAACACCGCTCCGTGGACCAGTAGAAGATCTGTTTTATTAATCTAATGTGACTGTGTTCAAATTATTACTTCCTATTTGATGAGGAGCTTCCAGCTGTGCTCAGGCAGCCCAGGGTCACCTCCCAGCAATCCTCAGCCAGTTGGGCCGGCTAGTTCAGTGCTTAGACCCAGTGACGTGGGGCTGCGGGGAGCTGCCACGCCACACCCCGGGGTGGTGCTTCCGGGTCCATGCGGGGCCAGAGAGCAAACTGAGATCTGGCTCCAGAGCCTTCTCCCGACCCTGGATGTCCGAATCTTTAAATTACTTTTATTTTGCTTCCTAACTTTCTCATTTATCTCATAAGAATGTATGGTTTGAGATAAGTAGAAATAACCACATTTAATGGTTTGGCTCTAGATTTTTTATTTTCTGTGAGCGCTAATCTGAGACTCTTTCCTAGTAGAAATATGTGAGTATTCAGTAGGTTTCAGCTACATGTAAATCTAGTTTAGGATATATGTCACATCATGGAATTCAAAAGTAGAAATCATTTTTGTATTTTTTTAATGCAGGGTCAGATAACGCTAATGGATGTTCCAGTATTTAAAGCAATTCAGCCAGATGTGAGTAGTTTTAAGAACTAGTCTTTGAATGAAATACTAAGATAATGTTTATGGTATCTCAAATTAAGATATTTAGAAACCAAATTGTGCTGTTTATGAGAGTTATAGTCTTTTGACAACTCCAGGACTGTCCCCTTATCCCTTTATTTTATGGTATTACAATGATTTTGTTGACATTTGGGGAAGAGAGGACCAAATATGGCATTTCTGGTTTTTAGTAAAAATACCTTTCTTATTTAGGCCGCATGCACCCATAACACACGTGTGAGAGTGTCTGTGTGACTGATGAAACTTTCTCAACACAAGAACATGTTGGGGCTGGTTTTCACACTCTAAAAACAGCTACGTTTTCCATTTTTAAGAAGCACGCGTGCAAATTTTGATTTTGTACCTGGGGACGCTGTCACTGAGCTACGGACATTCGCACGTTTGTCATCACTGAGTATAGTTTTTCAACCTCATGGGGCAATTCTCGTGACACTGAGTTGTCCTATAACTCAGCTCAGTGTGACACTGTCTGCCCACTGAGCGTGTTGGATCTCTGGGCGAAGGGCCCCATCCCTCAGTCCCCGCTTCAGGTGCATGCGGTCAGTCCCCAGGTTACCCCCAGCTGCTTCTTTTTTTTTTTTTTTTTGCTTTTGGGATCACACCCAGTGATGCTCAGGGGTTACTCCTGGCGGTCCTCGGGGGACCATATGGGATGCCAGGGATCGAACCCAGGTTGGCCGTGTGCAAGGCAAACGCCCTCCCCACTATCGCTCCAGCCCCTCACCCCCAGCGTCTGCTAGTTTGCCTCCACATTGGCTCTTTCTATGTCTCCATCTCTGGCCCACTCACTGGCCAGCCTGTGTCGCTGAGCTGCTTTCATGAAAGGCCACCCAGGATACAAGAGCGAGGCCTGGAGTCCGGGCGCAGCAGCTTCGGTCCTCTTGGGGTTGGCGCGGGCGCGCCTCACCCTCCAGCATGGATGCCATTGGCAAGCTGGAAAGCTGGAACCCCTGAATGTTAGTTAAGGTGTGGGGACTGGTTGATCATTCTGTTTGGGGCCTTCTCCCTACCGGTCCTGGCCGCACCCTCCTAAGAACAGAAGCCACTCTGTCCCCAAGGATGCTGCAGACTGAAGGTCTTGGGGGCTGTGGGTCAGGAACAGGAGCAGAGGCCAAGTGTTAGAACCGGGGATAATCCTGTGCTCCCGGAAGTAGATAGTAGAGCCTTGGACACAGACTTCAAGCCCAGGTGAAATTCAGCCAGGAACCTTGGTGTTCCCTTTTTTTTCTTTTTGTGTCCCACCTGGCGGTGCTCCTGGCTCTGCACTCAGGAATCACTCCTGGCGGTGCTCAGGGGACCCTATGGGATGCTAGGGACCAAACACGGGCCGGCCGCATGCAAGACTTATCCACTGTACTATAGCTCCAGCCCCCAAGGGTGTTTCCTTTTTATCTCCTTCAGCGCAAGGCCCCTTGCTAGCCTCGGTATGTCAGCTATGTGTCTCAGCGCTCCTGCACCCAGTCAGGAAGATAGCGCCAGACGTCAGCTGAATTGCACAGCCCCTGTTCCTGTCCACTCAGTAACCAGGGGCAGTTCTTGGTGCGTAACTTGCTCACGGGACCCTTGAGTCTACTCGAGGCACATCACTGGTTTCCTGTTGCATTTTGGGCAAAACAGCTATCCTAATACGGTCTGGAAAATATCTCTTCGTAATTTTGTCCCTTCTGCCTCCTCTGGGCTAGTCTCCACCTTTCCCTCCATTTCTGATCCTGAGAGACTGGCCCGTAGGGCCTGCCGAGTCCCGAACCTGCACACGTTCTAGTTCATTCCTACACACTGAAGCATCTCCACAGCTTTTCTGGTCTCCCACCACACTCTCCTAGCACCAGGAGTTTCTCCATCCAACTGCTTAGGGATCACTTCCGGAGGGACTTGGGGGACTCTAGGGGGTGCTAGGGTTCGAACCCATGCATTGCGGCTGACCTGGTGAAACCCAGGTCACCTGCGTGTGCAAAGCAAGCTTCTTACCAACAGTTCTCTCTCTCAGACCCATCACCCTTATCTTGGGAGATGGACCTGTTTGCATTTTCTAAAAAAGAAGCCTGTACCTACTTGAACTTGGAAGAATTTCGATTGAGTCCAACCATGTGGATTAATGACTGGAGTTGCAGGTTGCTAATCGAACCATCCAAGTCTCATACAGGTTTTTGGCAATAGAGGCAATTTCTGGAACGTTGTCAAATATTGCTTTTCCCTTGCTCATTTCGTTTCTTCAGTCCACAGTCTGGTTTTTACCTCTACCTGTTGTGGGCTTGGGGGGAGAAAGGGCTGCTCGCAGAGTGGCTCTTTCTAGATAAAATCTGCTTTTCTCTGCCTCCATCCCAGAGTTGTGGAAAAAATTCCCAACCTTTTGTGTCACAATAGAAAGAATCTGCCTTACCTTTGAGCTCCCGGACTTGCATTGTCTAGGGCCTGTCTTTATCTATTGCTGTCATACTGTCGAGAGCAAGTCACAGCCTAAGGAGTAGGTCTGAGGCAAGCAGAATACTGCATTTGCTTTTTGTCCAGGTCATTACAAAGGAATGAAAATAGTAAAAGTAGTAAAGAAAAGTAACTAATGCCAGTAATTTATAAATTTATCCAACCGTGCTATAAGTACATTTAAGAACGTCTTATCTGGGTGAGGCCAGGGCAAGAGCGCCTGCCTTACAAGCTTGAGGCCTTGCGTCCGATCCCTGGCACCCGATTCTGCCAGCTCTGCTGTTTGGGGTCTCAGGTGTCTTGCCTCCAACTATATGTGAGCACCAAGACCCAAAAAACTGTGTGACCGGGAGCTGGAGTGAAAGCACAGAGGGGAGGGCTCTTGCGTTGCACACAGCCCACCCGGGTTTGGTCCCCAGCATCCCATAGTGTCCCGTGAACATCCGTAGGACCTGATTCCTGAGTGTGGAGCCTGGAATAACCCCTGAGCACCACAGGTATGGCCCCAAAACAAAAATGTGTGACCCCCCTCAAAGGCCACAACCCAAAATGCGGGAGCCCCACAGAGCTGAAGAGAACTGAGCCCAGCCTGGCCGACTCCGAGCCTCAGTGTCCCCCAGCATCACTTCCACTGGGAGGGGGTGGGAGGGAGGAAAAGAGAAAGGGCAGAGAAGAATGGCAGAAAAACTTGGCTTCATCCTGTCTGCATCGTGTCTAAGTTGCCCTTTTTGAGCTGCGTGTACCTCATGGAGTGTGGCGTGAGCGTGTGCAGTAGTGGGGGAGTTCCGGATGGCCGCCCCTCTGAGCCCAGGGGCGCCGTCTCACTGGGAGCTTGGAGGCTAGTGTGAAATAAGTGAAATAAGATTTTTTTTTTTTTCTTTTTGGGTCACACCTGGCGATGCACAGGGGTTACTCCTGGCTCTGCACTCAGGAATCACCCCTGGCCGTGCTCAGGGGACCATATGGGATGCTGGGATTCGAACCCGGGTCGGCCGCGTGCAAGGCAAACGCCCTACCCGCTTTGCTATCGCTCCAGCCCCATAAGATTTTTTTTTTTTTTTTTAATTTCACCACCAGATTCTTGGGCCCTTTGCATTATACCTTCAGACCCTGAGAGGGATGAAGATTAGATTAGGGTGGTTTCCCCAGGTGCCCGGAGGTGACGATTGTTAGCTCGAAGATGAGGAAAATAGGGGCTGGAGCGATAGCACAGTGGGTAGGACGTTTGCCTTGCATGCGGCCGACCCGGGTTCGATTCCCAGCATCCCATAGGGCCCCCTGAGCACCGCCAGGAGTAATTCCTGAGTGCATGAGCCAGGAGTAACCCCTGTGCATCACTGGGTGTGACCCAAAACACAAAAGCAAACAAAGATGTGGAAAACAGACACAGAGTGTAGATGTCACAGTGTAGGGTAGAGTGCTCAGTGTCCGTTATCTGTGGGTCTCTCGGGTTTGCTGCTAATCCCCACTCTCCTGTGGAATAGTCTCATTTTGTGTGGACGAGTCATTTTGCGCCCTTAGAGTTAGTTTACTGAGAAAAGATGCTTTTGTGACATAATTGCCAGATCAATATTAGAGATGTTCCTGTTAAGTACAGCGCTTCTGGGAAGTGACACAGCTGCCTGGAGTGCTTGAAATCATTTTCTGCAATGAGAAAACTTTTTCTTACTGCTCTCTGTTGAATTCCTATTTAATTTCTGACTTCATTTTTCAGGAACTTTCAAGTTGTGGATGGAATAAAAAAGAAAAATACAGTTCGGCACCAAACGCAGTTGCCTTCACCAGAAGATTTAATCATGTGAGCTGCGTATAAGATTTTCTGGTTAGGGCTAGAGCAGTAGCACAGCGGGACAGCGTTTGCCTTGCACGAGGCCGACCCCGGTTTGATTCCCACCATCCCATAGGGTCCCCCGAGCACCACCAGGAGTAATTCCTGAGTGCATGAGCCAGGAGTAACCCCTGTGCATCGCTGGGTGTGACCCAAAAAGAAAAAAAAAGATTTTCTGGTTAATGTTTGAAATTCAGTTCCTCAGTGTATAATTTGGGGCTCCCAAACAGTGCTCAGGGGGCCCCAGGGCAGGATGGTTCCTTGCTCATGCCCAGGTTCCGGGCAGTTCAGGGGTTAAGGCACTTGCCTTGCGTCTTGCCGACCCCATTTCCATTCCTGTCTCTGTTGGTGGCAGGGGGAGGAGGTGGCCCCACAGTGTTTGAAGATGGCCTGTGTCTTGGAGGAAGTCAGTCGGATGAGAAGTACAGCAGTTTGAATAATTGTATGTTTTTCCTCACGTAGTTTTTGTTGCTGTCTTTAGCCTAGTGAATAAAGACTTGCCATTCAACTCTGTCTCGTTTTTACTTGCAGGTAAGCTTTTGGGTTGTTAGAGAGATTCTTCATGCTCAAACATTAAAAATTAGAGCAGAAGTTCTGAGCCACTATATTAAAACAGCTAAGGTAAGAAAAGTTTGTTTTTTTGGGGGGCTGGAACAATGGTACAGCAAGTGGGTGTTCGCCTTGCACATGGCGGCCAACTGGATTCCATCCCTGGTATCCCATAGGGTCCCCTGAGCACCATGAGGAGTAATTCCTGAGTGCAGAGCCAGGAGTAACCCCTGAACATCGCAGGGTGTGACCCAAAAAGAAAAAATTCATTTGTGTATGACTACTCCTCCCACCGATGCATTTTGATTGATACTGGAATATAAGACTTGCCATTTATTAAGTGGATTCTTTTGTCATTGCCTTTTTTTTTCCGCTGTCATCTCTTCTGTTTTTTCTTTTTCGCCACTCCCTCTGACTTGCTGACTGGTTTAACTTGCTGACTGGTTTAACTGGACAAGCTAACAGAGGACAAGGTGAAATACAGTACTTAAAAATATTGAACTCGGGGCTGGAGTGATAGCACAGCAGGTAGGGCATTTGCCTTGCATGCGGCCGACCCCAGTTCGATTCCCAGCATCCCATAGGGTCCCCCGAGCACCGCCAAGAGTAATTCCTTTGTGCAGAGCCAGGAGTAACCCCTGAGCATCACCGGGTGTGACCCAAAAAACAAAACCAAAAAAATATATATTGAACTCTGGGTGGCTGGAGCAATAGTACAGCAGGGAGGGCGTTTGCCTTGCACTCGGCCAACCGGGTTCAATTCTCAGCATCCCATATGGTCCCCGAACACTGACAGGAGTAATTCCTGAGTGGAAAGCCAGGAGTAACCCCTGAGCATCGCCGGGTGTGACCCAAAAAGCAAAAAAAAAAAAAAAAAAATTGGGCTCTGTAGATGACAGAAAATGCTTTGGAGGTTTAGAAGAAAAATAACATTAATGTTACTTACTTTTGTAATGATCACTTAGTAGCCATGTGGTGAATAATACAACTTTATTTTCAAGGAATATTGAAGTGAGGATTGGAAGACAAAAATAGTAGTTTCAGCCAGAGGAATGGAACATGGATTTGAAGGATACTAAGAGAGAGTGGAGTAGGGCATTCCGCAAGGTGATACCAAGATTTCTTTAAACCAGACTTACGGATTCCAGTTTTATTTTAAGGGCCTGAAAAGAGGGCCCCAAGGGCTCATCCATATGCATTGTATTTGAGAGGTTTGTTTATTCTCCAGTACCACATGGTCCCTTGAGCACTTCTGGGGGTGACCCCCCCAGCAATGCACCTGCTAGGAGATGCCCCCCCAAACCCCACCAGGTGTGTCCACCCCCCAAAAAAACCACAAAACTCACTGAAAATTGTTGTAATTATAAACACAAATTTCTTTTTTGGGGGATGGAGTCACACCCCACAGTGCTCAGGGCTGACTCATAGCTCTGGTGTGTCTTTGATGCCAAGGTGGGGTGCCGGGGAGCAGGCTCGGGTCAGCCGCGTGTAGGGCAAGTGCCCTCCCTGCTATACCATCTCTCCAGCCCCACATTTTCCATTATTCCAGAAAAATACACAGCTCATACATCTGTGAATGAAAAATGGAATAAAAGAAGGTGATGTGTTGACAGTGATTATTGTAAAATAATTAAAAAGTATGATTTCTGTAGATTCTAACTTCAGTATTAAAATGTAAGTTTGAGTTTTGTTTTATTTTTGGACAGTCCCTGAGATGCTCTGGGCTACTTCCCGCTCCTGTTCATTGTATTCTTTGTGCAGTGTTCTAACTTTTTGTGACACTAGGTGGCAGAGATAGCCCTCTAAAACTTGGTAATTGCTTTTATTTGGGGCTCCCAGCCAGCAGTGCTCAGAGTTTGCTCCTGGTTCTGTGCTCAGGGGTCGCTCCTACCAGGGCTCTGGGGATATATGGGATGCCAGGAGTCAAAGCCAGGTGGGGTATGTGCAAAACTATTATTCTATCCAGCCCTACACCTTGATCGTTTTTAGCTACAGGAAATTGTAATTGTTACTTTTCTTCATAGAAATGAATGAATGAATTTTCATCCATGTTTTCTGGTGTAGGACTTTTTAAAAAAATGCTCTTGTGGTTCTCTTGAAAATTACCAAATTTTGTCCACTAAACTGGCAATTGTTTTCATTTAACTCCAATTCAAACTCAGGCTTTGCATTAGTTTTGATAATGCTTCCTTTTATATTACATTTCTTGAATTCATAATTTACTTTTCAAAATTTATTTTTGGGTTTGGGGCCATACCTGCCTCAGGCTTCCTCTTGGCGCTGCACTCAGGGATCCCTTCTGATGGGTTCTGGGACCATAGGGAAATACTGGGCTTGGATCCAGATCAGCCATGTGCAAGACTAGTGTCCTACCCCCTGTGTTATCTCTCCAAACCCGTCATAATCTACTTGCTTTCAAATCCACCTAGTCTCCGTGCATTCTCTATTCCATTGGAACAGTGACAAATCTTCCTCTTCTTTTTGTAGAGTGTTACCAGCCTACATTTTCTAGAAAGAAAAAAGTATACATTCGTTTATGTACTGTCTGAAGAGATTTGTTAAGCTTATATGACTGGTGCCAGGGAGCTGGCAAGACTGAAATCTGTAGGGTGGGCTGGCGGGAATTGAGATTCCAGTCAGGAGGCAAAATTTCTTTTCCAGAAAGCTGTTTTTACTCCACAAGCTTTTCGGCTAATTAGACGCAGCCTGCCGTATTATCTGGTGTCATCTCTCCCTCTGTCTTTTTTGTTTTTGAGCTGCACCTGGCAGTACTTAGACCTGGCTCTGTGCTTAGGGATCATATGGGTTGCCTGGGATCAAACCCAGATCGGCAAGTGTCAGGCAAATGCCTTTCCTGCTCTGTTATCTCTCCAGCCCCCGAAATCTCTTCTAATTAAAAGCAGTTGTACACTTGAGCCATGTCTCCAGAATATTATCACAGCCACACTGCAGTTAGTGGTGGACCAAGTAATCAAATGCTGTCGTCTCGCCAGTGTGACAGTAATCATTTGTATAGACCCTCAAGGTTCTTGCAGAATGTGTTTGTCCCAGAGAATGACTGTATGACTCTGCCTTAGAGCCACTACTGGAATTGTGTGTTTGCTTTTCTCTGATTATTTAAATGCATTTGTCCCTGCATGAGGTTTCAAAATTTTGCTGGAATTGAATTATTTCATAATTGCTTTTTTATGCTTTCATAACTTGCCTTTTTTTTCACTTAGCAGTGCTACTGAATGGTTTTGGGCGCATTTCTCTTGTTTTCTTTAACTGCCAATAATTTAGAACTCTATCTGGCTTGGAGAGTTTGCAGATTTTTGCTGTTAATCCACATTGCTGCTCTCAGGCATCCTGGTGGGAATCTCTTCCTGCTGATACTAGTATTAATGCCCTAGAAGTTTTTAGAGAGAGGACAGACTGCTTAAAAAAATGACATGTAAACAAATAACTTTTTATTGGATCTCAAGAGAAAAAATTTTTTCAGAGCCAGAAAGGTAATACAATGGGTAGGGCTCCTTCCTTGCAAGAAGCTGACCCAGATTCGATCCCTGGCCCCCCATATGGTCCTCCTAGCACCACCAGGAGTAATTCCTGAGTGCAGAGCTAGGAGTAACCCCTGAGCACCACAGGAGTGCTCCTGGAAGACTCAGGGAGCCCTGTGGGGTGCCAGGGACTGAACCTGGGTCATTCAAGTGCAAGATAAGCACCCTGCTTGCTGTACGTAGCTTAGGTCCAGGTTTATATTTATTTTTTTTTCTTCTCTTTTTTTTTGGGTCACACTGGCAATGCACAGGGGTTACTCCTGGCTCATGCACTCAGGAATTAACTCCTGGTGGTGCTCAGGGGACCCTATGGGATGCTGGGAATCGAACCCAGGTTGGCCTCGGGCAAGGCAAACGCCCTCCCCGCTGTGCTATCGCTCCAGCCCCAGTTTATATTTCTTAATGTATTAGAAATTGCCAAATTATTGGGACCCTGAGCATTGCTGGGTGTGACCCCAAAACTAAAAGACAAAAACAAAACAAAACAAAGAAGACCTCTGGATCATTTTCCATCATGGTAGTAGTATTTTTACTTTTTTCTTTTCTTTCCTTTCTTTCTTTTTTTTTTTTGGCTTTTTGGGTCATACCCGGTGATGCTCAGTCAGGGCTGACTCCTGGCTCTGCACTCAGGAACTCATGGCGGAGCTCGGGACACCATATGGGATGCTGGGAATCGAACCTGGGTCTGCCGCGTGCAAGGCAAACGCCCTTCCCGCCGTGCTATCGCTCCAGCCCCTTATTTTTACTTTTAACCTGCAGCCTGAGCATTTCCAGAAATTCCACACTTTTTACCAGTATTGTCTTTCATTCCTTATTAATTTCATCCATTCTTTGGGGATATGGAGAAGTATTTTATTGTGGTTTTTGATTCCCATTTCCCTAATGTGTCTTCGCAGACCTTCATATGCATATTTGATCATGAAAGATTTTCCAAATATCTTTTCAAATACTCTGCCCTACTGGGTTGTTTGTCTTTTGTTTTCAAACTTGTAGGGATTTTCACGTACTCTGGATACCAACCCTTTTCATGAATAAATAAATGCTGGTGGTTTTCACCCATCTGTGGCTTGTGCTGTTTGCCTCCCTCACGCTCTTTTGCTGAGGAAGCAGTTTAGCTTTGATGGTCTGATACCTTTGTAGTTGGTACTTTATGTGTTCTGTTTAACAAATCTGTTCTGGGCAAGGAAGGCGTTTTCTTTGAAACGCACCCTTTCCCAGGATACTTTGTAGTGTAGAGTCACCATCCAGAGTTGATTCCTGCAAGTGGTTGGAAGTGTTGGAGTCACTGAATTTTATCTGGTTGATCGAATCCCATTTCTTTCTCCATTTAACTGCTCTGGCATCTTGATGGAGTTTATTTCTATTCATTGATCTATCTCTTCTTGTTCCAGGATATCACTCTCCAAGTTTCATAGCATAACAGAAAATCTTGAATTTGGTGTAAAGGTGTTTTTTTTTTCCCCCCTGCATCAAAATTGTCTTGCTATGCCCTCATTTTTGTCCGTAGAAACTTTGGAATTAGCATGTTGATCTCTGTCAAATGGCCCCCTTGGATTTTGAAATTTTGTTGACTTTGTAGATAACCTCTCAGGGAGTTGCTACCTTAACAATAATGAGATACTGATTCACAGATATGGTTTATCTGTCAAAAAGGCAGATTTTTAAAGTTTCCTTCATGTCTTTGCAAGCCCTTGCGGGCCCCCTGGCTGCCTTTATTACTAGGTAGCCCAAGATAACCGGTGTTTTATGTTATTATACATGGTTCTTTTGTGTTGGTTTGTTTTGTTGCTTTGGTTCACTCCCAGTGGGGCTTGGGGAACTCTGGAGTGCCAGGGTTGAGCCGGGGTCAGTCGGGTGTAAGGCATCTTCCCCCCTGTGCTAGTGCTCCGGCCCCTCTTCATGGTTTTCCCCCTCATTTTCCCAACCTTTGGTACTACACAGACAAACATGCCCAGTGAAAATGAAGCTGCATTCCACTCCTTCGTTCCTTCTTATCTTGCAGCATCGTAGAGTCTGGACTAAACACTGCCTTCCCCGGAGCCATAGCACAGCAGGGAGGGCATTTGCTTTGCCTGCGGCTAGCCCGGATTCAATTCCCAGCATCCCATCAGGATTCAATCCCCTGAGCACCACCAGGAGCGATTCCTGAGTGCAGAGCCAGGAGTAACCCCTGTGCATCACCAGGTGTGACCCAAAAAGCAAAAAAGAAAAAAAAAACGCTGCCTTCCCTGTCAGGCCAGTCCCCTGCAGTGGGGATGCGGAGCCGATGGATGCAGTTTCTGGCTGTGTGCACCGGCCCCTTGTTCCAGTCCCAAAGGCCTCTGTCTGCTTCCCGGTCTGCACCCACTTCACAGATCTCCCCCCAAGGCTTAGTGGGAACAGTGGTCCCTGGACTCCATCAGAGACTCCCGCATGTTCCAGTCTTTCCACTGGACCACAGAGTTGTAAAACCTGGGCCAAAGCAGTATAGTCCAGTGGGCAGGGCGGTTTCCTTGCTTACTGCGGACCCGGGTTCCATCCCTGAGCCCCACCAGGAGTCAGCCCTGTGCACAGCCAGGGGTGGCCCCCAGACGACAAAAGCGTGATGGTTTCGTTTCCCCTTCCCTCTGCGAAGCCGCCCATTTGTCTGCCCTTATGGAGAGGTGCAGTGAGGGGACCTGCTGCACTTGTTCATCTTTCTCTGGAGTTGCAGCTTTTGTTTTGTTTTGGGGGGAGGGCCACACCTCATGTGCTCAGGGACCCCTTCTGGTGGGGTGTGTGTGAGGGGGGAGTTGCTGGGCTCAGACTCGGGTTGGCTGCATGCAAGGCAAGCACCTTCCTTGCAGTGCTGTCTCTTTGGTCCTGGAAGCTCCATTTGTTTATGTTCAAAACGCTCTGCTATCTCCAATAAAATGTTTTCCATACATTTCCCATATGGGTTTTTTGCTGTGTATTTCCCTTACGTCAAGAGCAGGTCCTTTGTGCTGCCACGTCTCAGCCGGAAGCTGCTGTTTTCGCTATCAAATAGTATTTTTCTTGTGCTGGAAGCTGGCAGGTCTCTCCTTTTCCTTAGTTCTGTTGTTCACCATCCACTCGTTTATATTCCCTCGGCAGTGCAGCGGGACCCCTCAATTCTGCTGACTAGTGTAGGGCCTCGGGTTTATGTCTCTGGCACGGTGAAGAAATCAGGGAAATGAGCAGGAAGTGTCCAGTAGGTCTCTTGGCAAAGTGCTCTTGGGTAGTTTTTCACAGGTCGACTCGAAAGCCCAGGAAGCAGGGGTGTCCTCTCCGGGTGTAGAACACAGGACCTGGGGTTGAGGCAGGGGGAGGCACGTGGTGTGGGGGGACTGTTAGTCTTGGAATCCTGACAGCGGGATCCTGGTCACAGATGCTTCCTGAAACTTCCGGTGTCGTTCAGTCTAGGGATGGCCGTGTTTCATAGTATCTGCTGACCTGGAGGCTTGAATCCAAACTTTGCAGCGTCCTTTTTTTTTTTTTTTTTTTTAAATAAGAGCCACACTTTTATTTTCCTTACTATATTACCCGACTGCAAGTAGATGTGTGCCCAGACTTGGAGCTGGATATGCCCAGTGAAAGCGTGGAGGCACTGTTGTGGGCCAGCGTCCACTCGCTCTGACCTGTAGTGACTCGGAAGACGAGGCTTGACAGCGACACAGGAGCACTGTCAGTTGCCTCGACATTGCCCGTTGTGCATGGAAGAGGTTCGCTTTGCATCGTGCTGTGTCTTCACTGCTCCCCTCCCCTCTCTCTCCACTCTGCAGAAACTCTACGAGCTGAACAACCTGCACGCACTCATGGCAGTGGTTTCTGGCTTGCAGAGCGCCCCGATTTTCAGGTTGACTAAAACATGGGCGGTGAGTATACTCTTCGCGCCGATGAACGACTCGGCTCCCCCCGACTGGAGTTGGACCATTTCTCCTCCAGCTTCCAGTGAGGGCGGTGCTATAATCATAGATAAGGACTTTGATTTGGAACCTTTCGGCAGTACCCGTATTTTCCTCCCCTTGAGGGGTTTGCAGAGAACTTAGGGGATAAATTATAGGGGGCTGTCTAATCTGTGTTCTTCGGGAAAGAATTTTGGAGAACCTCCTTAAAGCTCCTTTGACAGCTGAACGTTTCTGAGTCTTTGATGAGACAGTTGTTAAGTGTCAAATAGTGTCAAATTGAAACACTTGATCGTGTGAAGATTATGGGCTTGGAAGGTTGAAGGGAGATAGAAATACACGTTACAGCAGATCCCTCGCGACTGTTTCCTCGAGCCATGGCAAATCTGAGAGCAGGCCTGGGTCAGGCGCTGGTGCGATTGTGCTCATTGGATCTGTCCGTTAACAAAGGCCAGGAGTAAATTCTGACGGCCGCATGTTTGTGTGTTTTTATATTCAATGATGTTAAGGTCAGCCTCAGGCTGCCAGGTATTTTTCAGGTAGGTTTTTTGGTAGATAATATAGATTTGTTTAATTTGGTGATATTTAGTAGAGTCCTTTATAAGGAGGAATGATTTTATTATATTTATACAAAGGATTAGTGTGTTCTCAGGGTCCTGTGATGTGAAAGCTGACTTTGAAAAAAGAAACTTTTTTAAAAAAAATTAAAACTTTGCCTTTAACTGGTGTCGCTTTTCCTTTTCATAGCATTGGAGAGACAGATGTTTCTCATGGAAATCGGAAGATTTCTATATTATAAAAGCATTAGTGTAACAGAGCTTGCAATACTCTGTATATTTTATTTGTGTTATAAAACAGCTGGGTGAAAGGTTTTCCTGTTAAAAATTATTGTTAATAATGGCCATATTCAGCAAAATTTTGAATTTCATGGGGGAATGGAAATGATTATAAATAAAGTTATGAATTCCATCTTTGAAGTTTCAGGGAAAAGAATTACATTATCATAGGGTAGATTGAAATGCAATAGTTTCCTCAAGTTAATTTTTATTTTTCGTCAAGGTTTTTTTTTTGTTTCCCTCATGTATTTACATAGAAAAATTGTTTTATTTAGTAATGGCTCCATTGTTAATATTTCATATGGTGCCAGGCCTTGTCAGATTGCTTGATGTGTCACAGTGAATTATAATAAACAGAATTCCACCCTCTGCAGCTAACATTCTACTGGAAAAAGCCACACTGTGAAAGAATGAATGTTAGCACAGTGATGAAAGCTCCCAAGGAAAATAAGGCCGAGTAAGTGAGACAGAAAGCAAGGCAGGGAAGTCACTGGTAGAATCCGTGACGAGAGTCCCTGATCATTAACAGTAGCTTGAGACCCAGAAGAATGAGAGAACTGTTCATGAGGACCCAACGCAGAGGTGACAGCCTGTCCAGGGGGCACAATGGAGTCTAAGAGAGCAAGGTGGTCATTGTGGTCACTGATTCCTCAAGAATTCTGTCTTCTCACAGTGAAAGACACGCCGGGTGGGCCGAGTAGAGAGGTGACCTTACATTTCATAATACGGGTGCCATGAGAGATGGTCTAAACATACAATGGAATATTTTTAGCCTTACAGAGAAATGAAATTTTGACACATACCACACCATGAATGAAGCTGAGCAGAGTAAACCAGCTACAGTAGGACAGATACTTGGATGCAGTTGACAGGAGATGCGGAGAGTAGTTCAGTTCCAACAGTCTGAGATTTGGGGTTGTTTGTCTGGCACTGAGAAGCAGGAGCAAGGGGGTGGGGAGGGTGACCACTTAGCAGGATGGAATTTTACTTTGGGCAGATGAAGAGTTCTGGTGATGGGTGGTGATGGTTGCCCAATAGTGGCGATGTGCTAAATGAACTGCACATTTTCAAATGATTAAGATGGAAAATATTACATATCTCTATTTTGCCACAAGTTTATATAACCGTGAGGCTTATTCAGGTGGACTGGTTAAGCAAACAGGATGTAAGATCAGTTGACTTTGAAAATCTACCGAAAAAGTCCTGGGTTATAACAGTGTAGAGTGCCTGCTTGCATACAGGAGATCCTGGGTTTGTGGTGATCCTGGCATCACAAAAGATCAAAGTAGCAGGGGCTGGAGTGATAGCACAGCGGGTAGGGCGTTTGCCTTGCACAGGGCCGACCCCGTTTGAATCCTAGCATCCCATATGGTCCCCTCAGCACCGCCAGGGGTAATTCCTGAGTGCGCAGCCAGGAGTAACCCCTGTGCATCGCCAGGTACAACCCAAAAAGCAAAAAAAGAAAAAAAAGATCAAAGTAGCAACACACACGAGACCATCTGATAATAATAAAAATTAAATAAAAATAATAAAAGCATGCCATTTTTATTACCAGTACTGGAAACACAGTATCAAAGGGAACCAAATGTATTAGACTCAATTGCAGAAAATGAAAACTTTATAGAATATTAGAGAAGAATGAATAGATGGAATAATATCGCTTGTCCACAGATAAGAAAAGTTTAAGAAGCAGGTTCTTTCCAAGTGTATGTGGAGATCATCAGCATTTTCAATCAAAACCCCAGCCTGGGGACCTTGACAGGATTGCTTCAAACTTTTACGTGGAAATGTGAAGGGTCCTGAGTTGCCAAGATATCCCTAAAGAGGACTTGGGAACTGAAGGCCTGGTACTGACCGTCATGGGTAACAAGATACCAGCCAGGTAGCAACTCAGATGCTGACCCGTTACTCAGTCCCAGCAGTTGGGGTAGGGTCAGGAGCGCAGTGCAGCAAGAGTACATGGCTGGGACTGTGACTCAGGGGCGAAATTGGGGATTGTTTATTCAGGAGAGCTGGGAACGTACAATAAATTATTGTCAGATGAATCACAGACAGATGAATGTGAACCTTCTAGAGCCTTTTAGATGAGACTGGTTGATGAACAGCTCTCTGCCGTGCCATAAATAGAGTTTGATTTGAGGTAGCTAAGGGCTTTTTAGATAATCAAAAAGCTCCCGCAATGCAAGAAGTGATGTATGTTTTCCCACTGTGAAATGAGAATTTTTAAAAAATATTTCAGTTTTGCTCTGGGTTTGAGACCACATGCACTGATGCTCAGGGCTAACTCCCGGCTCTGTGCTCAGGGGTCACTGCCCCTGAAGTGAGAATTTTTACCAAAATGTGCAAAATGTGTCTTAGAGAAACTTTTTTTTTTTTTAACCATTTTGGGCCACACTCGGCAATGCACAGGTGTTATTCCTGGTTCATGCACTCAGGAATTACTCTGGCGGTGCTCAGGGGGCCATATGGGAAGCTGGGTCAGCCACATGTAAGGCAAACGCCCTACCCGCTGTGCTATTGCTCTAGCCCCTTAGAGGAACTTTTAAAAGGGACCTCAGAGTAGGCAAAGATAGGCACACTGGTTGTCGTTGATCAAGAATGTGTACCCAGAAACCTTCCAAGACACAAAGAAAAAGTTGGCAACTTGATGAGAAGATAGAGCCCTTAAGGAACCTAAAAGCTGTAAACAGGTGGGCTGGAAGAGAAGGACCCACGTGATGGCCTCAAGAGTTGTTCAGGGGAGTTGGATAGGAAAGGAGCACTTAGGGCCTTGTCAGGTATGGGTGAGTGGGGCTGAGGCCAGAAGGCCAGTTCCTGCATTCTTGTTATAAAAAAGTCAAATTTAATAAAGTCACAGCAGAAATAGGATCATTGAGTATCATGAACCGAGGAATGTAAATAAACTGCGGTTCAGGATCCATTATTTGTGCAAACACAGACATTCGTGCATAGTGTATGGATACAAACCAAGTAGTGAGGGCCAGGGAGAGAATCTTGTTTTTCCGCCTGGAACGGTCAGGGGTTGCTGCACAATTCCCCAGGGCAGGTGTCTGTGGTAGGTGCTGCCGGATTCTGACCCGAGGATTTGGGGGCCCCTCCATCTTCACACACCTTGGAAAGTGTAAAGAGTTGTATGTCCGTCCCCCCTCCCCCACGCCTGTCAACACAGGTAGTTCATGCTCTTGGTCAAAAAAAAAAAACCAACTTCACATAGGCACAGAGATCATTCTGGCAGACCCAGAAGTACTTGGTACCCTGTTTTTGGCACTGTGTGAAGGAGTGACGGGTCTGCCACCAAAAGTCGAGAGAGGAAGCAAGGCCAGACTTCCGAGGAAGAGTTTCCGAGCTGCCGGATTAGTTCCTTTGTCCGTATCTCCTGGACAGGCGTCTGTGCCCTGCCACTCCAAATTAAATGCTGTCCATTGGGTTACTGATACATTATGAAATTTTCTGTTGTTTTAATATGTTAGACCCTAGAATTACCATTTTTGTGTTGCCTATGAGACAAGTTAGATACAAATCAGAAGTGATTTTTCGCCTGATCCCATACCACCGTTTTTGAGTGATGATGAAGGCAGAGGTTAGCTCCCATCCGAGTGCTCGGCTGTGTGGAAGTGAAGGGCGGTGAGGTGGCAGGTCGCAGTGGAGGTTCACTCTAGGTTTCAAAGCTGTTTGTTGGGGTGCCAAAATGGAACATGGTGAACCCAGTTCCAGCAAAACCTGAAGCTAAGGACCCCTCGTCCTCCTGAGTTTTAAGGGGAGGGCCCGCTAGGGGGCCCCTTTCCCGATAGTGATTCTGTGAAGACCATCCATATGGGGGGGTCTGTGAAGAGAGACTCGTGTCCATCCCACTGATACACCTACAGTATGGGACAGTGGTGGATTGGTGTCAGCCTGGCACTTGGAGAGCAGGCACCTGGGGGAGGCTGGTGGCTCACTGCTGTGGCATCTGGTGACCCACTGTCTTGTCCTGTGTCAGCCCTGACGCCTTATTCATGTCACTGGACAAGCAAAGGACTCCAGGGCCGCAGCTGCTTCAATGCTACAAAATAACATGAATAGTTGATGGTGTTTTATTATATCAGCAGGAAATAGTAAGAGCCTAATGTGTTGAAAAAAATGTTCCCTGCTCCTTGGAATGCTCAAGAAATGTTTTCTAGGGGCTGGAGCGATAGCACAGCAGGTAGGGCATTTACCTTGCACGCAGCTGACTCGGGTTCAATTCCCAACATCCCATAGGGTCCCCCGAGCACTGCCAGGAGTAATTCCTGAGTGCATGAGCCAGGAGGAACCCCTGAGCATCAACGGGTGTGACCCAAAAAGCAAAAAAAGAACAAAAGGAAAAAATACCACTCAGAGCAGCTCTTGCTACACTTGTGTTTCTATTACCTCCCGTTTTCTCCAGGGGAACTCGGCAGCAAATCTACGTCACACCTTTGAATCAGCAGTGCTGCTGCAGGCTGTCCCAGAGACAGCATTGATCAGAGGAATCCCAGAAATACTTGTGTCCCCAAGAAGCCAGAAATAGAGGCGATACATTTTATAGATAGTACTAACATGGACCATGGTTGGATTAACCAAGGAATTCAGGGTGGAGGCATACTCAGCAGTGAGTGCCAAAGGCTCGCTCCTGGTTCTCTGCTCAGGGATTATGCCATATGGGGGGCTGGTCAGCTGCGTGCAAGGCTGATGTCCCATTCGCTCTATGATCTCTCAGCCCCTCAGTTAAATTTCACAGATTGCAAAATTCATTGTTTCTCAATGATTAAGAATGATTTTATTTTTTTTCTCCCTGACATGAGACACACAGTGTATTCTGAAATACTTGGGCATGTGAGCTGAATATGAATGCAGAATTATTTAAATTAGAAAATGATTTTACATATTGTTTACTCATTTAATGATGGCAACTGTATTACCATTTACTGCTTAGTAAGTTAAAAGGTATATGGACCTGCCAAAAATATATTGCAAATAAGGGATTGCGTTAATATTTTGATAGACTTGTCTGCTTTTATTTGTATATTACCAAAATATGGTTAAGGGAATTCGAACATTGAGATTTACAGTAACTCTAGCTTTGAGTCTTTGCTATAATTAAATGGGATTTGGAAATAACTTAGGCTTTTCTGTTTGTTTTTTAGTTATTAAGTCGAAAAGACAAAACTACCTTTGAAAAATTAGAATATGTAATGAGTAAAGAAGATAACTACAAAAGACTCAGAGACTATATAAGTAGTTTAAAGATGACACCTTGCATTCCCTATTTAGGTGAGTTCTTCACTATGTGTTCATGATGCCTTACTCAAGTCATTTACGTAACATTCAGGGTATCTCCAAAGTGTGTTTTCCTCTCAAGAAATTACTACAAGAATGTTGGGTTGAAAAACTGACTGAAATCTGTTACCTTATTATCTGGCGTGTATTTTCTTTCATTTTAAATTAGTTCTTTACCCTTAAGGTTTTCTATAGACTCCCCCACCCCCCCCTTAGAAATGGACCTTTTAGAAAAAAAATGATAGTTTCATTTTCTTAGTAATGCTTTTAAAGAATGAAGCAGTTATTTGGAGTTTAATACTACAAAGATATTTAACTTTAGCAAAGCCAAATTGGTCACAAGATTAATAGTGTATTTTTAATATGAGTTCTTATTCTATGGTATTTTAGGATGAATTATGAAATTATGAAAAGTATTGATGTCTTCTTTTTTTAGTTGAAATGAGTATTTTAGCAGTGGAAGTTTAGCTTAGAGCTGTAATAGACATATCTCCATTTTAGATCTAGTTGACTGGAATTTTATCTCTCTTTCCCCTATAATTTACAGTGTTTATAAATCCCTAGAAGTACTTATCCTATAAAATTACTTTCAGCAAAATACAAATAGAACTTTGTTAGGTATTTGGATTTTGTAAAAGTCTCAAACTGTTCTTTTTACAATGTGCATGTAAATTTAAGTCTGGAAAATGCATGCGTGTATATCCCTAGCATATATTACACTTGATTCTCCGCAGAGAAGTAAAATGAGAAACACTTGTTTCTCTTCAGTTCCTCTGTCCTTCCACCATCTCGCCTCTGGCCAGTGTCTGACTGCTCCCTTGATTCCCTGGGCAAGCCAGATGTCTGGTGCTTGTTTTGGAGACTTGGGGTGTCGTCTCTGAAGTCTGTGTGGTGGGGGGAAACCATATGGGGTGACAAGGATCCAGCTGGGGTCGACCGCATGCAAGGAAAATGCCTCAATTCCTGTCCTTTCCAGCCCAAGAAGGAAACTTTATGAGCATCAGGAACTTTAGATCAAGAATCCTTAGCCTTCCATTCCAGAATTGGAACTCCTCTGCATATTGATGTTTTGAGTCCTTGAACCTTGTTCTCTGTACCTAGAAGTAGGGCCAGAATCATGTTACCATGTCCTTCCTGCGGCCGATGGATCCCAGTAATTGCTTCTAATTCACTTCTTGATGAAGTAGAGAAACTCGAGCTCCAGACAAGTAGCATGGGGCCCCGTGTCTCGGATCCAGCCCCCGGGGTCTGGAGCCCCAGTCTTGACCCAGCTCTTTCCCGTTGCTGAACTCATGTTCTGCTAGACTCATGTCTAAAATGGGCTTCTTTCAGGCAGTTTATTTTCTCATTGAAATTTTTCCTCAAAGCCTAGCCTTCTATATATAGTAGAAAAGGGTATGGGAGATTTATTTTCTGTCAGAAATAAGAGCATGAAAAAGAAGATGAGTCCTTATGTTGTGGTTTTAGTTCAGAGGTCCCTTTGGCCCACCGAGACTTCTATTCTAGACTGGGGGGCTGGGGGGTGGTGGTGGTATGTGTGTGTGTGTATCACATGCACACATGTGGGGTGTATGCATGTGCGCTCAGATCACATGCTCACACACATGGGTGCCAGGGAACCCCACGGGTGTAGCTCAGTTCTGGGCTGGGTAGCTTAGGGGTGTGTGTGTGTTTGTGTCTGTGTGTATGTGTAGATCACATGCACACACGTGAGGGGGGGGTGTGCACTCAGATCACATGCTCACACATGCACACACGCGGGTGCCAGGAAACCCCACGGGTATAGCTTGATTCAGCGGAATCTGGGGAGATGTTTGTTGGACAGTAAGTCCTCACTTCCCGTGCTTCATAGAATCTTGAAAATGTGATTTTAATCGAAGCAACATAGAACAAACTAATTTTCCCCATAGCTGAATGGATGTAAACAAGAGTTAAGTGCCTGTGGAATATTTCTGGTTTCACACACGCAAGAAAAATCACTAAACTTAACAAGAGGGACATAGAACACTTTTAATAGTACACAACCATTTGTCTTCGTTTGTTCTTTGAGTTTGATCTGCTTATTCCAGTTGAAGGTCACAGGAGGCTGGAGCTCAGGGGACAAGGCCAGACCCCTCCCCCCGCCCCAAACAAGGGCACCCTCCATCACAGGGCACATCACACCCCACACTCCACCGGGACACCTCCCCCGTCCCCGCCCCATGCACCTGATGTTCTTGGCAGTGGGAGGAGACAGACCCACAGACACGGGAGATACGCAGACAGCGTGCCCTGCTCGAAATCGCTGCTTCATGGCCATTGATCCAATGAAAGGCATGGGGTGAAAAGACAGTACTTGCTACTTAGTACTACTTAGGACCTGTCTTCTCCTGAACTTAGCACCCTGAGACAAACAGTAATTATTATTGCCTCTGGGCTAAAACAGACTGGTCCAGTATTGGGGTGCGGATGAGCACCAGTATGGAGAAGCCTCTTGCTAGAACCATTATCTTCTAATTTCACCTCCACTGACCCTCTTTGTAATTCCCTCTGGTTTCTCTTGGCCCCAGAATCTCCCTTCTTGTTATGACAGCCTAATTCTCCATCACTTTATACCTCAGCTAATGAAGAAAGCACCTTCTCCCCCATCCCTTTAGCTTTTCTCCACCTACTATTTTATCCTAGAAGATTCCTTTTTTTAATTTTTTTGGCTCTTTGGACCACACTTAGTGATGCTCAGGGGTTCCTTCTGGCTCTGGACTCAGGAATCACTTCTGGCAGTGCTTGGGGGATCATATGAGATGCCAGGGATTGAACCCAGGTCAGCTGCTTGAAAGGCAGACACCCTGCCCATTGTACTATCACTCCGGCCCCTAGAAGATTTCTTTCTTTCTTTTTTTTTTTTTTTCTTTTTGGGTCACACCCAGCGATGCTCAGGGGTTACTCCTGGCTTTGCACTCAGGAATTACTCCTGGCAGTGCTTGGAGGATCATATAGGATGCCGGGGATCGAACCCAGGTCGGCCGCGTGCAAGGCAAACGCCCTACCCGCTGTGCTATCACTCCGGCCCCCCTAGAAGATTTCTTGATCAGGCCACCACTGACTTCCTAGTTGGAATCTTTAGCAGTTATTTCTGAAAACCCCATCTTCATTTTGGAAAGCTTAGCCCAGTTTTTCTCTTTATTGAAATTCACCACTTGTGACTCTGTTTCCCTTGGTTTATGCTCTATGCTCCTGCTTTGGTTTTTATCAGCTCCTCTTCCTCCTAAAAATGCCGCCTTCTGAGTGACTCTCTTTCGTTCCCTTCTCTCTTCTGAACTTCTTTTGGAGCAGTCAGGTGTTGTTTCTCACTTTGTTATTATTTTTCAGATATACCCTGTTGACTTCTAAATTTAGTGTAGACCTCTGCGTTCAGCTGCCAACTTAATGCCCAGGACCTTATCATAGTTCAAATTCCGATTTAGTGAGAGGTTTGCGGGAGACGAAATCAGTAAATCAGTATATCCTTCCCTTCTCCAGACCTACCTGACCCCATCTTAGACGGTGGCAAAGAACTTCAGAAGTTCAAGTTGAGGCACACGTTAGTGTCTCAGCGCCTATTTCATTTGGCCAGTCACTTCGTTTTGCCAGTTGAAGGAACATCTGAGATTATAGGACAGTTGTGCACTATTTGGCATGAATACTTGGTCGCCTTAGGGAAGGATAAAACATTTGTCGGATCAGTTGCTGTGGCTCGGCGTGCTTAGCTTTCAGCATGAAAAATCAACCCTTGGGATTGGAGGGATAGCACAGTGGGGAAGGCGTTTGCCTTGCACGTGGCAGACCTGGGTTCGATTCCCAGAATCCTTTATGGTCCCCTGAGCACTGCCAGGAGTGATTCCTCAGTGCAAAGCCAGGAGTAACTCCTGAGCATCGCCAGGTGTGACCTAAAAAGAAGAAAAGAAAAAAGAAAATCGACCCTTGATGATGGTGGCAAATGTCTTTGCTTGCAGACTTGAGAGTAAACGTTTTCTATCAAAACACTCGGGCTGCTCTTCAGCCAGTATGAAGCCTTGGCAGTTTACATATTTTGGGGCTGATGAGTGTATTCACGTTACAGGCAGCTGGTTTGCTTTTCTAGTTCTTGAGCTTTGGCGTAGTCGTTTTTGAAGAGTGATGTTTAGCAGTAGTCTAAATCTTGTTAATATTTACTTGTGCTGGGGGCTGGAGTGATAGCATAGCGGGGAGGGCGTTTGCCTTGCACGCGGCCGACCCAGGTTCAATTCCCAGCATCCCATATGGTCCCCTGAGCACCACCATGAGCAATTCCTGAGTGCAAAGCCAGGAGTAACCCCTGTGCAATGCCAGGTGTGACCCCCCCCCCCAAAAAATTTACTTGCTCCATATCTTGCCTGAATTTCCAATAAATTCGTTTTGTGGTTTTGTAATGAACTTGTGCTGATTGTGAATTCTTTCCTGCTCACCAAGTGAAGTGGTGGTGCCAGAAACATCAGCTTTACTCTATGCTGAGTGTGGGACAGACCTTGCCTGGGGTCCCTCTAAGAAGTCTAGGACCCATGAACCAGACGAGGGATGGCCTTTCACCTCGGTTCCGAATTCCTGCAGAGTTTGCCACAGGCTGCCCTTCTCACGTCTACAAAGGTTCTTAGCGAAGGAAGAATAATCAACCAGCAGGATCTAGTGTATAGAGAAGGGATGAAAACAGATCACGTGATGCATAGCCTGAGGGAGGGGGCCACTAAAAAACACTCACTGTTTGTGAAGCCTTAAGGAAGTGTGGGGACTCACATGCTGACAAAACCCTTCTTTGGAGACTGCCAGTTCTATCAGTAATTCAGTGTGGTTTGATTTGTACAAAGTCGCAAACATTTTTCTTGGCTTTTCAACCCTCTTCCCTTGAAGAACTGTCCTCTGTTGGTTTGCATGCAAAGGAAAAATGAGCAAGAGTAGACAAAATAAAAAAAATCCTTAGAATAAGGACAGATTTTTTTCTGGAAAAGGGATCATTTGGGCAAGTCTCAAGGGGAAAACATTTTAAGTGGGAATCGTTGTTTAAAATCTGAGAATCATTAACAGCACTCATTTGTTTTTGTCATTGGAAAAAAACGATCTTAAGGGGCTTATTGGAGAATTTGGCACAGCAAGTTTTGCTTTGCTGGAAAGAGAAAAATAGAACATTGTGCAAAAATAATTCAGTTGTGTGAAACATGATGAATATTCTTTCATGTGCATTTTCTCTTCGTGTCTTTACTTTGTTCATGTGAGATGCAGTAGCTTGATCAGCTTTGGGTGTATTCTGGTAAGAACTTATTTTTAGAACTGTGGAAAGAAGTTGGTCCCATTCTGCATATTACTCTCTGTTCCAGAGAAGTTTGTGCGAACTCCAAACTCTTGATGCAAGGACGCTGCTCTGATACAGACACGCACATTTACTTTTCTGTTTGATGAGTTGGATTTTCAGAGTGGGTTTTATTTTTAGAAGGAAAAGAGCTGTTCTTCGATGCCCCGGCCCGCCCCAGTTCCCTGAAAGGCCCTGTTCTACTCTCTTCATGCTGTCATTACTCTGTCTCTCTCTAGTGGAAGCCTGTTATTTGTCTTGGATCAAGATTTATCCTTATTTACAGAAGTAGGCACTTAGTAATACTTGTTGGTTGAGTTAAGTGATTCCCTTCCTGGCTTATTCCACTGTTCCAGTAACTTCATTTGCTTGAATTTTTGTTTAGTGCACGTAATTTGTTGTGTGGTACTTTGGTTATTGCTCCATGTCACCCCGTTTTCTTTCGCTACGTTAGAGGCTGGCACTAATTACAGAGGAGGTAGTGCCTCAGCATTGCCCTGCCTTCATGGCCCTTTCCGTCTCTCACCCCAAAGGCTGTGGTTGGTGCCTCGTTGATAATGTCTTTCACCGCTGGTGTCTACACATCACTGACAGTCCCTCTGAGTGCTGCCTTACCAGGCCAAATGGTGGAGGGAGGGTCCTGGGTTACAGGGACCTTAGATCTCACTGTTTCTTTCTCTTCCACTGCGTTGACCTATATTTATTGAAAGTTGAATACTGGTCTGTCAGTAGAATGTGATTCTTGAGCCTTCCATTATTGCAGAAATTTCCAGTAACCTATATAGAAATACATTCCGAAGCCTTAGCTGTGTGTGTGTGTGTGTGTGTGTGTGTGTGTGTGTGTGTGTGTGTAAATTACAGTTTAGCTAATATGGTCACAGTAATGTTAAAGTTTCTGGCATTGATGAGCAAAGTCACTGCAACCCACCCACCCCCAACACCCACCCCCAAGTGCTCACAAACCTCCGACATGCTGCCTAGTAGCTTTTTATTCAGAATTCTGTTAGGTCATTTCAGCACGGTGCAAAAGCTTGCTACAGCTCTGTGCGAATTAATGGAATATTTTTCTTCCCCTTTGGTAGAATTTTATCTGATTAAGCCTATTTTATTTATTTATTTATTTATTTATTGCTTTTTGGGTGACACCTGGCAATGCACAGGGGTTACTCCTGGCTTTGCACTCAGGAATTACTCCTGGAAGTGCTCAGGGGACCATATGGGATGCTGGGAATCGAACCCAGGTCGGCCGAGTGCAAGGCAAACGCCCTACCCGCTGTGCTATCGCTCCAGCCCCTTCAGCCTATTTTTTAAAATGCTCTGCCATCCATCTTAAAAATAAAAGTGATGGGGCCTGAGAGATAGTGCAGCAGGTAGGGCATTGGCTTTGCCCAACCCGGGTTTGATCCCCAAAACCCCTTCAGGTCCCCCAAGCCCCACTAGGAGTGATCCCTGACCACTGCTGGGTGTGGCCTCTCCCAGGAGACAGTGTGTCAAAGAATGTTCCCAGCCTGTACTGTTCTTTTTATTCATTGTTTTTGTTTGTTTCTTTTGGGGGCAGCACCCAGTAATGCTCAGGGGTTCCTCCTGGCTCTGCACTTCAGAATTAATTCCTGGCAGTGCTCGGGGGACCATGTGGGATGCTGGGGATCGAACCCCGTGTTAGGTGCAGGCGAGGCAAACGCCCTCCCCAAGCTCTACAACCTCTCTAGCCCTGTGCTATCTTTTTAAAATCTCACTTCCTTTCTTTGGTTCGATGTGTAGGTAATATATGCCACTGATTACTTACTCTTTTCATTTGATGATATAATGAGTTTTAGAACCGTAACGAAGTATGTTCAGCCATTTTCTTTTGGATCCTAAGAATGAGTTATGACCAAATGGCAGTTCGCCCTGTCCTGTTCTTTATCCAAAACCACATTTCCATTTTCCATTACTTCATTTATATCCTTTTTAACCTTGGGTTTTTTTTTCCTTATATTTAAAATTCCCCTAACATTCTTTAATGATTTATCCTCTAAAGTTTACTTTATAGGTCCCTCAGACTTACAATATAAGAGGCTAACATTCATCCTTTAATTCTATACTAATCCATACTGTATAGATTTAATTGTTAAGTGAATGATATTATTCATATTTTACAAGTGACAGGGAGGTCAGTTGACTTGCTATAAAAATATTAATTATAACTTTTGTTTGTTTGTTTTGGGTCACACCCAGCAATGCACAGGAGTTACTCCTGGCTCTGTACTCAGGAATTACTCCTGGTGGTGCTCAGGGGATCATACGGGATGATGGGAATCGAACCCAGGTGGGCCATGTGCAAGGCAAATGTCCTACCCGCTGTACTATGACTCCAGCCCCAAGGAAAAGTTCTTTAAGACTCTTCTATGTAGGGTTGTGGGTCTCTAAGTCAGGTCATGCAATTTTGTCAATAAATGGAGCCCGAGGGAAGTTATACTCAGAACTTAATGTGACAGTTAGATACTGTTTCCTCCGGGAAATCTTCGAGCAGAGGGTCTTGACTATGGAATGGTGGGGAAGGACCGCTGACCTCTTTCAGGATGACCCAAGGGAGATGCAGAAGTGCTCGCTCCTTTTTCCTGGCAGTGGTCTGTGGAGGTGTGGTGGGAGGTCCTGACCCATGAGAAGTTGAAATGATCCTCTCCTGATAAACCGCTCTCTGGGACCATTAGCCTCAGACCTTTGAGTTCTCGTTGACTGGCTTGGTTCTGTTTTGTTTTGTTTTCTTGAGCAAAAGCCCGTTGGTGTTTCTCTAAAATTCACAGATCAAGTAGGGAAGATCAGCTCTAAGCAGCGAACATACTTCTGGAAGGAGCTTTTGAGGAGTTCTCTTTGCTTACTTCCAAGAGTGGAATTGGCCTTTCAAACTGGCCAACGCCCCGGGTGCTGGCCTGGAGAGTGAGCGCCTCTGAAGCTGCTCCCCCTCCCCTGTAGAGGACAGCAAGGCCTGCAGAGAGCCGCCAGGCAGCTGGCCCGAAGGGCCGGGGTTAGCCAGACAGCACGGTCAGTGAGTGGGGGGGAAGTATCCGTAAACTAATAGGCTTCGCCATAGGTCCAGAGAGCCGCTGGCCGGGCCAGAATGCGCTTTTGTATGTAGCACCATTTGGTTGGTATCGCGCACCTGAACCACACTAGGTGGCTTTTGTGTCCAGCAATCACGTGAAGATAAGAATTTGAAGTAAGGGGGCTGGAGTGATAGCACAGCGGATAGGGCATTTGCCTTGTACATGGCCAACCCGGGTTCGATCCCCGGCATCCCATAGGGTCCCCCGAGCACCGCCAGAAGTAATTCCTGAGTGCAGAGCCAGGAGTGAAAAAAAAAGAATTTGAAGTAACTTTTATTCAATGCAGAATTATTTTCTACTGGCAAAACAAGAGTTTCCCCTAATTTCCTGTCATTTTCATAAATAAAAGGCATTGTCTGAAATCTTCATATTGCTTTTCCTTTGCAAGAAGAAAGCTTTTAAGTACATTTTTAAGGATCTTAAACATGCCTTCGATTTTGATATAAAATAAACCTAAGATTTGTCTTATTTCATGGCAAATATTTACACTTGAGAAAACAACCTCGTCTGTATTTAGTTACTGTAATTTAAAACATACTTGATTTATGAATACAGATAATCTTGCAGAATATGCTGAGGGAAGATGAAGTTATGCTCAGGTTCCCTTTCACGGGTGTGATAAAATTCACTTTAAAAACTAACTGTAGAAATTAATTGCACAGAAGAATCTATGGTAGCATGTGCTTTTCTAGGACTGGGAAGATGCAGAGGTCTCTGTCTCTATCTCTCTGTCTGTCTCTCTGGCCCTTCTGTTGGGATGGTTCCCCTCAGTCGATGGGCTTGATCATCATCTGAACCGCCTTGAGGGAGTAGGAGCCGCCTCTGTACTCAGCCCAGAAGATTCCATCCTGGTGCTTGCTTCTGTAGTGGCCCCCCCTGTACCAGACGCCGTTGAGATTCGAGTGTGCACAGGCGTTGTACCACCAGCCGCCTTTGTGGAAGTGGGCACAGTTCCCTTGGGGAGAGAGAGAAAGATTTCTTCTAAGCTCGGGGCTGGTATCACAGACCCTCAGATCGCACCCGGTACCCGGTACCTTATCACAGCGGTGGGGCTTCTTCCCACTGCAGCTGCTGTGGCCTAAAGATCAGCCAGGCAGTGAGCGATCGCTCAAGTTTTCTTTTTCTGAAACTTACCCCGGGCTCGCTTAATCCCATCTTTTCATTTCTGAGCGGTTACTCTCGAAGGTAGCAAGGAAATAAGTGCAGCGAGTACTGAAGTATGAAATAGCGGAAGAAAAGCAAGGGAGTTGCAAAAGGTAAGTGAAGTTTGGGGAAAATGCAATTCTCGAGATAATTCAAGTAGCAAGATATAATACAGAGTAGCATTGCCCGCGCTCACCAGGGTTCCTAGAAATAAAGCATGCACTAGCGTCATTTCTCCCTTTCCCCTTCTTTTGTCAGTGGTTAAAGTGAACTTAACATGGCTACCTAGATGTTGCTTGACCAAGATATGACTGAGTTAGAAAAATAAGTCCATTTCCAGCTATTCTAGAGGTACAACTCTGTCAGAGCCAAAGCCTGGATTTTAAAAAGTAAGAAAATTAAATTTAGATTTAAGTTAAAAAGTGAGATAAAGGGGCTGGAGCGATAGCACAGCGGGTAGGGCATTTGCCTTGCACGCGGCCGACCCGGGTTCGATCCCCAGCATCCCATAGGGTCCCCTGAGCACCGCCAGGGGTGATTCCTGAGTGCAGGAGTAACCCCTGTGCATTGCCGGGTGTGACCCCCCCCAAAAAAAAGAGATAAAATTTAAATTTAATTATTTCTCACTATGGCCTGATTGACTCCACAGGGAGGCATCTTCTCCCTCAGCGTGAAGCCTCCTGTCTGCCAGCTCTCCCCACCCTGGAAGAGTGTCTTTGTCCCTCACACCCAGTGGCTTCCCCCCCTTCCAATCACTCAGAGCCTACGTGCCAGTAGGTGCCACCCCACAAAGATCATGTTGTCTCCTGGAGAGGGAACCCCAGGGGCACAGGCCTTAGCTCAGCGCCTGGCCTCAGTGAGGATTAGACATGGGATTAGGCTGCAGAGAGCTTTGTTTTATTTATTTATTTTTATTTTGGGGGCTTTTGGGGTAATACCCAGCGATGCTCAGGGCTGATTCCTGGCTCTGTACTCAGGATCACTCCTGGTGGTGTTTCTGGGACCCTATAGGATGCCGGGGATCAAACCCGGGTCGGCCATGTGCAAGGCAAATGCCCTTCCTGCTGTACTACCACTCAGGTCCTGAGAGTTTCATTTAGAAGCAAATGAGTGATTGTCTGCCTGGAATGAACAGAGTGAGAACCGCAGAACCCTGTATTTCAGCTGGCACGTGGGAGGATGATGGCGTAAAAAAGCTAAAGCTGTTCCTCTCAGTAGGAAAGTCAGGTGTAGAAAGAGCATTCCAGAAAGTCAGTCTGAACTCAAAGGGTATTGTGTGTGGGGAGGGGAGAGAGACAGAGACAGAAAGAGACAGACACAGACACAGATTCATTCTATGTAGGGAGAGACAGACAGACAGACACACACACACACACACAGATTCATTCTGGACCCAGGGCATGTGGATCTTCCCCCTGCCCCCCATGCTGTATGGCCATATCCTTTCATAACAATGTTATTTAATAACTTAATGTGTTTAGTGCTAGAAGGCAGAGGTTATTCTCTGTTCTCGGTCACTCACCTGTATACATGTCTTTGTCTCGGTCCAGTGTGGTGAACTGTTTGCCATTATGCCACATCAGGGAATCCCCTGCATTTCCCTGATACGTTCCCAGGCGAAGTCGATAGAATTCACTTTCTGGTTCCAGGCGAAAACTGCTGTATTCTGCATAGACTTTTTTATCACTCCAGTCTTCCAGTTCAATCAGCAGCTTATAATTGTCTTGATTGCTGAGCCTGTAGATATTTTCCAGGCCCAGCCAATATTCTCCATCAATATTTCCAAACCCTTTCTGTTAAGAGACCATGCATATATCAGTGAGGGTCAACATGTCAACTTTTATATAGCTCAGTTTTGAACGGAGCATTAAGAGTGACTATTAAGTGATGGTGTGAACCTTCATTGTAGTAGGTCATCAGAGGCCCACAGAATCATTCTTTTTTTTGTGCTGTCTTTAATTTTTCCCTTTTTATAAACTAGTTTCAAATGCCTACATGTTGGGCTGGAGAGATAGCACAGCAGATAGGGCATTTGTCTTGCATGTGGCCAACCTGGGTTCGATCCCCGGCATCCCAAAGAGTCCCCTGAGCACCACCAGGAGTGATTCCTGAGTGCAGAACCAGGAGTAGCCCCTGATCATTGCCAGGCATGAAGCGAAACATAGAAAAAATTTCTACATGTAATTTCTACAAAGGCAGGAAAGAGCAAACCTTCTGAATCACTCAGTTCTTTTAAAAGGGTCCCTAAGCTCTGTCTTCATACTGACCAGAGTGTTTTTCTAACAGTTTCGGGTTGCCTTTCCTGTCAGCAAAAAGAATATCTAATGCGATAACAGTCTTCAGATAAAGATGGTTATATCTCTTTCCGAGCCAGTAGGTTTCAAGTAAAATTAGTAAAACAGGAGAAGTAAAATAGTCCTCTTGGAAGTCCCCTCTGGGAAAAGTCACAGTTGGGGTCTGGGAAGCTCCCCTGTGGGACTCCCCAATGCACCTGTGTGTTCGCCTGTAGGATTCTGTGGCCTGCTCTCTGTTCTCCCCGCCACTGTGGTGGCACCCTGAGGTCACACACACCTGGGGACGGTACCACACTCAATCTGGTTGTAATGGTGGCCGGGACTTCCACCAAGGGCTCTAGGGCGCTGAGATCTCACGTGCTGCCGGGGGCCCCAGGTCCCAGACAGCAGAGGCACATGGTTCTCCTGAGATGGATCTCAGGGCCTCCCCAGCAAGGCTGCTACCTTTTTTTTTCCTTTTTGAGTCACACCCAGTGATGCTCAAGGGCCTCCTGGCTCTGCACTCAGGAATCACTCCTGGCGGTGCTTGGGGGACCCTATGGGATGCTGAGGGTTGAACTCAGGTCAGCCGCGTGCCAGGCAAACGCCCTCCCCGCTGTACTATGGCTCCGGCCCAAGTCTGCTGCCTTTGCCACTGCGTCATTCCACAGGCCCCCAGTCAGCCTGATCCTTGAATTTTCCCGAAGGTTACAGTGCAGATTCCTTTCTCGCTGGTTGCTTGTTTAGGCATTTACCTTAGGAAGTAGAAATACTCCCCCTCTGCTTTTCCACTACCTGTAAATGTGTCGCCTTAGAATGAGTTGCTTTAGAACTTTGACTGGAGAATCATCTAGAAAATATACCCTCCCATACAGCTCACTGCTATCCTTTAACTTACACCACTCAAATCAGCTTGATGAAATTTCCATTTCAGCTCAATTTTGTATTGGAAGGTTTTGGGGCTACTCTTGACTGTATGCTCCAAGTGTCACTCCTGGTGGCGCTGGGGATTGAATTGGATTTGGTCACATGTCACGCAAGAGCCTTAACCCCCGTACTATCTCTCAGGCCCCCAAATGGGACATTTTAAAGAGAGACTACTTATCAGCCCTCCAGAGTTAGTGTGCATGTTGTGATAAGCAAACCTGGACACAGCTCAGAACATGGCAGCCTGGGGCCCCAGCTGTGGCCCGGTGGTCGGGCACATGATTTCATGTGCAAGACTCTGGGTGTAATCCCCAGCACTGCAGAACGGAACAGGAAAAAAAATTAATGGTGGCATAATGATTAGAGGTTATTAGTTCTATAAAAGAGGTCCATTTTTGGGAATCCTTGTTTTTCCATATACTTAATGACAGGGTACAACTGTGACCATAAACTGGTTGGAAAAATTGTGTTCTTAGGAAGCTGGGAAGACAAGTGAAGCTCTGAAAGCAGCATTCTTTTTTTTTTTTCTTTTTGGGGTCACACTCAGCGTTGCTCAGGGGTTACTCCAGGCTCTGCACTCAGGAATCACTCCTGCTGGTGCTTGGGGGACCCTAAGGGATGCCGGGGATTGAACTCGGGTCGGCCGTGTGCCAGGCCAATGCCCTCCCCGCTGTACTATGGCTCTGGCCCCCTGAAAGCAGCGTCCTAAAGCCTACCTTTGCCTTCCTTTGTAAGTTTGATTTTGATGTTAGAACTGGACATGAGACTGGTCTCTTTCACAGATGGGAATGAGGAGAAGCACAGGGATAGCTGTGTCCAGCTGAGTGTGATTCCTGCCCAGACTGGCCGAAGTTGCGAGAGCTGCCGCCTCCAGCTCCCCCAGGTCGGAGGCACCCACCTACCTTATAATTCTCCCAGTTCCTGAAGAAGTTGACAGAACCATCCATTCTTTTCTGAATGACAGTCCATCCCCCGGGATCCAGACCGTTCTCACACCACAACTGTGTGGGCCCGTTGCTGTTTTCAGGCTTAATCATGTAAATCCCGCTGACTGAATGCCCAGCGTCTTTCGCGTGCTGACAGTCTTTGAAAGGGCCTGTCATTAAAATAGCAATCACAGAAACATCATAGGAAAGGGGCTAAGGAAACTGATTTCATACTCAGGCTGGGGACAGAGTACAGCAGAGAGTACTTACCTTGCTTTGCATGCAACATACCTGGGTTTGACCCCAGCATCCCATAGGGTCCCCCGAGCACCGCCAGGAGTCATTCCTGAGCACAGAGCCAGGAGTCAACCCTGAGAGTCACTAGGTGTGACCCCCCCCCCAAAAAAAAAAAAAACCTAAATACCACTGCATTGCCAAGCCTTCTTTTTTTCTGACTTTTGTCTTTTCCTAACCTAGAAACACGCAAGGGGTTGGCCTCTGAGTTCTGGAATATAAACACTGCTCAAGATGCTTTTTTTTTTTTTTGCTTTGCCCCGTATAATAGTCCATAAGGATGAAGTTGAGGAATGTTGGCAAAATGCCTTTCTGAAGCGTTGTTTCCCTGCATATGACTAGTGATAATCATTTTCTTTTTTCAGCTTACATAATAGCCCTGTGATGGTTTACAGATGTTCTGTAGACGAAACAGTTAATTAGTCAAAGGTTTTGTGTGTGAGGAGGTAATCGGCCCCTGGTCTAATCCATTCTTCCTCATCTCCCTGTCTGTCTTCTGACCTGCTTGAGAGAATTAACCTCATACTATCTCTTTCCTCATTTACGGATTTTTTTCCACGATTTGGGATCCAAAACTGATGGCTTCTACTTTTCCTATGACTTTTTTTTTTTTTATTTCACCCTGCAGCACATCGATCCTCTGTTTTTAAATAAGCATGCATTAATGATAACTGATTCAGAAATAAAGTAATTGCCCTAAGGAGATACTGGGGGAAAAAAGATAGAAAATGGTTGTTTAAATTTATATTCTGTTGGAATTTGGGGAGCGGAGGGTTTGGGCCTCATCCGATGGCGCTTAGCGCTTGCTCTTCTCTCTGTGCTCAGAGGTTTCAATGGCTGACAGTGCTCTAGGGAATATATGGGGTGCCAGGGATTGAACCGGGGTAAGCCACGTACTGGGTGAGCTCCTTCCCCAACATGCTGTCTTACCGGCCCTATATTCGACACTTTTTCATTCTGACTTGTGTAATGTTTAGAATTCTGTGAAAGCATTTAGTCAAGGAAGGTTCGTACAAGAAGAGTTTGTACCATAACAGTGTTAAGATTGTTGAAACGGTGAAGAATGTGTTATCTCTCCCATGCCAAGTGTATGTAGGACCCCGTTAGGCCCCTCTGGGGTGGACTTAATCATCAAATAAATACCTAGACAGTTACATCACTAGAAGGCTCGGAAGACTGTGAGCTCTTCTTTCTAGATTGCTCCTTGAGGACCAGCTTGGTTTGGGTTTTTTTCCAGCTTCATGTCATTGGTATTTTAACTATTAGTAGACCATCCGTTGTTGAAGAGACTGGATGCATTGAATTACCTTCTTGTTTTAAATACAAAGAAATCGAAAAATCACACTCGAAAAAGGAAGTGATCATCAGCTGACCGGTCAAGTTTTTAAGTCTCAGTGATCATGCTCTTTGTTTCCGATTTGTTTGTGTTGGAGCCACACCCTGTGGAGCTCAGGGTGTACTCCTGGCTCTGCACTCAGGGATCACTTCTGGCAGTGCTCAGGGGACCGTAGAGGGTGCCAGCGAGTGAACCCAGACAAGTGCGCTACCCACTGTCCCGTCTCTCCAGCTCTAGCTGCAGATTTTTGAAAATTAGAACACAGTCACTCCAAGATTGCTTCTAACATTCAGAAAACTTGTCCAGGGAGATGGCTCAGAGGTGGGGCACAGGCTTTGCATACAGCAGGCCTGGGTTCCAGCCCCACCATGGGCAAACCCCCAAAAGAGTACTCTGGAACACTGCCAGGTTTGACCCCGGGGGAGGGGGAAGGGAGAAAAGAGTGCTGTCTCTGGGTAATATGTTTTGTTTTGTTCCTTTTTTTTTTTTAACCAAAGTAATCAAATATTACTGAATTTTTTTTTTTTTAGTCCTAGAGTTTCAATTTCATTTCCTCTTTTTTTAGTTCTCTTCCGAGACTTTCTATCTTGCATTGTGAGTGGATTTTCCTGTGAGCTGTAATAATTTGCATTTTGTCTTGGGACTGGGGCGGTTGCATGGGGAGGTAGGGAGGGTAACACAAGGCACCCTCGGGGTTGGTCCATGGCACCCCTTGTTCTTGCAAGTTTTGCCAGGCGCACCCCTTGAAGACTCTGAACATCACCAGATGTGGCCTGGTGGTCCCCACCACCACAGGACCTGAGAGCACTGCATCCTCGGTCCCTCGCATGGAACTGCTCCCAGGCTGGCCAAGGATCACCAGGAGTGGTCCCTGGACCACCCCCTGAGCCCCACTTTGGAGGTCCCCCACCCCTCCAGCAAAATTTTTGTGACCCTTCTATTCCTAGTTGCTGATCCTGACCAAATTGTAGTTGCTTATTTAATGATTCAAGTACCTTTTTAAATAACCAGATGAGTATTCATACATTTACTCACAGATGCATATGTATCATTCCTGCTGAAGAAAAGTCTCATATTCCAGCAAAACAAAAAATTGCATTCTGCAAAATCACGCTCTTTAAGTCACAGCTGATGGTAGCTGTTAGCGCACTTTGTCTTCGGCTGCAGTTGTTCGTGACAGGGAAATTAATATGCTGGGATGGGGGTGGGGGCTTATGCGATACCGTCTCTCTGTGCTCCTGATGTTGCTTTGCATTTTCTGCCATCACAGATGAGCTACTTCACAGGAGAGAAAGACGCTCGAGAGGATGGGGGTTAAGGCAGTTGCCTTGCATGTGGGCCCGCCTGCATCCAAGCCCCAGCAATGCATGATTCTTATATGCAGAGCCAGGAGCAAGCCCTGAGCACAGTTGGGTGTGGCCCCCAAACACGGGAAGGGCAGAGAAGGGTGCAGAGGCTGCCTTTGAGAATGGATGGAACTAGCACTGTAGCACTGTCTGTTGTTCATCGATTTGCTCGAGCAGACACCAGTAACGTCTCCATTGTGAGACTTATTGTTAGCATATCGAATACGCCATGGGTAGCTTGCCAGGCTCTGTCGTATAGGTGGGATACGGCTCTTCGAGAGGGAAGATGACATATGATTTCCAGCCCAGCTGAAGATTATTCTGTGCACTGTAATAGTTATGTTTTACCGACAGAACCTCTCCATGGGCAGGAGCTATGTCTGGGTGGGGTCGTCACAGTTGAAGCCCACTGAGCACTCCAGTTTGTAAAAAATGTCATTTTCTGGAGGTGGGAGAAATGGCACACTGAGTCGGGTACATTCCTTGCACGCAGGTTTGATCCTGACCCGGATTTGATTATGGCTCCCCAAACCCATGCCAGGACTTGAGCTGAACTCAGAGCCAGGCGTACTCGGGGGGACCAGGCGCACCCCACGTCAAAAAAAAAAAGTCATTTTCTCCTCTTTGCTGACTAGAAGCTAATTTCGGATCAAGGAGTAGAGAAACAGCCTTTGAGTCCAGCCAAAAGCAGGGGAGTGCAAAGCTTTTGTTGGAAGAGTGTGGGGGATTGGGGATAGCGACTGAGAAAGAGCACCTCAAAATTGGTGGTGTAGGGGGTCTCCCCCAGGCCGCCCGTGGCTGACACGGTCTTGAGAGCTGGGTGGGCAGAGAAGTTCTGCGTTTTCCAGGTCTGCTACAGAGGCCGAAGCGGGTAGGAGATCTGAGTACACCCCAGGCTTGAGACTGAGGTCTCAGTGCTTCAAATTCAAGGCACCGTCTTTCTGGCTGTTTTCCAAAGTTGTCTCCTTCAGAAACGGCAAGACTGAGGAGCATGATCTTATAGTCAAATCTGTTTGTCTTGGCCCAGAGTGGCAGCACGGAACGTTGATCCCCCAGCACTGCATCTGGCCCCCTGATCCCAGGAGTGATCTCTGAGAACAGAGCAAGAGCACTGCCCAGTGCGGCCCCCAAACAAGTAAAACCTATATCTCTTCACACATACATCCCCCAGCTTTTTGGGTCACGCCCAGCAATGCTCAGAGGTTCCTCCTGGCTCTGCACTCAGGAATCACTCCTGGTGGGGCCCGGGGCACCCTATGTGATGCCAGGAATCGAGCCCAGGTCAGCGGCGTGCAAGGCAAACGCCCTCCCCACTGTGCTATGCTCCAGCCCCCAAAACCTCTATCTCTTCATGTATTCCTCAGTGTTTAATGGCCACACGAAGTGTTTTGGTTATTGTACACCTACTTTTCTAATCTTAGGAGTTTGCTCATTCCGTGAATATGTCATCTTGGTACACGCTTGAGTAGGTTTGACAGTTTACATGTTGTGAACTGGAGTCCGTTGGGTTCTTTGAAATGTAGCTTTTGAATGTTGATAGAGTATTTGTCAAATTCTATTTGTTCCTTTGCTGCTATTTTACGGGCCTTCAGATATTTAAGCAGAGTGGAGAATAAGTTTCTTGATTTGATAAAACTATGCAAATTTTAAATAATCTTCATCTTTAATGTTTAACTCAATCCCTTATTGTGGCCTTCCTGTTTATAATTTGGATACCTGTAAGATTTAGTCGATATAGAAACTTGGGAACATTTGGTTGAAATCCTTTTCCAGAACATCTGGATAAAATTAACATGGCTTATAGTTACTTTCTCCTTCTCAGTAAAGGTAGTATTAGAATTTAGCGTTTATTTATATTTCTAAATAAACCGTTAACCTGTCTTAGTCCAGTGTATGTTGTTGATCTTGGCAGAAATATTTTCTCTATTATTTGCATATTGTACTTTTTAAAACTCGAGCATTAGATTATATATCATTCTTACCAAATGTTTGTTGCTTTCTTTGCAACGCTTTAAAAAAAAGTTTAGTGAAAATTTCTCAGTGAGAAGTAGCAGTGATCAGCTCTCTTTTCTTTTTAACTTTTTTTTTTCTTTTGGGGTCACACCTAATGATGCTCAGGGGTTACTTCTGGCTTTGCACTCAGGAATCACTCCAGGCGGTGCTCAGGGGACCCCATGGGATGCTGGGAATCGAATCCAGGTCAGCTGCATGCAAGGCAGACACCCTACCCACTGCGCTATCACTCCAGCCCCAATCAGTTTTCTTTCCAAGCAGTCTTCTCTAAAAAACTTGTGTGTTATCAGAAACAAATGGACTAATGCAAGATTCAGAAATCAGTTTGTGATGGTTGAAAAGTATAGATTGGAAATACCTGTCTCTTAAAATAGGCATTGAGTGAACCTGAAATCTTCATCTTCCATCACCTACAATTAGATTCTTCCCAAGGCAGGAGACCGGAATTCTATTCATTTAGTTTACTTTTTAGTTGTGCTTATTTTGTTTTTCAGGGCCACACCCAGCATGCTCAGGGCTTACTCCTAGGTCTGTGCCCAGGGGTCATTCCTGGCAGGACTCAGGGGACCAAAATGATAGTACAGTGGTCCTTGCACATTGACTTTATGTTTTTTTTATTTATTTATTTTGGCTTTTGGGGTCACATCCAGCTATGGTCGGGGGTTACTCCTGGCTCTGCACTCAGGGATCACTCCTGGTGGTGCTGGGGGAACCCTGTGGGATGCCGGGGATTGAACCCAGATTGGTGCATGCAAGGCAAACACCCTCCCCGCTGTACTGTCGGTTCGGCCCCACTACATTGACTTAGAGGCTCAGTTTCTCTCCCTCAGTTGTATGGGTCAAGTCTGTTTAGAATCCCCCATTAAGAAAGTCTTCCCATTTTTTTTTTTGTTTTTTGGGGTCACACCTGGCGATGCACAGGGGTTACTCCTGGCTCTGCACTCAGGAATTACTCCTGGCGGTGCTCAGGGGACCATATGGGATGCTGGGATTTGAACCCGGGTTGGCCGCGTGCAAGGCAAACGCCCTACCCGCTATGCTATCACTCCAGCCCCAGTCTTCCCATTGTTGTTGTGGAGTTTCTCATTTGTTTTCTGACTTGGTTTCCATCCAGTGCTCTTTGTAATAAGAGGCACAAGGCAACCAACATTGAGGGCAGAAAAATCACAGGTTGGCTAGTAAACTCCTAAGAAACAAAGCTTTCAGTGGGGCATGGAAAATATTCTGGAACTATTCAGCAGCATTTGAATGGAAGTGGAAGCATGAGACAGATATATCGGGGGGGGGGGGGGGCGAGGGGGGGGGAGAGAAGGGGAAGATGCAAACGGCAACCAGAGTGCTCACTCTATGGAGACACCCACCCAGAGACAAATATTTCTTTTTGGAGGGGGCACTTTTTGGGTCACACCGTTACTCCTGGCTCTGGCTCTGCACTCAGGAATCACTCCTGGCGGTACTCGGGGGACCCTATGGGATGCCGGGGATCGAACCTGGGTCCGCCGCATGCAAAGCAAACGCCCTCTCCCCTGTGCTATCGCTCCAGCCCTGAGACAAATATTTCTAAAGAATAGATTCTCTGTTTAAACTGAAGGTAACATCCTGAGCTCATATTATTTTAAATTACTGAAAAATGTACAAATATTTCATAATTGGTTAATAGAATCACATTTAATAGCCCTTTGCTTAATATAATTTTGTTTGTTTTAGTAAAAATAAGTGTTCCATTGAAACCAGTTGTATCTTCAAAACTAATAGGAAACGGCATAATTGAAAATAAGCCTATTACCTACTAGAAAAACATACTTTTGGTTTCTAATGATGACTTTTCTAATTTAACTCTCTAAACTTACCTTCTGTGTCCCTGTACATGGCAAAGGCAAGGAGCAGGTGGGGGAGTGTAGCCCGCAGTTCAGTAACTGACGCTGGTGAGGCCACACACAAGGCGTTTGCCGGTGCACTTCACCTCATTCAGTTACCCAACAGTCAGCTCTGCACACGAGACTCTGGGCCTGGAGAAGCCGTCCAGGGAGAACCTGGCTGATACTGTGCCCTGCACCAGGGAAGGAGCTTGCATTTTAAAGACCCACTTCTGGGCTGGAGCGATAGCACAGCAGGGAGGGTGTTTGCCTTGCACGCGGCCGACCCAGGTTCGATCCCCAGCATCCCATAGGGTCCCCCGAGCACCGCCAGGAGTAATTCCTGAGTGTATTTGCCAGAAGGAACCCCTGTGTATCGCCAGTGTGACCCAAAAAAACAAAAAAATAAAATAAAAACCCATTTCTGCAAGGCTCAAGAGAGTAAAGTGGGTCAGTTGCTTTCCTTGCACACAGCCAACTTGGGTTCGATTCCTGAGCACAGAACCAGGAGTAAGCCCTGAGCACCATGGGTGTGACCCTCCAACTAAAATAATAATAATAATAATAATAAACAACGATCTCATTTGGAAAGGTGTAATATTTCCTTCAGAAACGACCAAAATGTACCCTCAGAATAGTTCCAGGTTTCCTGATTGGCATTTTTGCCAAAAGATGCATTCCCAAACATCTTGGCTTTCAACTGGAGGCCAGGGGCCGTGTGGGGAATGTGTGGATACTTGTTTTTCTAGACGAGGCCGGACCATGGCTTCAGACTCAGCTGGAGAGAGCCCCCTTCGTGCACACTGTCCCCCTCGTCACACCAGTTCAGTGAAGCCTGCACCCTGTGGCCGCATTTATTAGAAATTATATTTGCAGACTGCAGTGCTGGGTAAATGATCTATGTTACTTTTTTTTTTTTTTTTTTTTTGGTCACACCCGGCGATGCACAGGGGTTACTCCTGACTCTGCACTCAGGAGTCACCTCTGGCGGTGCTCAGGGGACCATATGGGATGCTGGGAATTGAACTCGGGTCGGCCACGTGCAAGGCAAACGCCCTCCCCGCTGTGCTATCGCTCCAGCCCCAGATCTATGTTACTTAGGTGCTCACAGGAAACGCAGCAAACGAAACACCTGCCCTCAGTGGGCTGTTTCAGCGTTTGCTTCTTGTTTACTCGCTTGGTTGATGTTTCAGCCTCCCAAATGGTGCCCAGGTGGCCCGGTCGCCCCACTGGTGATCCTCAGCCACCTCGGCAGGTGGTTCAGAGCAAGGGCCTGACGAAGCGGGGCTTCTTGTGCCCTGCTGTGCCGCGTTGTCCAGACCACCCAGCGACACTCACGGGTCATAGCGGGGCCAAGCTGGCGAGACAAGCACCTCAGCCTCTGTGCTCTCTCCAGCCCTTCTCAGCCCCAGCACCTGAGCACCGTCCTCCCAGATTGACGCTGGTGAGCTGCTTAAGACAGAGAAACGGATTCCCGGAGTACTCAGGGTGCCAGGGAGACAGGCATGCAAGGAAATCCCAGGGCACTGTGATTCGGGGGTGCTCAGACTCGGCCCTGGTGTGGAAGAGTGCCATCCACGTGTGTTGGCTTGACTCGGGGGGCCATAACATCCCAGGCGGCACTTGGGGTTCACCTTGAACCCCACCACTGGGGTGGCTAGCTGAGCTGAAAGGACACGCCAGGGGGACGAAACGGCAGCAGATGCTAAGAGCCATTACTGACCAGGATGACAGTGGCAGCTCCACGCAGGAGCCTCCTGAGCCACGTGGGGGGGTGTGGGAGTGCACGCATGCAAGCATGCGTGTGGACATGTTTTCAGAGTCTGCAGACATGTTTCAAAATGAGTTCCTTGCAGAAAGCCCTTTCAGCCAGAGGTGGAAGAGAGCAGTAGAGACTGCGGGAGAAGGAAGACTGAGTGTGCTCTGTTGGGAACGGGCGGGTGCAGAGCCCGGCTAGAGACACCATCCCCGTGGGACATTTCTTGCATGTCTGTGTTGTCTCTGGGGTTGTTTCTTAGTCCGTGTGCAATCTTTGCATAAGTGAATAAGTAGAATTTATTTACCTTTTAAAAAACTACTAATGAGCGGCGCATATGCTGCCTGAGCCCATGTGCTGCTTGTGCCCACGTGGCCGAGTACATGTGTCGCCCGTATCTTCCCCCCTTGAGATGTGTACTTTCATGCTTTTGTGTCCAGTGCTAGGATGTGTGTAGAGCTTCCTCCACCCTTGGAAAAGCCCGCGTTCTTTCTTGAGCGCATTACTCCTACTGTTTTTTTCTTTTCCACTTATCCCTTCCTCCTTCCCTCAGAAACCTCTAAATAAAATCTATTTACTTCAAAAAAAAAAAAAAAACTACTAATGAGCATTTCAGTGGGTTTCTTTTTCCCCATTCAGTCTAAAGAAGCTTATTTGTAGATTTTGAGAGAACAGTAAAAGGAAATACAAATATCGGTAAAATAGCATGAGCTTACAAAACTGCAGCAGAGATAAATTATTCACTGTTGTATTCAAGACAAGGCACTGATAAGGAATGAGAGGAAGAAAGTGTGAAGTTCAAGAGAAGTAGGGATAGTGGGACCAGGAGATGTTTTTGGTTTTATAATGTCAGTGAAGTAGTTTATACTTATATGGATATAGATGAAAAATTGGAGTTGATTTCACCTTGAAAACTGGGCAGAGGGTGCTGGAGCGATAGCACTGTGGGGAGGCCGTTTGCCTTGCACACAGCCGACCTGGGTTCGATTCCCAGCATCCCATAGGGTCCCCTAAGAACAGGCAGGAGTAATTCCTGAGCGCAGAGCCAGGAGGAACCCCTGAGCATCGTCTAGTGTGACCAAAAAAAAAAAAAAAAAAGCAGCAAAAAAAAAAGCTGGACAGAGGGTCATTCCTCTCAGGACTTGTGAGCGGCAGGAAACTCTGGACTTTTTCAGACATGTTTTCAAGCCCGAACCGTAGGCCCAAGCGTCCTGACCGTGTGTCAGGACGGTGTGTGTCAGGTGGTGGAGAGAGGCCTGGAGACAGCCTGGGACAGGCTGCGGGAGGAAGAAGGCAGATCCATTCCTTTGGGGGAGGGCAGATCAGCAGTCAGAGGGCAGCGTCATGGATGCTTCTAGAACATGACCCGCTGGAGGTTGGGCAGGGGCTGCGTCTGTCTCAGTGGACGCGACTTTGTAAGAAGGGGGGCGGGGGGGGCTCACTCACCTTCGTCGATGAACGTTACCGGGGGGATCTTGAAAGGGCTCTTGGTGGGTGCCGGGGCCACGTCAGGAGGCGGCGCCAGATCTCGGGGGTCGCCCGGGTCCCTCTGAATCTCGTTGCTGCCCAGCAGGCTGGGGGTGTACTGGTGACCGTTGGGGCTATGCTGGGGTACCACCTGCACGAGCGGTGGCGCCGCGTGGGGGGCCCGCCGGGAGAACACGCGCAGGCACTGCTCCTCCAGCAGGCTGATGGTCAGCGACTGGTTGTTGACGAGGTCGGTGAGGGCCGCGTATTTGGCCTCCAGCTCGCGGTACCTGGTGGCCATCCTCAGCATCTCGGTAGTGGCGTTGAGGATCCTGTTCTCCAGCTGCGACAGCTCCAGCGAGTTGTCGCGCTTGCGGATGATCTCGTGCAGCAGCTGCATGTAGAGCTGCGTGACGCGCGCGTTCATGTTGCGGCTCTCCTTGCGCAGCAGCTTCACCTCGTTCACGATGCCGCCGTCCACGTCCACCACCAGCTGCAGGACGTCGATCTCCCGCTTCTGCCGCGACAGCACGTCCTTGAGGTTCTCCAGGTCCATGCGGGTGATCATCTCCTTGAGGGCGCCCGCGTCCTGCCCCTTGGTGTTGACGCAGATGGGCCCCGTGATCTTCTGCTCAGGGACCAGGAACGTGTAGGAGCACTTCTTGCCTTCCTCCTTGCCCTCGAGGGCCCGGGGGTATCGATGCTGGGTCTTCTTGACCTTAAACTGGCCGCCTCGGCCATGCCCGGCGCCCAGGAGCAGAAAGAACAGCACGCCCAGGGCCCAGAGACCAGCCTTCATCTTGGAGGAGGTGGATGGAGTCTTCCAAAGAACAAACCAAGGAGGGGGCAAAAGCACAAAGAATTAATCTCGGGTTCGTGTCAGTCACGGCTCAAGAGCATCTAAGCGGGAAAGTGTGATGCGTTGTTGGTCAGAATTAACACTCCTAAAAGCCATTGTCACTACTGGGCCTTCATAGTTGTTCTGCAGGCTGCAAAGTCTGTTGCAGCTACGGCCAGTGGTGCTTTTGGGGGCTCCCCCTGCACCCCCATGAATAGTAGGTTGGGCGAGAGACCTGTCCATTCCTCAGTATCGCTGGCTGCTGTCAGGGCTGTGCAGAGCCCCCGGGGTCCCCCCTTGGCACACCCCAGAGATGCAGCGTCAATGCATCGTGCACTCATGACAGACACTAACTTATGGTGTGATACATACACCATTGCCATATTTCTACTCTGCAGTTTCCATGAAACGGATGCTCTCAGCCACCTTTTTACCTGGCAGACTGAGGAACCATTGCTAGGGAACTCTTAAACCCCCAGCTTTCGTCCTGTGCTGCGTGGTTGGGTTTTGCCCTTGGGGGTTTGGAGCAGGTGTTTGTAGCCAGAAAGGTAAGTGTTACCACTATAGGTCGTGGTGTTCTCTAGGCCCTCAGCAGCTAGACCTTCCAAGCCTCTCCGCACAAAAGTTCTGCTGAACTGCAGCAAAACCATTCAGAGTCGCGGAGCACTTGCACCAAGGGAAGAAATGGCGTGTGATGGAATGTGCTTATTAGACTTGGAACGTGCCCGAGAGAGCACCTTGTTCAAAAGCCACGGGCCAGACCTCGCGCTGGGTCTCTGTGTCCAAGCAGCGCCATGTGTGCTGGGACCAGGGAGAAGGACTTCCTCCCCTCGGCAGTGGTTTCCGGTGGGGACTCAAGCCCAGGGATCAGCAGTAGGCTGGGTGAGGTGTCCCTCCGCCAGGTTCACGATCAGGACCTGACCCTGTGCCAGCCCGCCGCCAATTACTCCTGGCGGTGCTCGGGGGACCCTGTGGGATGCTGGAAATCAAACCCGGTTGGCCACATGCCAGGCAAACGCCCTCCCTGCTGTGCTCTTGCTCCAGCCCCGAAGACGCTTTCCTGACCCTCTGCACCAGGCTCCTGCTTTCTCCCGGGTGCCCGCCTGGTACTGAGGACAGCTCGCCCGTCCCGGAAGCTGCTGCCTGCTGAGTGCTTGTTCGGTGCCCTCTTGCCCACGTCAAGCCCTTGCTTCTCTGCCAGCCTCCACAGTTGGATGATTCTAAGCCCCATTCTCGGGTGCCGGGACTGTCACCCCGAGCCCCACAGAGGCCTGCAGCTTCTAGAGGCGGAGCCGGGATGTGACCCCCCAGGCGGAAGCCTCCAGACTCAGTGTTCTTAATTAGCCACTTGAACCGCAGCCAGCCAGACAGCCACTTGTCTGTCACCAGCTCCCAACTGAGCCCTGTACCCAGGATTTATGTCACGCTGGACTGCCACATGCTGCCAGCTTGGACCGTGCCATCTGGCAGGAATGAGGTTCTAGAGCAGACGCGCACTAGGGTGGGATTCAGATCCGCTGCTTGACCCTCTTCAAGACCTGAGAGTTTCAGCTTGAGCGCCTAAGAACCACCCAGAGCCTTAACTCAGTTCCTGACTTCACTGCTATTTCCTGGTTTGCTTCGCTCTGTACTGACCGTCACTAATTAAGCAGAAGTACGTGGGTCGTTTTTGTTGGGATGTTTTCATCCTTTTTTTTTTTTCTTTGCTTTTTGGGTCACACCTAGCGATGCACAGGGGTTCCCCCATGCTCTGCACTCAGGAGTTACTCCTGGCAGTGCTCAGGAGACCCTATGGGATGCTGGGACTCGAACCCGGGTCGGCTGCGTGCAAGGCCAACGCCCTCCCAGCCTCGGCCCAGAAACGACCAGGACCGCGTAAGGCTGAGCTCCCGATGGGCTGTGTTTAAAATCCCGAGTCTTTTCAGGGCGACGTGATAATGAAGACCAGAGAGCGTGAAGAGTGATGCTCTCAAGAACATAATCAAGCATGCGCACACCTCGCAGGGCCAGCAGCACACCTCAGTGAGTTTTCCTCTGGTTCCTCTAGTCAGCTGAGAAGTCGCCCTAAAGAGTCCGCCTTCTTGTCTTTGAATAAAGACTAAGTCTTCTTGGGGCTGGAGCAATAGCACAGCGGGTAGGGCGTTTGCCTTGCACGCGGCCAACCCGGGTTCGATTCCCAGCATCCCATATGGTTCCCTGAGGACTGCCAGGAGTAATTCCTGAGTGCAGAGCCAGGAGTAACCCCTGTGCATCACCGGGTGGGACCCAAAAAGCAAAAAAACAAACAAAAAAAAAGACTAAGTCTTCTGGAGTCACCCCTGCCCCAACGCGGTCAAAATGTTCCTCGTAGCATTTTCGGATTCGGGGAATTCAATGTGGCTCATGAACAAGCTGAAGACAGGATGAGAGAAGCCTTCGGCCTCCTTCCAACAGTAACTTGGAGCTCCTAGCCTCTCATTTCCCTTTAATTAGAAGTGGAACCTCTGTGCTCATAAGATTGTCCCATTCATCTTCTCCGAAATGACCATCTCGAGTCCAGGAAAATTCAGAAAGTATCGTGAAACTTGAAAAAGAATCTTCTGTTCTGACCGAACACCTTGTAACCCTCCCACACAGCTTTTCATGCGGTAGCTTAGAGCACATTACCCGGGAATGCGATCATGTCTGCCTCGGTGTTGTAATGGAGAAACAAAAGTGCCAAAAACCTGGGGCCCGGGGCTGGAGCGGGGAGGGCATTTTGCCTTGCATGCAGCCGACCCGGATTTAATTCCCGGCATCCCATAGGGTCCCCCAAGCACCGCCAGGAGTGATTCCTGAGTGCAGAACCAGGAAGAACCCCTGAGCATCACCAGGTGTGACCCAGAAAGCAAACAAACAAAAAACCACAACCCGGGGCCAGGGCTTAGTTTAACCCGAAGTTTTGATACCCCCTCCAGAAAAAAGAAAAAAAGGAAACAAGGGGACCAGAGAGAGTGTAGAGGTTAAGGCACTTCCTTACACGCCAAGCCCAGTTCACTCCCTAGTACTGCATGTGATCCCCTGAGCACCAACGGGTGTGGCCCAAAACAAGAAAATCACCCACTGCGAATCTGGATTCTGTGGCAGTTGCTTCTTTATGGTACATCTGCCTTAAACTCTTCATGAGCTTCTGTGCAATTAGAGCATAAGATAAATCCTTGTCTAGTTTTGTGGGTTTTTTTAATCACTGCAGTCCATTCCCTTATCTTTATATAGAAGTATGACTTTGTCATCAGACCTAAGGCAGAGTAAGGCATTGGTTAAGTAGTAGGTACAGGCCACATCATGAGGAAAGAACGGGCTTAATATACGTCCACTGTCACCTTGTCTGCAAACATTCTCTCATTTCATATTTTCCCACGTGTTCAGCTTTAAAAGTGAAAGATCCATAAATCTGTGTTACCTCATAAAACCTTTCTGTATATGTTAAAATTTTCCTAGGTCTCAGGAGAGTGTTATAAATTAGTTACAGTATAGCTGAAATTTAAATCTAAGCTGGGGACCGGGGGAAGTCTTGCAAACTTTGGGCTAATTTTATAGCTGCTGGTCTTCATAGCTGCTGCATGGCCAGAGGGCAAAGGACAATTTCCAGCATGCCATAGGGTCCCCCAAGCACCGCCAGAAGTAATTCCTGAGTGTAGAGCCAGGAGGAACCCCTGTGCATCACCAGGTATGACCCAAAAAGCAAAGAGAGAGAGAGGGAGAGGGAGAGAGAGAGAGAAAGAGAAAGGCTTGTTCAAGATAAAATACAGAAATGTCTTGTATATCATTGCCGTAAACAGTGTCAGTATTTGGTCTTTCAATTGTGTTTAAATTGTTGGTGCTTCCGGGCTTTTATTTGTTGGTTAGTGCTAACTACTCAGAGGAGACTTTTGTCATCTTTATTTACTTCAATGCAATCAGGTCTTCCTTTTTAAAAATGTTCTGCCAATTTGACTTTTCCAAGTAATGCCATTTGTTGCAGGTCTAATTTGTTAGCCAGCTTAAATGATTTTTACTGGTCAACGCAAAAAAAAGGAGAAGCAAATTGCAATTTGGAGCTGTAGCGAGAAATGCCAGAGATTTCTCTTAAATTCTTACAAGGAATTCTACTTATGATTCAGTCCTACTAGGAGGCATTGTTATCCAGCCGTTACTCTGGATTCGATTAACTGTTTGCAAGCTCTCCCAAGTCCTTTGACAGCACCCATAAATCTCCGTAGCTCACACACATTCCCTGCTGTTTCCTTTAGTTTTTCCCCTTTGTTTTGAATTTCTCATCTACTGATTCTGGGCATTGGAGCTGTCGGTGGTTGAAATTTGTCTCGTGTTTTCCCAAGTCCAGCCCTGTGCCTCATATCTGTCTAAGCCTTTAGACCCTACTGACCAGTTTCCCCAGGAAACTGCAAAGCCAGACCTGTTTCAGAGGAAATCGATGTTTTCTAGAACTCTCCTCTTCAAAAACTACAGGATTCTGACCTTTCTGCTAGAAACTCGAGGGGCGTTTCCAGAAAACGCATCCCCCCGGTGAATCAATAGAAGGCAGAGGAAGAGAGCAAAGTATACCTTTCCTCACTCACGGCTCCCGTGCTGCTCAGCAGAGTGGGCGCTCGGCGTGGGCCCCCAGGGGCAGCGGCATGGCTGGCGACGCTCGTGGGGTGGCAGCTCGCTCCCCGGCAGCGCTGAGCGTCTGCTGTCCCGCGGGAGGGCCTGGCTGCAGAGCTGCGCTCTCCGCGGCTGTGCTCAGCCCACACGTTACGTCACCCGGCATTGCTGGAGCGGGGGGGAATCTCCTCCTTAGGATTTCCTCTCCGTGGCCTGAAATAGGGGCTGGAAGTTTGGGGGGGGGGGTGCGGCAGGGGGTGCAGGAGGCGCGGAGCTGGGAACAAGGAGGGCCTGTGCGGCCGGGCGCCGGAAGGCACCATCTGGAAAGAGACCAGCCGCTCTCAGCGCCACTTCGGAAACGAGCGTTGCCGGCTGCTGGCCGGTGGGTGCAAGGCTGGGCAGAGACTCGGCTGCACCCAGGGGGCGCGGGCTGCTGGCTTTGGCTCGTCTTGGTGTGGAGGCGGCACCACCCCCCCACCCCCGCCCCAAAATCTCCATCTCCTTTTCCTGATGGTTTGAAGCCCCCCAAGAAATCTGATGCTGTAATGTTTTCTTTGGTGTGGCTTGCTCGAACTGCTTTATTATACAGGGTAACCAAAAATAAACAGGGGGGAAATACATAAAAATCCCTTCAGAGGCTCATCCGCTTTCCAGTCCGGTGTTCTGTCGCGGCCTCCTGTCGGAATAAGGTCGCTCTTGTTCGTTGCTGCGTTATAATTTGCCAGTGAACGTGACGGCGGGCGTTCCTCACTCCCTGTGCGACTCCCCCTCTTTCTGGTGCAGTTCTGCATTGCCTTTGGGGTGCTGGAGTGGAGAGAGGGGAGGGCGGGGGTGGGGTGGGGTGGGGGGGACAGTTACCTCTTACTCTTACCATGTCAGCCTGTTGATCGCCTGATTCAGATGCTAATAAGGGGATGTGGTTTAGGGACCCCAGTAAAAGGGCTGGGTCTGCTGGCCCTGAACAGATCAGCTTGCTGGTCATTACCAGGTCTTCCCGCTGGCATCCTGTTCTGCCAGTCAGTCAGTCAGTCAGTCAGCGTGTGCTGTTTATCTTTCTGGCTGCCCTCCAAGTGTCTGGCTCTGTGAGTCCCTCTGCTGGCCACTGACCGCCTAAGCCCCTTGTCTTCTCATTCTCTCTTTCTCGCAGACCATCAGCCTGTGTGTCACTCCAACGGGCCTTCTTTAAAGTTTGGGCTTAGGGGGCTGGAGCGAGATAGCACAGCGGGGAGGGCGTTGGCCTGGCACACAGCTGACACGGGTTCGATTCCCAGCATCTCATAGGGTCCCCCGAGCACCGCCAGGAGTGATTCCTGAGTGCAGAGCCAGGAGTTACCCCTGTGCATCGCCAGGTGTGACCCAAAAAAGCAAAATAATAATAATAATAATAATAATAATAAAGTTTGGGCTTAGTTTCTACCTCTCAGACAGTCCTAGTTATTAATTCCAGCTGATCTTCGTGGGCAGGCTGAGCACTCACACAGCACCTCTAAGGCCCCACGCCCGCAACAGGAAGGTCAGAAGTGACCTGGTCTAGAATTAAGATAAGACGGAAAGGACGGCCATGCCGAGCTAAGTCCCTGTGGCGGGTAGAAGGGCCCCAGCACCCTTCACGGCCCTACCTCGGGCACAGACCTCCCCGCTCACTAGGAGAAGAGGGTGACTGATCCAGGAAGGTTTCCACGCATCTCGGAATCCTGGACAGTTGAGGCCATCACTTGCTCTCAACGCTTTTGGTTTTTGGACCATACCCAGTGGTGCTCAGGGCTGACTCCTGGCTCTGCGCTCAGGGGTCATTGCTGGTTGGCTTGGGGGACCCTGTGGGGTGCTGTGTGCAGGGCCAGCCCTTCGGCTCTCCCGGGGCTTCTTAAGGAGCCACAACATTTAGGCATCTCACAAGTCAAGGCAGGAAGCCGGAGGACATGGGGGACAAACAGTGATTCGTTGGACTTGGTGCATTTCAAATGACGGCTGGGGCTGGAGAGATAGCACAGCGGGTAGGGCGTTTGCCTTGCACGCGGCCGACCCGGGTTCAAATCCCAGCATCCCATATGGTCCCCTGAGCCCGGCCAGGGGTGGTTCCTGAGTGCAGAGCCAGGAGTGACCCCTGTGCATCGCCAGGTGTGACCCAAAAAGAAAAAAAAAAAAAATGACGGGCAGCTCGTTTCTCCAGAGACTGGGGGTCATCTGAATCTAGGGATGGCTGACGCTCCCAGAAGTGACATAGTCTAGGAAACATGCACACAGAGGGCTGAGAGAATCGCAAGACTCTGATTTCCAGGGAACGGCAGGGGTGCAGGACTCAGGGCCTAGACTGGACTAGTCTGCCGGCATTAAGCAGCAGGAGGAGACCCAGAGACATTCACCGGTACGAGGAGGAGGAGGGTTGTGGAGGTCTGTGTGAGAATAAGATTCTGCAGTGTCTGCAGGGGCCCAGAAGGAGGTAGCACAGGGCCTGGTGCAGCCTGGAGACCCCCAACAGGGTCCAAGCAGCAGCGCGTCCTCTGGCCCCACAGTGACACACCTGCCCTGTGGCCGAGAATCAGAGGGCGGGGGCACCCCACACCGCCTGCAAAAGAGAAGGAAAAGGGTGGCCAAATGCAGTTTCTCTGATGGCACTGCTGATCTCTCTGATATATTAACGCAGAAATCAGTGTGGGGCAAAAAGGATGGGAAAACGCCCATAGAAATTCTGACTGCTCTATATCATCATCATCATTATTACTGTCTTTTGGCTTTTTTTGGGAAGGTCATACCCAGCAATGCACAGGGGTTACCCCTGACTCGTGCACTCAAGAATTACTCCCGGCGGTGCTCGGGGGACCCTATGGGATGCTGGGAATCAAACCTGGTCGGCCGAGTGCAAGGCAGACACCCTCCTCGCTGTGCTATTGCTCCAGCACCTCGATCTTATTATTAAGGAAGGGAAAGGAATGAGAAACAGGGGGCGGGAGTGACAGTCCACGGGGTAGGGCATTTGCTTGGCATGTGGCCAAGCTGGGTTCAGTCCCTGAGCTCAAAGCCAGGAATCGGCCCTGGGCACTGCCAGGTGTGGCCCCACCACCACCCTCCCCAGATATCACTATCACGGTCATCCCATTGTTCATTGATTTGCTCGAGTGGGCGCCAGTAACATCTCCATTCGTCCTAGCCCTGAGATTTTAGCAGCCTCTCTACTCAATCCTTCCCAATGGTGCCGCATTGGAGGCTCTTTTAGGGTCAGGGAAATGAGACCCATCATTGTTACTGTTTTTGGCATATCGAATACGCCACGGGGAGCTTGCCAGGCTCTGCCGTCCTCCCCAGATAAGGAAGTGATAAATCCCAGATGGAAGTGGATTGCTTTCCAGATACTTCGTTGAGATCGTGACCTTGATAGGGGAATCGGAAGCTATTGGAGTCATCATAGGGTGTGACTCATGCAGCGCGCGCAGCCTGTCGTCAGGAACACAGAAGCTGGGCATCTGTCTGTCCGCACACGGGAACGCTGTTAGTCCCAGCATCCATTTCCTTACTCTTGGGGCTCAAAGGATGCCCCTTGCCCCCAGCCCAGATACCTGGCCATCTCTTTCTTTTCCATTTGTCCTGGGGGGCCTAGAGGTGTTGGGTCACGCCCAGTAGTGCTCAGGGGTTTTTCCTGGTTGTGGGGCAGGGGAGATATATGCAATGCTGGGGATTGAACTGGGTCACCCTTTGCTCCCCCCCCAACACTCTCTCTGGCTCCCCTCCTTGTTGCAGTCTTCCATGATTTTCCTGACCCCCCTGAACTCTGTGTTTCAAAGATTTCATTTTCAAAAGGGCAGAAGAGAGACAGTGCAAGAGGTGAGACCCTTCCCTGGCGTGCGGCTGCGGGGACTGACCTGCCTTAGAATCCCCAGCACCACCTCCAGGGGGCACTTCTGAGCACAGAGCCAGGACTAGCCCCTGGCCGCTGCTGCCTAAATGAGCCCAGCGCCCCTTCTGCCCCATAATACAGCTAAGTGAAGGGTCGGATAAATAAACATGTCATTCTTTATATAGGGCGGAGAGTAGGTCAGTTAGAGACGGGACCAGTGTGACAATAATAGCTGGGAATAATCACACGGGACAAGAACTGAGTGGTAAAGGTAGGGAAAAGGGAACTGGAGCAATACGTAGCGGGGAGGGCGTTTGCCTTGCACGCAGCCGACCCAGGTTCGATTCCCAGCATCCCATATAGTCCCCGAGCACCGCCAGGAGTAATTCCTTAGTGCAGAGCCAGGAATAACCCCTGAGCATTGCCAGGTGTGACCAAAAAAAGCCACAAAAAGAAAAATAGGTAGAGGGATATACACGATAACTTTTCAGTATCTGTATTGCAAACTAATGCTAAAGGGGGGGTCACGGGGGGGGAGAAAGAGAGACCTGCCATAGAGGGGGCTGGGGGGTGATGGGAGGGAAACTGGCACACTGGTGCTGGGGAACGTACACAGTGGAGGGCTGGGTGTTGGAACACGGTATGACTGAAACCTAGTCACCAACAGCTTTGTAAGGATCTGTCTCACAGTGACTTAATAAAAAAAAAAACTCAAAAAAATAAATAAAAGCACCATTCTCTTCCTCTTGCAAGACAGTTGCTGCAGGGTAAAGGGAATCCTGTTTGAAGGGGAGGTTCTCTCAGAGAGCAGCGGCTGAGTGCAGAGGCAGCCAGGGTGCTCCAGAGAACCCCACTTTAGCCTTGGAGACGAGGAGGAATAGTCTGCCCAGGGACCCGGGCTGAAGCTGTGGGTCCATTGGGGTCCCCAGTACTGAAGCCTGCGGCAAGACCCCAGCCAACCCCTCTCAGCGCACTGGCCGTGGCCCTGGAGGAAACGTGGGGAGTTTGAAGGAAACGCGTTGCCATGCCGCTGCTCCGGGCTTCAGTGAGCTTGTGGTCTTGAAGACAGAAGAGCGGAAGGGGGGTCAGTGCAGAGATGGTAGAGTGGTGGCAGTGTGGTGGCGTGAGTTGGTGACAGTGGGAAGGACGTGGGTGCAGAGCAGATGCTGGCACAGCTGTGTTCCCTCCTGCTTGGCACTGCGCATGTCCTCCAGGGACTGTGAGCCTCAGGCTTCGTCTCTCCTCGAATGCTTCTGCGTCCCTTTCTTGGCTTCCGGGCAAACCCCTGACCCCGGCCCGGGTAAGGTGTGTCTGGAGGGGCAGAAACAGGTCCAGGAGACTCGCCAGTGGACAGAGCTGATGTTTGAGTCGGGGAGTGTCTTTTCCTGTCTTGCACGTTCTCTGTGTGCGTAGTCATAAGGCAGTACCTTGCTGCGCGTTCAGGAGGAGCACCGTCGGGGTGCGCGGTGTAGTAATTCACTAGGACAGAGAAACAAAATACCTCTGGGGTGGGGGTGAACGTGTATCGCAGGAACAAGCTGAGAAATCCAGTTGTTGACTTTCCGGTTCTCTTTTTCTGTTTTGCTTTGGGGCCACACCCAGCAGTACTCAGGGATCACTCCTGGCCGTGCTCAGGCCCATCAGACAGATCTTTCCACTGGAGAGAGACACTTTGCAGGGTCATAGGGTTCCTCTGATGATAGTTGTCAACTCCAGGCCACTGGGTAGAGGCAAGAAAGAGGGAGTACCTGTCCCTGTGTGCCTGTACCAGCCCTGAGGACCAGCGTCTGCAGGAGCACGGGGAGAGTCAGGGGCTTCCTCAGGGCCAGAGCATCCAACTCCAGTCTCTGGTCATACCAGGAAAAACGTCGTAAAAAGACAGTCAGGGGACCGTAGAAAGACAGCAGTAGGACAGAAGGGAGTCATTATTTTCATGCAGCTGATCAGGGTTCAATCCCTGGCATCCAGTATAGTCCCATAGGGGCCCCCAAGGATTAATTCCTGAACACAAAGCCGGGAGTAACCCCTGAGTATCACCAGATGTTCCCCCCCCCCAAAAAAAAAAAAAAAGAAAAAAAACTCAGGACCAGAGCACCCAATGGCTCTGATTGATTGCAGGTCACCTCATGATCCCTGAACACCAGCAGATTTGGTTCCCCCCCCCCCCAAAAAAAAGACATTTCCAGAAAACATAATTCACGCGTCTCACCTATCTTCACCAAAATGTAGGCTTTGAGAGTGATGTCTGGGCAGAGCAGCGCAGACTAGCAAGTGTATTCTGAGGATGCCATGCAGAGTAAGAGAGCCTTTTTGTCGCGCTTTTCCAAGCTGCAGTTCTCATTGTGCTCATTTCATTTCAGGTATCTATTTGTCCGATTTAACGTACATCGATTCAGCATACCCATCAACTGGCAGCATTCTAGAAAATGAGCAGCGATCCAATCTAATGAATAACATCCTCCGGATCATTTCTGACTTGCAACAGTCCTGTGACTACGGTGAGTCTCTGGGGACTGGCCCCGCCACGCTCTGCTGGCGTCTGACCCCTCCGACATGAGCCAGTGACTTGAGAACTGCAGTTTCTCACTGCCTTCCTCACCGCCCAGGCCAGCAGGGAGCACCTGCTTCAGATCCTGCTTAAGACACGTCTAACATGTTTTTTTCTATCCTTTTCTTTTCTTTTCTTTTCTTTTCTTTTCTTTTCTTTTCTTTTCTTTTCTTTTCTTTTTGGGTCACACCCGACGATGCACAGGGGTTACTCCTGGCTCTGCACTCAGGAATTGCTCCTGGCGGTGCTCAGGGGACCGTATAGGATGCTGGGAATTGAACCCAGTTTGGCCGCATGCAATGCAAACGCCCTCCCCGCTGTGCTATCGCTCCAGCCCCTTTTCTTCCCTTTTCATCAGGTAGATCATTACAAAGCTGTTCATAGTTGGGTTTCAGTCACACAGTGCTCCAGCACCAGTGCACATTTCCCACCGCCATTGTCCCGTTTCCCTACCACTCATCCCTCAGTGCCCCATCCCACCCCCCGCCCCCAGCCTCCCTCTATGGGAGGCACTTTCTTTCCTGCTCTCTCCTTTTTCCTTTTCTGCACTATGGTTTACAATACAGATGCTAAGAGGTCATGGTGTTTGTTCAGGGCGTTTGGTATTTTTATCAGGACTGGAGTAGCTTTTTAATTGGGTGGCAGCTTTAGGATGTGGATGTGACTGCTGAGGCTTCTGGAAATACAGGGAGGAAGGGGGAGGTAGCCCGTCCCGACCCCAAGAAAGCCTGGAGATTTCAGCCATGAAGCCCGCATACCCGAATTTTCAGCAGATTATGTCTTGGTGAGGTTCCATCCTGAGAGGATGGAGTCAGGCTGGGATATGGCAGCGATTTTGGATTGTGGAAGCAAGCGGCTGCCGGGGCCTCTGCTTGGGCGGGCTCTAGGCTGACCACCCCCCTCCAATTTACCCATGTATGTTCAGCCATGTGTGGGTCCAAGATTAATTGCAGCTTTTTATCCCTTGCGAGATTTATTTTTGGGTCTCTGAAATAAATGAGCTTGTATAGCTGAGCCAGAGGTGGTTTGTGGGTCTAGCTCCCACATACCTAGCTTTTGGCCATTTAATTTCTTGCATGTGGTCCAAAGTTGTTGGGTCTGACCAAAGGCACAGCAGCAATTTGGGGGTATCAGGAAGCCTGAAGGCACCATCAGGCTGCTGATGCACTCGCCCCACAGGTACAGGTTGACCTGCTGATGACGCCACACCCCCACGGGCCAAAGTTCTTAAAGCTGGTGTTGAGGAAATGCCTGTTGTTGCCTGAGGTACATATTAGAGAACCATGAAAAAAGCATTTGAGCAAGCTCAGGTGATTTGAAAATAGTTTTTCGTGATGTTGTAAAATGTTTTGGTGCTGGGCCCGGGAGCAACTCAAAGGACAGCGCCTGAGCCCTGAGCACTGCCAGGAGCAGCACAGAAAGCCACCGGGCGTGGCCCAGAGACCAAAGGATTCTTTGGTGGGTAGGGAGTAGGGAAGGGTAGGCTGTTGAGATGTATGACTTCAGGGTTTAAGAGGCAGTGTCACCTGACATATTTAAAGTAAGTTTGTCTTGGGGCTGGAGAGATAGCACAGCGGGTAGGGCGTTTGCCTTGCACGCGGCCGACCCGGGTTCAAATCCCAGCATCCTATATGGTCCCCTGAGCATGGCCAGGGGTAATTCCTGAGTGCAGAGCCAGGAGTAACCCCTGTGCATTGCCAGGTGTGACCCAAAAAAAAGCAAAAAAAAAAATAAAATAAAATAAAATAAAATAAAGTAAGTTTGTCTTAAATCATCTGGTTTTATGTTGTTGTTTGTTTTGGGGCCACACCCAGTGGTACTCAGGGCTGACTCCTGGCTCGGTGCTCAGGGACCACTCCTGGCGGAGCTCAGGGCACCAGATGGGGTGCTGGGGGTCAAATCTGGGTTGGCCTCGTGCAAAGTAATCTTTCCCGATGTCCTATGCTTGGACCCAAATACTCTAGTTTTGGGCTGGAGCGATAGCACAGCGGGTAGGGCGTTTGCCTTGCATGTGGCCGACCCAGGTTCGATCCCCAGCATCCCATATGGTCCCCTGAGCACCGACAGGAGTAACTCCTGAGTGAAAAGCCAGGAGTAACCCCTGTGCATTGCCGGGTGAGACCCCAAAAAAAAAAAAAATACTCTAGTTTTATGAATGTCCATCTTCACTTTTAAGAATTTCAAAAAGGGCTGGAGAGAGCCCAGCGGGCTATCAGTGCAGCAAGCCTGAGTCCAGGCTCTGACACTGGTGGTTCCTGAGCACAGAGGAATGCCTCGTGTGCCAGAGAGATAGTACAGAGATCTGGGTGCTTGCCTTGCACACAGCTGACCCAGGTTCAGTCCCCACACAGTGTGTGGTTCCCCCAAGCAGTGCCATGTCAGTGTCCCTTCCCCGCAGAAAGAAAGAATGCCTCCAAAGGAACCACCTTTTATTATACTACGCACTGAAATGAGACCTTAGTAGGAATCACCATGAAGGCTTCATAATTTCCATTTCCAGTTAAAATCCTCAGATACATAGGACCTTGTCAGTGGAACTTTCATTAAAGTCTATACAAGCAGCATCTAATTGCAATTCTCCAAGTTGCCTTCAATTTTACATTAAACAGGATTTCTTTCAGTAATGTCCTTCTAGAATTCATTGCAATTTTGCTGCTAAAAGCTTAATTTACTTTGAAATATTTCCTCAGCTTAACTGCTTAAAATCTTAGTGAAGATGTACCTTATTGGTTTACTGCTAATTGTAATAATTTCTTATGTTTTCCCCAGACATCCCCATGTTGCCTCATGTCCAGAAGTACCTGAATTCTGTGCAGTATATAGAGGAGCTGCAGAAATTTGTGGAAGATGATAATTACAAGTAGGTTAACTCTTCAAATACAGTTGGGTGTTTTGTTTTTGTTTTTTGGGTTTTTTTTGTTTGTTTGTTTGTTTTGCTTTTTGGGTCACATCCAGCAATGCTTAGGGGTTCCTCCCAGCTCTGCACTCAGGAACCACTCCTGGCAGTGCTTGGGGGAACCTATAGGATGCCGCGGATTGAACTGGGTCAGCCGCGTGCAAGGCAGAAGCCCTAGCCACTGTACTGTATCGATCCAGCCCCCAAATACGATTTTCAACTACCTGGTCCTATCCCGATGCCCTTCCCTACATTACATAAATGAGCCCAGTCCAGTTGACCATCTATGAAATTACAGGTAATTAAGCATTTTTAAAATTATTTGATGTGGGGTCAGAGCAATAGTACAGCAGCTAGGGCATTTGCCTGGGGTTTGATCCTGGCATCCTTAATGGTTCCCTGAGCACACCAGGAGTGCGTCCTGAGTATAGAGACAGGAATAACCTCTGAGCATTCTTGGGTGTGACCCAAAAAAAAAACAAAAATAAAATTATCGTTATTACTATGTGATGTGATTGGACTACTATAAAGCATCTTCACTATTGGGGCTGGAGCTATAGCACAGCGGGTAGGGCGTTTGCCTTGCACTCGGCCGACCCGGGTTCGAATCCCAGCATCCCATATGGTCCCCTGAGCACCGCCAGGAGTAATTCCTGAGTGTAGAACCAGGAGTAACCCCTGTGCATCGCTGGGTGTGACCCAAAAAGCAAATAAATAAATAAATAAATAATAAAAAAATAAAGCATCTTCACTATTAAGTATTCCATCTTTTTCAAGTTTTTGAGAGCTAATGTTTGATAGTTTTTGCCTAAATTTTTTCTCCCTTTTTATTCAAATATTGAGTCTCTCCGGGAATGTATCTTTAATGGACTGAAGGAATAATGAAAGTCTACAGAATAAAAGCTTACTTCTTTTTTCATGATCATTTTGACATGCCTTGTTTTCCCAACTTTTTGTAGCTTGAGAGAATGAGAATTCCCTTACGGGTTAAGTCACTCAAGTGGCTATCCCCACTTTCTACCTTTCCCAGGACTACCCTGGGTGGGATGAGTTTGGGAATATTGACTAGATCCTGACTACAGTTAGTGCTGTGTGGTATACCTCAGAACATCCAGGGCAGCCTACCTGGTTCCAGCCTCCAGCACCCCATATGGTCCCAAATACATATGTTTTCCCTGAGCACAGAGCCAGGAGTAGGTCCTGAGCACAGTTGGATATGGTTAAAAACTGAACAATCAAAAAACTACATCAGCTTGTACTGTCAAGTAATTGGAATATGATTGGATCTTAAGTTCTTAGAAAATAACAAGTAAGAATCTATTTCTAGAACACACCATGTATCATTCTGAGTGTCACTTGTATTCAACACTGCCGTTCAAGATTTTTAAAGTACTGATTTTCAGAAAAATGCTTATTGATAATAGGGTTTGGACAACATCGTAAGTGCCATCCCCAGCTGTTTTAACATCCTATCTCTTCCGATCATTTCCACCCACAAGATTCATTACTCTAATAAATTATTGTGAGCAACTTTATAAAAATAATTTTTTTTTTTTTTTTTTTTTGCTTTTTGGGTCACACCTGGCTCTGCACAGGGGTTACTCCTGGCTCTGCACTCAGGAATTATCCCTGGCGGTGCTCAGGGGACCATATGGGATGCTGGGAATCGAACCCGGGTCGGTCGCGTGCAAGGCAAACGCCCTACCCGCTGTGCTATCGCTCCAGCCCCAAAAATAAAATTTTTAAATAAAAAAAAATACCACTTTTTCTATGAAACTGGAAACTGCAGAGTATCCTAGATGGAAGTTTCTACCAATAATAAACTTTGACCCAGCACAGTCATTTAGAAAGAGTTTTGCAAACAACCTTTTATTTGTACACATTCTTTATACTATGTGGGGTTGCTTGTGTTTTAGTATCTAGTTTTTAAGTGAGGTGGTTTTTAATTTCAGTGTTTACAGATGCCCTCAAATTACCTACTAAAAGTTTAGGAAGAATTTTTATAATAGAATAATGTATGAAAGTTGTTGAATGTAAGTAAGAGTTAACTACAGTATGATCACTATATCACTGTATCACTGTCATCCCGTTGTTCATTGATTTGCTCAAGCAGGTGCCAGTAACGTCTTCGTTTGTCCCTATCGTGTGCTAGTATAGCCCGATGGCATCTGCTCGCTTCAGGAACACGAAGAGCATGTTGTTGTTACTGTTTTTGGCATATCAAATACGTCACGGGTAGCTTGCCAGGCTCTGCCATTCGAGGAAAAAATAAATAAATAAATAAATAAATAAATAAATAAATAAATAAATAAATAAATAAATAAATAAATAAATAAATAAAACAAAAATAAAGAGCCACACACTCCAGGAAAAATTGTGCCACTCTCTTCCAGGAGCTTTGTTTTTTGTTTTTGGTGGTTTTTTTTTTCTTTTTGGGTCACACCTGGCAATGCACAGGGGTTACTCCTGGCTCTGCACTCAGGAATCACCCCTGGCGGTGCTCAGAGGACCCTATGGGATGCCGGGGATCAAACCCGGGGCGGCCGTGTGCAAAGCAAACACCCTCCCCACTGTGCTATCACTCCAGCCCCCCAGGAGCTTTGTTTTATAGTCTTTGAATCTTGGCTGTTGATGGAATTACATGGCTCTGAGGGTAGTTTGTGGGTGTGACTGCCAAGCTACTGGAAAACTGGGTATCTGGGGGGAGGAAGCCCAGTCCCTATCCGAGCAGGCTTGGAGATCTCAGCCATGGGTCCCGCATACCTGGGCTTCTCTGTCGGTTCTTTCATGCGTGAGGCTCGTCCAGGCAGGTGGAGAGTGGCCTTGAGCATGGCTGTGGTTGGGTTCTGGAGGTTTTTGGCTGCCCGGGCTCTGTTTGGGGCGGGGAGGGAAACGCAACCCACCCCCCTCCGAGGGCCCCCCCCATGAAGACAGCCTGGCATGGAGGCAATATGATATCAGTTAAATTGTCTTTTAGTCATTCAGCAAATACCATCTATTTATTTTTTAATTATTTAGCAATGTTGGGTTAGTTTGGGGAAAATTATCTATTTTCAAGCATAATTTTTTATTTTTTCTAATAGTTTTTAGACTAATGTCAACTAAGGATTGTGCACAGAGAATATTCCCGAATGCTGGGGTTATTTTATATAAATGCTTTTGGCTTTGATGAGAAACAATGTGATCTTGATGTTGTATCAGATCTTAATCTTTGTGTGTGTGTGTTGTTTTTCTCTGCTTTCAGACTGTCATTAAAGATAGAACCAGGAACCAGTACCCCTCGTTCTGCTGCTTCCAGGGAGGACTTAGTCGGTGAGTGATGCTTCTCGCTCATTACCCAGTAACCAGACAAACTCATCAGGAATATACTCCGAGGGAGATAAATACTTGACATACTCTTTGCTATGTTTGAAAATATCTTTTTGATACTAAGATCAATGCTTTTTAAAAAAATTTGAGAGTGCTTACTTGTAGTTTATTGGTGATATACCAGCAAGCACTCAAGTCTAACCAAGAAAGACGGATCCAGGGGCTGGAGCGATAGCACAGCAGGGAGGGCATTTGCCCTGCACTTGGCCAACCCGGGTTCGATTCCCAGCATCCCATAGGATCCCCCGAGCACCGCCAGGAGTGATTCCTGAGTGCAGAGCCAGGAGTCAGCCCTGTGACCCAAAAACCAAAAAAAGAAAGATGGATCTGGGCAGGGCTGTAGCTCTGCAACACAACAGGGCCCTCAGGCCAGGCCCCCAGTTCTGTCCCTGCCAGCTGCGCCCCAGGCCCCCCTCCCAGCATCTGCCGTCCCCAGTAGTCCTGAGAGGGGGCTGCAAAGGAGAAGAAGATGAGAAAACCCAAGGGGAGTGTGTGAGAAGACTCTGCCCTAGGTTGCGGGGTGTATTCTGCATGAACATGCCCCCAGAATGGTTTGGAGGCCAAGTTGGTGGTGGGGAAACTCAGGCCATGTGCAGGAGCGCTGTGGAGATGGCCAGGAACGGTCCAGACACGGTTAGGGAAGAGCACTTGCCTCAGCTGGGAAGGCGCTTTACACCGCTGATTTCTCCTTTGCTTGGAAAATCATGCTGACTTGAATCACTATAGGAGACAGCTTTATTGGCTTGATGTCTTTAAATTTTAGTGACGGGTCAGGGATGTGAGTGAATTGGTGCAGGCAAGTGCTGTCCCTGATACCTCCTTACCCCCTGAGCACTCCCTGTAGTGGCCCCACAACAACAGCATTAAAAAAAAATCTTTTTTTTTTTTTTTTGCTCTAGTAGTAGACTGAAAGCACTGGAAATACAAATGGCCATAGATGCTTCTGTCTTTTTTGCCCCCCACCCCCCGCCACGTGTTGCTCAGCCGTCCGCCACCTCAGCTGTTGGAGGGACCCTGCCGAGCCCATAGTAAAACCCAGAGCATGTCCTCCACCCTGGGACCGTACCCCCAGCCCTCAGAATTGCTGACTTACCGGTGGCTTCATAAAGGGGATGTTCAGGGGCTGGAGAGATACCACAGTGGGTAGGGTGTTTGCCTTGCACGCGGCCGACCCGGGTTCAAATCCCAGCATCCCATATGGTCCCCTGAGCCCGGCCAGGGGTAGTTCCTGAGTGCAGAGCCAGGAGTAACCCCTGTGCATTGCCAGGTGTGACCCAAAAAGCAAAAAAAAAAGGGGGGGGGATGTTCAGTACAAAGTGCACAGCACACCGTGAGCCGCACCGCACAGCGACAGTGCCATGCTCCAGGAAGTCGCTCATCAGCACCTATGCAAAAAAAAAAAAAATCAAAATAGACCTGACATTAAGCCCCACATGTTTCCGTTCTGAAACCATATAAAGGCTCACCCAGCAGACTGACGTTTCTTGGTTTTGTCGTGAACTAAGACCACGTAAATAGCATCGGAAGACAGGCTCCGCTTACGTTGAGGCTTCCACAACCGTTGTCAACTTTTTCTTTCTGCTTGGCCCCTAGGTCCCGATGTCGGCGCGTCCCCGCAGAGCGGGCGCAAGAGTGCCACCGCTGAAGCAGCCTTGCTCCCCGCCACGCCGCCCTCCCCACGGAACCTCATCCCCCATGGACACAGGAAGTGCCACAGCTTGGGCTACAAGTCAGCCTTCTCCTTTCTCGTCTAGTCACTGGCAGGGTTTCCCTCCACAACCCCTCCCTTAATAAGCATTAAAGGTGTTTTTGCATATTTTGCGCTTCAGTAAAGCATTGTTGGCCCAAAAGCTTGTTTCTGCCTTAATCTGAATTTGGAAATGAGCTTTGTATGTTCTCATAATGCCTTTGACATGTGGGTCAGATGAGTATCATAAATAAAATCAGACCTCGAAGACGGTCATTATTTATTTGAACCGTCATAAACGTGGGCCTTTAAAGTTTGCTGTTTTCCTAACTGCAAAGAAAAGGGAGCATTTTTGTTAAGTTTTAGAAGATTTGTGAGCTGGAGTGATAGGACAGCCAGTAGGGCATTTGCTTGCATACGGCCACTCCAGGTTTGATCCCGGCACCCCATATTGTCACCCAAAATCTCCAGGAGTAACCCTGAGCGATGCTGATATGACCCAAAAACCTTTAAAAAAAAGGGGGGGGGATTGTGAGGGATTTTTTTGTGGGTTTTTTGTTGTTGTTTTTGTGGAGGGGCAGGGTTGGGCACACGCAGGAGTGCTCGATGATCCCTGTCATGTGGGCAGTGCTTGGAGAACCACATGATTCTGGGATCCAACTCTGGCCATCTGCATGCAGAGCATGGGCACTCAGAAGTTGTCTCCCGGCCTGAGGCTAGTTTCTTAAAAGGGAGCCTGTGACTGTGCCACAATTGTTGCGGGTATTCTAATAGTGTTTTTCTGCAAAGTGAAAATTTTTCATGGGACTCACAACTTTGATGCAGTTGACGCTGGCACTGCCGTTTGTGTTAATCAAGCCACATCAAAGTGTGTGCCACAGGGCCACACACCAGCTAGCGGCACGTTAAAGTATGTAGCATAGCATGTTACATACCTATGTAATGGGTGCCTGAGGACTGGTTTCCTGAGACAGTCTGTCCCTAAGCTCCCAGCTTTGATGGTGAGAAATGTGTTGGTTAGGAGCAGAGTCCAGAAGTAGGTTCAGGAGAGCTGGCAAATCTTTCCCTCCTGCGTTTTTATTTATTTATTTATTTATTTTGCTTTTTGGGGTCACACCCAGCGATGCACAGGGGTTACTCCTGACTGCACTCAGGAATTACTCTTGGTGGTGCTCAGGGGACCATATGGGATGCTGGGAATCAAACTCATATTGGCTGCGTGCAAGGCAAACACCCTCCCCGCTGTGCTGTCGCTCCAGCCCCAGCCCCTGTCTCCCTCGTCTTTAGATGAGAGCGTCTTTCCCGTTGATGGATGAGCCCCACCTCCCTCTCTCTCTTTGCAGTTTCATTCATAAAATGAACACAGCCGAGTTTAAGAGTGCGACGTTCCCCAATGCGGGACCCAGACACCTGCTGGACGACAGCGTCATGGAGCCCCACGCCCCGTCCAGAGGCCACGCAGAGAGTTCCACATTGTCCAGCGGCATCTCCATCGGTGAGAGACGCCCCGCGGCCCCCCCGGCCCCGTTCAGGTCCTTTCTCAGCCTGCGCGGAGCAGCGCCAAGCTGGCAGCTCCACACTCATAGCCCTGAAGTTCAGAACTCAGACTTTTTTTTTTTTTTGCTTTTTGGGTCACACCCAGCATTGCACAGGGGTTGCTCCTGGTTCATGCACTCAGGAATCACTCCTGGTGGTGCTCAGGGGACCCTCTGGGATGCTGGGAATCGAACCCGGGTCGGCCGCGTGCCAGGCAAACGCCCTCCCCACTGTGCTATGGCTCCAGCCCCAGACTCAGACTTTTTCAGAATGCTTTTAGCATCAGCCCCCATTATGGGGGCGTGGGGGGGGCAGTGAGAAAGGAGCCTGGGTGCATCAGGGGTGCCTGCGTAGGGTCTGCACGAGGACCACGAAGGAGGCAGTTAGGGCTGATTCTGAGGTTTGGACTAAGCCCCCGACTAGATGGGGATGTTCTTGACGTGGGAGAAAGGGTGACCTGGGTGGGGCAGGTTAGGGTGTTCGGAGATTTGAGAACTAGGACTTCGGCCTCATTGGCCCCTTAGGGAGCGGTCAGTCAGGCTCAGAGCTCTGGGGGGCCCCTCCAGTCTGGGGTGCTCACTGTGTTCAGGCCAAGGCACTCGTTGGGGTGGGAAGGAGAGTTCAGTTCAGATAAGTTCAGTTGCCTAATGTTTAGGAGCTGAATAAGTGACCCTTTGAAAAGGACGCATCATTGAAGACAGACCCGAAGTCAGGCTGCTTCCTTGGGGTTCAGTGAACCAGGGTGGGATGAGGGATTTGAGAGGCATCCGCCTGTGTGCTCCTGGCCCCAGTTGAATCCTCCACATGACATCCAGTTCCCCCGGCAGCACCAGGGGCGACAGCCATGGCCACTGGGGACCACAGCTCCTTCCAGCCTTGTTCCATTCCTGTCACCAGCTTGGAAATATCCGGGGGGGGGGGGCGGTCCACCTGCGGGTGTTGTCCCGGAGTAGGCTAATCTGTTCTTGGCTCTGTGCTTCTGGAACAGAGTCCCCTTCTGCAGAGTGCCCACCCTCCCCTTGCAGCTCAGCAAAGATAATCCACCAGTCACCACCCACCTTCCAGTTCCTCCAATTTCTCCTCAAACCAGAACATTCTCACTTCTCCCAAGAACAGCCTCTAACGAGTGCAGTCCTAAGGCAGTGGGAACAGAGGGCAGTTCCAGTGAGCCCCCACTCACACACACAGCACGTGCAAAATCAGAGGGCGTCTGAGAGATGAAGGACATCATAGCATCGATCATTTCCATTGTATTTTAAAAAATAGCCCTAATGATCTCCTGATAGAATATTATCACGCAAATAACGTAATTATAGATTTTTGTTTTGTTTTGTTGCTTTTTTGGGTCATACCCGCTGATGCTCAGGGGTTACTTCTGGCTCTGCACTCAGGAATTATTCCTGGCGGTGCTCAGGGAACCCTATGCCTATGAGATGCTGGCAGTTGGACCCGGGTTGGCCGCATGCAAGGCAAACACCCTACCTGCTGTGCTATTGCTCTAGCCCCAAGTTTTTTTAGGCACAGAGAATTTGGGGGAAATATCCTCTTGTTTCAGTGTGTTTTGGTGTCTTGGGGTTATGCTGGTGGTAAGCTTCTCAGCCAGGTCCCAGTTGCGGCGCTGTGTGGCCATGTGCCACATGTGTGGATTGGGGGGGTGTCAGGACCCCACTGCACCCTCAGTTTCCGACACATCCTCTAGCCCTGAGAAGTTTTTAAGTATTAGATTCCATCTGTAGCGCTGGTGTTTAAAAGCGAGAATGACTCTTTATTTTAGGAAGCAGTGATGGCTCTGAGCTGAGTGAAGAGACCTCCTGGCCTGCCTTTGAAAGGTAAGAGAACTTGCCCACTGCTCTTGCCTTTAGGTTGTGTCAAAGTTTGCAGCATCAAGTCTAAGGAAAGCTCACTACGTATCTCCAAGGGGTTACTCGGGACAGAAATGATTGATACTTCATTCATACTTAAGTACAACCAACCCCTCGAATCTCAAATGTCATCAATACTGGTAGAGTTGAAAATATTTAGCTCTCTAATCTCATACTAATCACTCAATAGAGAGCAGTTATACTTCCGTACATTGGAAGTTAAGCTACATTTGGGTTGTTTAATTTCTTGCTGCTTGGCTGACAGTGAGTCCTCGTTCTTGGTGGATTTTCACAAGGCCTTCATCTTTCTGCAATTAAGATTTTGTTTGTTACACCTTGTTTTTCAAAGTAACGTTGATGCTTTCTGCTCCGCGTTATCGGTGTGCCCCAGTTTTGTTCCCTATTTTGGGAGATTCTTGACTTGTGTTTTTACAGATTATTTACTTTCAACTTCCACTGTCATCTCTTTTTTCCTTAAACAGGAAAAACTCAAGAGTTTGCTTCTGACAGACTCTGAATTTATAGATTACTTTAATTCCTACCCCCTAGGAAGAGCATAATGTCATCGAGTGTAGGTTTGAGAGGCTATTAAAATCTTACACAAAAACTGTAGGATTTGGGGGGCTGGAGTGGTAGCACAGCGGGTAGGGTGTTTGTCTTGCACGCGGCCGACCCAGGTTCGAATCCCAGCATCCCATATGGTCCCCTGAGCACCTCCAGGAATAATTCCTGAGTGCAGAGTCAGAAGTAACCCCTGAGCATCACCAGGTGTGACCCAAAAGGCAAAAAAAAAAAAAAAAACTATAGGATTTGGGGCAGGAGAGATAGTGGGGTGGGGGGGTGCCTTGCCTTGCACATGACCAACCCAGTTCCAATCCCAGAACCCCATGTGGTCCCTGGAGCCTGCCAGGAATGATCCCTGAGCACAGAGCCAGGAGTAGCCCCTGAAAATCACCGATATGCCACAGGCCCCCCTTTTTTTCATGTGAGTAAATTGGGCCAGAACCCCAGGAACGATGGTACATACAGTAGGTTGGGCACTTAACTTGTATACAGCAAACCCAGATTCAATCCCCAGCACCCTATGTGGTCTCCCAAACCCTGCCAGAAGTAAGCTCTGAGCACAGCCAGGTGTGGCCACAAAATAGAACAAAAAGTAAGTAATCAGGATGGTGCTGTGCTAATAATTTTTGCTCGCGCCTAGGGGCTGCTTATGAGACGGGGCTTTAAATGATGTTGCCTTCACATCCCAAAACAATGCTTTCTTTTAGAACAAATGTTTGGCTTTGCACACACTTGTAGCTAAAAATAGCTGCTGTTCTTTTGCCAGGTTTAAGTCAGTGACTCAAAACATTTTGAGTGTAAATTCGTGCTGTTCAGTGAGATTCATACATGAAGTAGGAAAGAGTAAACCAAAACCCTAAGATTTAACCACCTGGATATTGAACCTGAAAATTGTACTCTGGATAAATATACCATTTCTTTGTCCTTTTATTGCTATTTAAATAGATATTTTCTGTTCACATACATTTATTAACAGGCTACCTTACTAACTTTTCCCAGACAAAGGAAGTAACGTGTGTGTGGTGTGTGTGTGTGTGTGTGTGTGTGACACTCTTGGCTCTGCACTCAGAACTCACTCCTGGTGGTGCTCAGGGGACCCTATGGGATGCCAAGGATCAAACCCAGGTCGGCCGTGTGCAAGGCAAACGCCCTACCTGCTGTACTATCGCTCGGACCCCAAGAAATACTCTTTACCATTATGTAGGCATATTAGCTATGCCTGTTTATCCTTTACTGACTTTATCACTCGTTCATTGCAGTTGCTGTGGAGGTGAAATAATACTTTGTTTATGTCTGTGACTCAGTGGAACTCTTTCGTTGTCCTTTATATGCAAGCTAGAGAGGCAGGCGGTAGATGGGGCAGCAGAGTGTGGGCTCACAAATACGAGGCCCAGGGTCGAATCCCCAGCACAGCAGCAAAAGAAAAAGTAAAGTCAACAAAAGATCCAGCGGACAAGAACGTGGTTAGGCCATTTCTTTTTGCACTTACAGGCCACAGTTCTTTGAGGTGTCTTCATAGGGACAGTGAAAATGAGTTACTTCTGTGAATCCAGCCCTGCTGAAATGAATCCAAGAACTGGAAGAAAAACAAGGGTTTCTCCAGTCTTTTTCAGACTTCACTGTTACTTAATTATAAATAGCTTTTAAATTATTTTAACAGATTGGAGACACCGCATGAATGTACAAATGTGTGGTAGGGACGAAGCACCTAGAGTAGTATTTCTAGAGTAAATAGTAGGGAAAAAATTTTGTCGATCTAGACTGAGTGCTTCAAAACTAGAGACAGTCATCCACTGTCGGTTGGTAGAGTGTGCAAAGCTGTCCACAGTGGCTGTGCTGTTCTAGATGTTGGTGATGCTCGTGTGGGTAAAAGTATATGTAATATATACAATTTATACTGGACTCCGACAGGAGCAGATTATACCATTCTCTGGGCCCGGTGACAAGAGTGGCACGAAATGGCTATCGGAGCCACCTGAAGGCCAGCAGGTACCACCCCCTGCATTCAGGGGTCACACACTTCCCCTCTGGTGTTGGTGATCGGCTTCCGTGGTGGGTGTGGGTTCCCGTCATTTCTGCTCTCTCTCATGTAATTGATTGGGAAATTTGATTTCTCAGATAAAATCTAGAGATAATTGGGAACTACTCTCTCCCTCCCACACACCTCTCCCCGAAGGGCTGCATCTGTGTGTCATGTTTGAAAAATAATCCCGAAGTTGGTAACTGCAACTGCATGGGTCGTTCTGATACTGCAGTTCTGCTCGGCTGCCGCAGTCCCCGAACCTGCTTGTTATTCCAAGGCTGCAGTCAAAGCGTTTACTTGGCTGAAACTTTATTTAATTTGTTTAAATGTGTTTTCAGATCAACTGGAGATCCTGAATTTAGAACAGCCTGTTTCATTCAATAATGTTCAAACTCACGTTCATTCTGGTTGAACTGAGTCTCTGCACAGTACCGAGTACAGACTCGGAGGTGGGGGTGGAGATCGGGTACGGGAAGTCCGCGTGGTACATAATCAGCCAGCACCCCAGGAAACAAGACTGCACACCTCCAAAGTAAACCCTTTGTCAGTTTGGTGGTGTCTGGCCTTCTCGTCTCTACTTCCTGAATATGAAACTGTCTGTTGAAGTTTCTAGTGTTTGCCAGAAATTTTGAGTTACTTTTGGAGACACCTAAATAATCTTAAAGGCACAGACTGATATCGATTCCAGTTTTCTTGGATTTTTTGGAATTCTGTGGCTCATGCCAGATCACCCAAGGATGGCCAGTGTCTGTGTTCTAACTGCCATGGGATCATTCTCGCTTTAAATGCAGAGCCTTAAATCACTGGGCGAAGGTAGTTAAATGTCTGGTTATCTTGTGTTTTCTTCACGGGAAAAAGAAATCTGCTTCCGAGTTCTTTCTTGGAGAGCTGCTGGCCGATTATCACACGGACAGCCTCTCACTGTCACACAATTACTGCAGAAAACTGGGTAGTTGGTATTTTTAATTCTCACGCTGTTGTTCCTGCCTTCTTAGGATTAAGTTAAGCATGGGTTTTCTTTTTGTTTTTCGAGCTGCTGCAATTTTTATTTTCAAGTTTTTTATGCTTAAGTACTTTTAACAAACAGAGCCCTCATCTTTCCTACCAGGACTTTAAGTATCTCATGGAAATAAAGTTGACAGCAGAGATGCAGTGTCGCATGTTCAGAAGAGGAAAGACTTAAATCCTTACTTTAATCTTTGCTAAAGTAAATCACTGCATTTCTGTATTATATGTGATCGGAAAGTACATGTCAATCACCTGACTTTAATAACTTCCTGATTATCTTTTATGACAGCTAATAAATTTCAGATCAATGGACCTTTACAAATTGTCATTATCTTCTCATTCTGCACAAAATGACATTTTAAAAATTCAGAATAATTGCATTTTCCTGAAGTACCTGCTCAATAACTACTGCAGAAGAATCGCTCTCACACATCCTCGTCCTTGTTTCATTATTCCAGTTCTGCAGAATCCGAAGATCTGGCCGTACACTTATACCCAGGCGCTGTCACTATTCAGGGTGTCCTCAGGAGGAAAACTCTGCTAAAAGAAGGCAAAAAGCCTACGGTAAGATTTGATAAAAATGGGGCTGGAGTGATAGCACAGCGGGTAGGGTGTTTGCCTTGCACGCGGCCGACCTGGGTTCAAATCCCAGCATCCCATATGGTCCCCTGAGCACCGCCAGGGGTGATTCCTGAGTGCATGAGCCAGGAGTGACCCCTGTGCATTGCTGGGTGTGACCCAAAAAACAAAAAACAAAACAAAAAAAAAGATTTGATAAAAGTATCTTACATTATTAAAATATCTCCAGTCATGCCAGCTGTATTGCGACTTGAAATGGATTTGAATACACGTTGGCCTGGTCGCGTTCCTGCACTGAATGTGTCTTCCTATTTGCCAAGTGGATTTTAGTTGGGAAAGTTGGAAAAGTTCAGAAACTGTAGGACTGGGCCAGGGGTGGCAGTAGAAGAGCTAAGAGCCCCAGCGTCGCAGCACAGGTCGCCTGCGAAGAGGCCTGCAGTTCTGGGGACAGTGTGGCTGAGCACTTCAGGAAGTGCCTGTCTGTCTCTCCAGGTCGCGTCGTGGACAAAATACTGGGCAGCTTTATGCGGGACCCAACTTTTTTACTATGCTGCCAAGTCTCTCAAGGCCACCGAAAGGAAACACGTAAGTTTCGTCCCTTCTCTGTGTCTCCTGTCCTCGGGACCAGTCAAGAAAGTGGTCCTGGTGGGTTAATCTTTGTGGGCTGCTGCCAGGGTGCAGACCAGGATCTGAAAGCTCCTGGCTGGGTCCCTCGATGGGCCCCGTTGTAAGGGAATTCCCCGGGCAGTCCTGGATTAGCTTCTGTCATTGAGAGTTGTCCTTTGCATGCCCTTTTCCCGGTATTCATGCCAAAGCAACACCTCACATTGTATCTGTTTGGCACTATTTGGTGAAATGTGAACAAAACGCTGCCCAGAATGTGAAGTTTCAGCTGCGTCAGTCTCTGGCAGCCCTGTGAAAGAGAGACCATCCCGAGCATCGTTGGCGGTTCGATTCTGCTTTCTTGTCTATGGGGGACTTGCGTGAAGCCTTCTGAGGCTCTGGGCTCCAAATGCACGCTCTGTTCTGAGACGGTATTTTGGTTTATTACAGGATTTTCTTTGTATATTCCAGTCTTTGAAGGGAAGATTCATTTTCCATGTCGCGTTTAAAAAATTTGCTTTGATGGGGCTGGAGTGATAGCACAGCGGGTAGGGCGTTTGCCTTGCACGCGGCCGACCCGGGTTCGAATCCCAGCATCCCATATGGTCCCCTGAGCACCGCCAGGGGTGATTCCTGAGTGCATGAGCCAGGAGTGACCCCTGTGCATCGCCGGGTGTGACCCAAAAAGAAAAAAAAAAATTTGCTTTGAGAGCCTGAGTGATAGTACAGCGGGGAGGGCGTTTGTCTTGTACGAGGCTGACCCGGGTTCGATGCCCAGCATCCCATAGGGTCCCCTAGCACTGCCAGGAGTGATTCCTGAGTCCAGAGCCAGAGGAACCCCTGAGCATCGCTGGATGTGACCCAAAAAGAAAAAAACAGTTGCTTTGAGAGGGATTTAATTCCTCAGTCACCAGGCTGAGGACAGAAAGTGTCTATAAGTCACTTTCTCCTCATAAGGCAGCCCCGGGGCCCTGCACAGGTCAGAGAAGCGTGGCTTCTTTCTCCTGGCCTGGGCCCTGCGAGTAAATGGGCACAGGGACATCATAAGGATGCCTAGATGCTTGTGATTTTTTTTTTTTTTTTGCTTTTTGGGTCACACCTGGCGATGCACAGGGGTTACTCCTGGCTCTGCACTCAGGAATTACCCCTGGCCGTGCTCAGGGGACCATATGGGATGCTGGGATTTGAACCCGGGTCGGCCGAGTGCAAGGCCAACGCCCTCCCCACTGTGCTATCTCTCCAGCCCCAATGCTTGTGATTTTTGTTCATTGTTTAGATAGAGTGCAGGATTGTGTCTGATCTAATTGACTAGACACGGGCAAGATTGCGGTTTCAGAGATTCGCTTCACTGGAACATTTTGAAGTATAATTCCCTCCCCTTGGTATTGTTGTACAGGAATGGAAGGATCACGTTAAATACTTGCTCTTTTTTTTTTTTTTTTTTTTTTGCTTTTTGGGTCACACCCAGCGATGCTCAGGGGTTACTCCTGGCTTTGCACTCAGGAATTACTCCTGGCAGTGCTTGGGGGACCATATGGGATGCCGGGGATTGAACCCAGGTCGGCCGCATGCAAGGCAAACGCCCTACCCGCTGTGCTATCACTCCGGCCCCAAATACTTGCTCTTCAGATAAAGTCACCCATCCTCTAGCCATTTTGAGATTCTTAGCTGAATTTCACTTGGTCAGCCTGTGAAGAAATAGAATTCAAAATAAGAGGTTTTTTTCGTTTTATCCTAACTTTAATTAGAAGCCCAGTTAGATCATTAACAGCTTCAGTTTGTCATCTAATGAAGATGTTTAATATCCTTTCATGTGGCATTACTGCTGCTCTCTGCATAAGGGCATTAATAATGATGTGGATTTTAATGGTAAGGGGCTTCTGGGGGGTTGTTGCTCATGGCTTACTCCTGGCTTCCCACTCAGGAAGTGTGAAGTGGGGCTCAGGGGACCATATAGGATGCCAGGGATGGGACCTGAGCCAGCCTTGTGATAGTACCCTATACACTGTACTATCGCTCCAGCCCCTAAATGATGAGTTTTTTGATAAATGATGCATATGATACATTTAGAAATTAAAAGATAATGAGTTGGGAGAAATCAGATTTTGAGTGCCAAGGAAATATACTGTGTTCTTCATCACTTCTAGTTGAAGCTTCCAAGATTAAAGACAAAAGAAAGATACAGAGAAAGATACAGAGACAAGTCCACATTTCTATTTTATTATCACTAAAAAACATAAGAGAAGGTGCTAGAAGATCTAAGGCATAGAACTCAAGGCAGTAGGGGCAATATGTTTTAATTTTTGTACAAACTTAGATTGCAATCAAACTGGAATAAAATACTTGACTATATATAAACAAGAGATAAAGGATCCAAATTTATCTAAACAGTACCACCAATTTAAGTGTCCTGGCCAAACATTGAACCTGAATTTAATCATGGGGAAATTAATCTAAATCGAATCCAGATTGTGGCGCATTCTCTCCGACAACTGGCTTGTCTCCTGAAAGCCAGGCGTTGGCAGATGAGCCGTGTTGGGGGACAGGACAGCTGTTTCCCATCACAGAGGCTCAGGAGTCTGAGCACTGAATGAGTATATAGACACACCTTGGTTGAATCCTGCAAGTTTTGGGTTTTTTGTTTTTGGGTCACCCCCGGCGATGCTCAGGGATTCCTCCTGGCTCTGCACTCAGGAATTACTCCTGGCAGTGCTCAGGGGACCCAGTGGGATGCTGGGAATCGAACCCGGGTCGGCCGAGTGCAAGGCCAACACCCTCCCCGCTGTGCTATCGCTCCAGCCCTAGAATCCTGCAAGTTTTTAAAAGCTGTCAAAGGCTCAGTGGGACATGGCTCAGTAATAGAGACCTACGTTGTAGGTGTGAGATCATGAGTTCGGTTTCCGGCACCTCAGGGTTCCCCAAGCACTACCAGAGGGAAGAAACCCTCAAAAACAAAACAAGAAAGCTATACAGATTATGATTACAATGGGGGGGGATTTGAAAATGGACATTCTGTAATTGTGTCAATGAACTTTCTTAGATATGGGAGCAGAGGTGGCTCAGAGGAGCATTTTCTGCATTTTGGTGCCCTGAGTTTGGTCCCGGCCACTCTCCTAGTCCTTATACATGGATGTTTTAGCCTCCCAGGGATGTGCTCTTTTTTTTTCTTTCTTTTTTTGCTTTTTGGGTCACACCCAGCAATGCACAGGGGTTCCTCCTGGCTCTGCACTCAGGAATCACTCCTGGCGGTGCTCGGGGGCCCTATGGGATGCTGGGAATCAAACCTGGGTTGGCCGTGTGCAAGGCAAATGCCCTCCCTGCTGTGCTATGGCTCCAGCCCCAGAAATGTATTCTTAAAAGGTACCCACTGGGGGCCGGAGCGATAGCACAGCGGGTAGGGCGTTTGTCTTGCACGCGGCCGACCCGGGTTCGATCCCCGGCATCCCATATTACGGTCCCCTGAGCACCGCCAGGAGTAATTCTTGAGTGCAAAGCCAGGAGTAACCCCTGAGTATCGCCGGGTGTGACCCAAAAAGCAAAAAAAAAAAAAAAAAAGGTACCCACTGAAGTATTTAGGATTTTGTGGTACATTGTTTGGCAACTTATATTTAAATATTCAGAATAATCGGGCAAACGCGAAGGTAGATCATTGGTGTGGTGGAGATGGTGGTGGCATAGCATGAACTTTCTTCAGACCAGAAGCTACAGGAGGGAAACTGCATCTGAGGCCGGCACACAGGCGGGGATTCCACACAGACTGCATGAACGGGGACCGTCCCGTCTGCAGAACCTGAGCGCACTCAGACATGAGCTTTGCTGGGGGTTTTGTTTCCAGAACTTTTCTGTCTCTCTCTCGCAGTTCAAGTCCACCTCCAGTAAGAACGTGTCTGTGGTGGGCTGGATGGTGATGATGGCTGATGACCCAGAGCACCCGGATCTCTTCTTGCTGACCGACTCCGAGAGGGGTGAGTCCTCAGAGTAATGGGGTGCAAGGGGCCTGGGGCACATGCCCTTGTGTGAGGCTAACCTCACTGAACTGGGGTTCTTGTCAGGAGCAGCATCTTACCGTCTAATCGGGCGTATTATACTCATTGGTGTCTCTCAATCTTACTTTCTGGCTGCCCGGACCTAAAGCAGAGAGTAAGAGCCCTGGTGATCCCAGAAGAGCTTGTTCAGCAGGAAGGGAGGCGAGGATGGAGAGAATTAAAACTCTCTAGCCCACAGCTGGTTCAGAATCTTACCTCTGGGCCAGGGAGTGTCTCAGGGAGCTGGAGCTCAGACTCTGATCCCTCCAGCACCTCCAGAAGTAAAGCACGAGTCAGGAGCTGCCCCTGAGCACCGCAGGGTGTAACTCTCCCCCTAGAAATGTTAGATTTGCCATCCGCGCAGTAACCCCTGGTGGGTGCCCTGAAATTGTCCTTCTCAATTTTCTGTCAGCAGAGTCATTGCATTGCATTATTAATTATGTCATTGCATTATTATTAATTCTGTCATTGCATTATTACTGCTATTCAGTGGAAAACCTCTTTTTTGTCTTTTTGGTTCCAAAACAATTTAGAAAACATTTAAGGAGCTAAATACCTTTCTTACCTTAGCTCCTAAGCAGCCCAGCAATGGCTTCCTAAATAAACAACTGCCTATGACTATAAGGTAGAGAAAACGCTTTTGTGTGTGTGGACCATCTGGTGTTAGAGGGAAGGAATTCTCTCTTTTTTTATTTATTTACTTTTTTTACGTTTTTTTAAAAGACTATTTTTATAGAGTTGTTCACAGTAATTGATTACATTCAAGATTTCAACACTAATTCCACCACTGTTACACGTTCCCACCACCATCATTGCTAGTTTTCCCACCACCACCCAAGCCTGCCCCAAAGGCAGGTGCTAAATAATTTCTTTTGTATTGCTTGTTATGAATAATTGACTAAAAATGAGCCAAAAAGGTTTCCTTAGAGGGCAGTGTGAAAATTGTTGTGTCTCATCTTGGAGCCCTTAAGCCCCTGGATTAGAGATCACTAACATGTTGGATGGTGATTCGGGGGCCAGAGGCATCTCTGCAGTATGTAGCTCTCTTGCATTAGTGCACTTAAATGGCGCCCAGCGGCAGCTCGTGGGCATGACTGCCAGAAAACCAGAAGCACAGGGAGCCTGGGGAGCTCAGTCCCAAGTCCCACAACCTGGGTTTGTCAGCAGATTCAGTCTCATGCACAGGGCAATTGGGGCGAGCCTCTGAAGGTCAGCCGTGGGTGTGGTGGTGATTGGGTTCTGGAGGTTTGTGGCTGCCAAGGTTCTTTTGGGGCAGGCGGAGGGGCACACCTGGCCCCTCCGAGGCGTCCAGATGAGATGAGCCTGGCATGGGTGGGAAGACATCTCTGCAGCGTGTTGCTCTCTTCCGAGATTCATTTGAAGGAATTCTCTCGCGTTCTGTCTTGCTCTTTGAGCTCCGGCAGTGGAGAACTGTCAACTGTCCGAGTCGCTACCTTTTTATTCCTTTCCCTCCTCTTATCACCGCAGGAAACTCCTACAAGTTCCAAGCTGGCAACAGGATGAACGCGATGCTGTGGTTCAAGCATCTGAGCGCGGCCTGCCACAGCAACCAGCAGCAGGTGAGCTCTCCTCCCTGCCGTGACGTCACGGTCCCCAAGTCAGTGGCCGGCTTTGCTGAATAAACTGCTGAAATGATGTTAGGTTCATTCGTCTCGACAGAAGGGCTCGCAGGTCACTCCTGGCAGTGCTGGGCGCCCACCCCTAGGCCTCCCACAGGCCAAGCCTGCAGCCCAGCCCTTGTCCCACCTCCCCAGCCCTAACTGAGTGTTTGTAACCAGGCCTGACAGTTGATACTTCAAACACTTGGATGTGTGATATATAAGTCAGTTATGCTTATACTGCCAGTTTTTCAGGAGCCTGCGCACGCAGGAGTTTTGGGGTATTCTTGTTTTCGTGTTTTGTGGTTTTTAGGCTCTCAGGAAAAGGTGGCTAAAGTATGGGGTGCTAAAAGGTGGCTAAAGTATGGGTGCTGATGAAATTTTTAGAAGCCAGGGGACGAGCTGGTGACCTATGACTGTGTACCAGTGTAACTTTGGAGAACTGGTAAAAAAGACAGGAGTGTTTTTTAGTCCTTGACTGGAGAACTGTCAACTTGCTTCTTTAAAAAAATCTTACTCACAGGTCAAGGAATTATTGTACTATTTCAGCTCAAACTTGGAAGAAATCTAATTAAACTTGGTCATATCTATAAACAGGAAACTGTTACATGCCCTATTGATTTTTCAGTCACAGAGTTTATCAGAATTTATCTAGTCTGCTATATATTTCACATGTATTTCTGTGATGATTTCAAAGGGAAAATCTCAGAAATGTTTGTAATGAAATTTATCTGTGTTGAATTACAAACTTAGAAAGGGGGTTCATTGTCCTGTATACAGGGAACAAATCCCATGATAGCAATAGGAAGGGTGTTTGTTCGCTTAGAACCCTGCCCTGGACCCATATCATCTCCTCGATTCATCTGTCCACCCAGTGACTGTCCAGAAAGCCCACAGACTTAGGCAGGGAAGATTCTGGGGGCCAGGGAGAGAGTCGAGGGTTTAAACACTCACCTTGCACGCTGGACCCCTAGTTCAGTCCCCAGTACTGTAAACGGTCCACTGAGCACCGCCAGGAGTGATCCCTGAGCATTACCAAATGTGGACCCCAATTTTTTTCCAAGGCAGAGCTGTCTTCATGCCCTCTCCCATCCAGACCTCACTGAGTACTGAAGAGCCACAGCTTCTCAGGATGCTGCAGCACCTTGTGATGCTTATTTCTAAATGCCGGCAGTACCAGCAGGTTCTTTTTTTCTGTACACAGTTTTTCCATCAAAACGTTAAGATACTGGGACTTGCTCAAACAAGGAAAGCTCAGAAAGATTGCTCTGAGAAATTTCTGACTGTGTCCGTTTTTCTTTCTTCTTTTTTTTTTTTGCTTTTGGGGTCACACCTGGCAGTGCTCACAGATGCTGGGATCAAACCCAGGTCGGCTCCATGCAAGGCAAACGCCCTCCCTGACCGTGTCCGTTTTCAATGCTCTCTGTTTTCTAGGCTCCTACAAACTTGATGACTTTTGAGTAAAAGCCTCAGAAGGAAGGAGGTGGCCTGCTGCCCCCACACGAGGGCGGGTGGGCGCCGGCCAGACGAGCGCCAGCTACGAAACAGCCGTGTGCCAGGGAGAGCCCGAGGTGCCCGCTCCGCCTCTGAGTTGTGACCCAGAAACAGCGCTCATTTCCGGGAACGAAGCGTGCTCTTTCCGGACAACAAATTGGAGTTTGTGGAACAAACTGCCGTGGACCGTGCTTCTTATCTCTGAACTGACCTGTGGAAACCACTGCCTTAAAGAATGAAAGGAAACCCACCTAAACACCAAATAGTGTGCGTGCGTCTCTGGCGGTGCTCTGCGTGCACTCGAGCGTGGCAAAGCCGCGTGCCCTTTACCTTGGTACTCGTTTGGGGGGGAGGGCTGGGGGGGGCGCCTTTTGTTTCTTTTTCTCAGACACACTTGAAAGTGCAGACACGTTTTTCTTATGGCTTGCACCCGGAGCTGGTTTTGAGGTGCAGTGATGCCTTGCCTTCAGAGGAGACCCCCGTCAGCCTCTTGAAAGGGGTGCGTGGCCCCCACTTCCTCGCAGGCGTGCAGGGACTGGCAGTTTTCTTGGCCGGGGCGCGGGGTTTGGGATGGGGGGTTGTTTGGACATAACCTTCTGAAACTTAGTACTGTACCGGATGGGAACTCGGCTTCCTGCTGGATGTGGAAAGATAGCGTGCGTGCGTGCTTGCGTGTACATGCATGTGTTTGTGTGTGTGTGTATCTGTCTGTCCGACACATTCTTCCAGTGGGCTGCGGGGAACATGGCACCTTGTCCTGGCTGCCCAGGTGGTGAATTCCTTCTGAGTTTGCTGGTGCCCCCCCGCCTCCCTCTGCGTGTGGCAGAGAACTGCTGCTCTTACCGCGGCTGAGCAGCTTGCCTAAGATTTCCGTTCTCCGGGTGTACCAGCTGCTTCCGGCTACCTGCCCCAGTGACCGTTTGCATCAGGGCGTCCAGGCGCTCTGGCGGGAGCTGCTTTCAGTGTTCGTGTGCGGTGCCATGGTCCCTTCCTCATTTGCTTTGCTGTTCCGTGTGAAGGCCACGCTGCGTTGGGGGCCGGCTTGAGTCTTGGCCCCCGCCCAGTGCTGAGCCTCCCTGGGGGTCACAGGATGCCTTCTCTGGGCCCCTCATGCTTGTCTGACCAGTGTTTGCTTTTCTAAGAATGCTGGGAGTATGAAACCTGTGGCTCCTACGTTTATTTTTCCCTTGGTCACATGCAGGCCAGGTAGAAGGGTTGCACACCAGGACGGCCAGATCTGTGTGCCCTGCCGGTGACTAGGCGAGAGAGCCAAGCTGGCACCTTCTGTCCCCTAACCAGAGTGGCGGTGCGCAGAAATGAAAAGCCGTGTTTGGACGCGAGCCGTGTGGGCACGTGTGTAGACCCGTGGCTTCTGACAGACTCTTGACAGAACCAGTTAAAGTCACCGTTGTTGCTAAGTCTTCGCATTTGGTTTGTTCAAAAGATTCCTCGCTGCTTTTTTAAGGCCATCTGACCATTTGCAGCAGATGCTAACCAGTGAGAAGAGTAACAATGACTACTTAATAGCTCGTGCACCAAATGAATAATATGTCATAATAATTTTTTTTCCTTAATGTTCTTCATGGCTGGACTTTGGGTGTGGGTGTGGAAGATTCGTGGGCAGGGGAGGGGGTTAGATGTGATGAGTGAGGCAAGAGGAAGCCACTGCTTGGGCGAGCGGCTGTGCCCTCATCGGGGAACTGGGGTGGAATTTTGTTTTCTGCTGTTAATGGGTATCACTGTATCACTGTCATCCCGTTGTTCATCAATTTACTCGAGCAGGCGCCAGTAACATCTCCATTCGTCCCAGCCCTGAGATTTTAGCAGCCTCTCCTTATTCATCTTTCCCAACCATTGGAGGCTCCTTCAGGGTCAGGGGAATGGGACCTGTTATTGTTACTGTCTTTGGCATATCGAATACGCCACGGGGAGCTTGCCAGGCTCTGCCGGTTAATGGGTAAGCCTCGCTAAATAGCTTTGGGCCACGACTGTATGTCAGCTCGCTGTTATTGAGCAGAAAGGGGCCCAGTGTTGTACATCCAGCAGATCTAGAGAAATGGTCAAAACATCCGAGTATCTTTTTTACAATCCCCTCTTGATAGCCAAAGTGCTTACAGTTCGGAGAAGCTCAGGGACTTTCTCCCGTGGCATCTGCTTCCCATCCACCAGGAAATGATCCGGTGTGTTCATTGAGTCCTTCCGGTCTTTCTGACGGTTTCACTCCAGAACTCTCTCTGCTCTTCCTGAGTGGCTGCTGTGTTGTCGTTTTAGTCCTCTGACTAAAGAGTCCTGTCGGCTGATTGGGAGGCCGAGGTGGTCCCTGGGGGTTGGGACGGAGTTTCATCGTGGGCCTCCTTCGGTTTTATTTCCTGTACCAATTGTTCATGTCCCGGGCTACTTGGATTAAGTTGGTGACAATGGTCACAGCCCTGGAGCCCCGTCACCTGGTCCTGAATGGTCGCAGGCTCTTGAGTTTGGACTCGGTGGCGCGTTGCCTGGTCGTGGAGTTGAGGCCCCAGTGGGAAAGAAGCCAGCCTCGTCCCACGTTCAGCCGCCGAAGCTGTGGGTCAGTGACTGTCCCACTGGCAGTGGAGCAGAGGCAGTACCCAGAGCAATAGCCGAAAGTTTGGGGAACTGTCCATGTCCGAGTAGGGACATTTCAGGGAAGCCAAGGATGCGTGCGAAGGGGGCAGGCTGCCATGACCTGGGAAGCTCCATGGAGAAGGTGAAGGTCACGCCGTGATCGTTCTCGGCGAGAATGTGAGTTGAAATGTTCATCCCTGAGTACCTCACCCGAGTGACACGGTCCAGTGTCATTCTCTCCACTTGATCCGTACCGCTAACATGCTCTGGCGCATGATGAATGACCGCCAAGCGGAAAGCATATGAACAGTGAAGCAAACGATAGAGGCTTTGAACTTTAACACCCAGTGACCACTTACCAGGGATCAAGTTCATTTCTGGAGCCCGGAGTCTTTCTAGAACCCTCTTGGCCTTGCTTTCTCTGGCTGTTTTCCCACAACAAGCGTTGGTAGTAGCGTACTCGCAAATGATGCAGAGAATATTGGGACCACATCCTTTCCCCGGAAATTAGTTCAGATCCATCCAGCTGCTGATGCCCCTCCGAGCTGGCGCCCTGCCCGATTGAGGTGGACAAGAAAGCTGCTCGTTCTCATGCTCTTCTCGTCCCTGGAAAGCAATAATAATGGTTCCCCAGCGTAATAGCAAAGGTATCTAGAGCTTCACCCGGGTCAAAAGCCCCAGTGAACCAAGTTACTTAGGGCATCCCATCCCCTGTCAAATCTTTCGAATGTCCTTTGTGTTCATTGTCCTGCTTGTCCGAAGCTAGAAATGCAAATCCTCCATCTTGTCATTCAGACACGTTGGATTAGGATTCGGATTCCTGAATGATCTTCCATAATCATAAGTGAAGCCCAGAAAATATGTCACCTCAATATTTAGGTCACTGCTCAGCAGAAAGGTGCAATATTTTTCCTTGTCCGAGGCCTGCTTTACTAAATTCATACACTGGTGATGCCAAAACTCGTAAGTTCTCTCAGCGCTAAGTTTACGCGTCTCTTGCCGGCCGAGAAGACTCATCAGGACTCCACAGCGACCCCTGAGTGCCCCGTCGTCACTCCCCCACCTGAGAGCCTCCTGTGCAGCTCAGCATCCTCTTGGCTTTCCTTGTGTCTCCGGGTCCCGTGCAGATGGAGACACGCCTTTGAGCAGGAAAGTGACCCGCTTTTCTTATGTCACTTCCTGCACACTGTGTCTGTCTCGGGCCCCCTCTGTTTCTTTCCCCACCAGACCATCAGAATTAAGGTAGGACTGATGATGTGACTGGCCTGTCCTTTCCTGCCCACAATGTGCAGCTCAGGACTGTCATCTCTACCCCCGCAGCCCCAGCCCCTGGCCGGAGCTGCTGCGGGTCAGGCTTTTGACTGGGCCTCAAGTTAGCCTAAGTGGCTTTTCCCTTCTCAAATATGTAAGAAGGAGCCCGAAGCACTGTTGCTATGAAAAATGTTTACGGTCTCTGTGAGGTGAAACCAGGGCCTGCTGATGCCTTGGCTGTCGGCCGGAAGTCTTGTTTGTCCCTTTGAAGCTAGGTCGCCTTTGCTACTGAAAACCAGGGCACCGTGTTGTTTGGAACGCAAGTCGGGGCTTAATCCCTCGCCTCTCTCAAGGAATATGCCCGTTACTGACTTCCTTCCTTTCCTTTGAGGCGTGTTCTTGTACAACCCAGTTTTCCGCCACTGTAGTCCCCGATGCAAGGAAGAGCCCCTGACGGTGCTTACTAGTCTTGAATAAGAGAAAACCTCTGCTTCAAAGGCTTTCGAAATCCTGGGATTCCGAGGAAAACGGGGATGAATTTGGGCAGTCATCGTGGGGCTTTTTGCTCAAATAGACGCTGCAAAGCAATGGGGAGACATTTCGTCACTGATGTTTGAGGGTTCACTTTTATTTTCTCTCTCTCTCTCTCTCTCTCTCTCTCTCTCTCTCTCTCTCTCATGTAGTTGCTTTATGACTTTCAAGCCTATGTACTGTTCTCTTTTTATTTTTGCCAGTGCTCTGAGATACAGGCTTCGTAATTTAATCACAAGCCAGGTGACTTCAGTATTTGGGGGGGATTTCGCTGCTTTTAAAACAGGTCTTTCCCGAAGTGGCCTCTGCTCAGAGGGTTCTCTAGAGAGGGATCCATGGCCCACACTCGGAGCTTGCGCAAAGCAGCCTCCTGCCAGCAGTATTTCGAAATGAGGGGCAGCTGTGGCCAGCGCCTCCCCAGCCAGAAAACCGACCGGCTCCAGGGCAAGGAGTGTGGCGAGAAGCGTTTGACCACCAACTCCCTCCCCAAGGGCCTCCACGTTTGAGCCCTGCCCCAGGTGAGGAGCGCGAACAGCATCCCGCCTGGACCAGCTCTGGGGGCGTTTGCCCAGCTGGCCTTCTTGGTTTTTTCCCCCCTTTGCTGTGGTCGGAGTTTGAGGCACAGTCTTAATTGTGAGGCTTCTCAGAAGCCCCTTCAAGAATACAGTAGGCGGGGTCAGAGCCGCAGGAGGACCGCGGGGAGGGCGTGGGCCTTGCACCCAGCTGACCCGGGTTCGATCCCCAGCACCCCCTACCAGGAGTAATTTCTGAGCACCGCCAGGTGTCACCCAAAAACCAATAAATAAATAAATAAATAAATAAATAAATAAATAAATAAATAAGCGCCAAAAGAATACAGCTAGCCAGAAAGAGTTTGGGGGCTTTGTGTGAAAACTACTGAAATTTTGTCACGAGTGTCACCCCTTATCCAGAAGCGAGATTGTGTCGGGCTGGTCTTACACAGCAGTGGGACACGGAACGAAGCACCAGTCCCTTCACGTCCCTGCCACTGTTCCCTTGGAGGCGCTGTGGCAGGGAACGGCAGGGCCCCGGGTGTAGCCTCGAGGGAGGGCTGGGAGGACGCTTTGGCCTCCAGGTGGAGCTTGTAAGGCCTCGCCTGAGAGGTTTGCCAGTTGGAGCCTCGCGCAGCCAACTGAGTCACGACGATCCTTCCTGTCGTTTTGGCGAGGGGCTTCCCAGAGATGCAGTATTTCAAACCCGGTGACGGTTCCCCTGGGCCCTGAGGGTTCTGAGCAGAATTTGAAATTTTGAACGGCGCCACCGGAACTGCAGAGAGATGACGGGGCTGGAGGCGTTGCTACCCAGTTGCAGTGCTTTGGGGTCGAATCGGTCTTCTCCAGACAAACAAGAAGTGTCTGCGCAGGCATTGTGGGTGTCATGAGCTCTCCTCGAAGACCCCACTCACGAGTATTTACCAATAAATACTGAATTATTGAGGTGGAGGGGAAGGACAGAGAAGCTGAAAGCCACCAGGCTTCGAGAAGATGAAACCCAGACACCGATATTTGTGACGAGATCAGAACCGTGGGGGGTGGGGGCGCCGGGGTCGGGGTCGGGGCCCCAGTGAGAATGTGCCAGAACTCCAGCCACGCCTCCTGCCGTGCCCGCTGACTCAGGTGCTCCTGGGAAGCCCGGCGCTATGACCTCTGGGAGTGATGCGCGCTTCCCTCTCCCCCCCCCCGCCCCCCGTTCCCGAGATGCGGGTGTGAGCGCCCGCCTTTGCCTCAGCTGCCGGCAATCGAATTTGCCGTTTTCTGAACTTCTTTCTATGGAAATAAATTACTTAAAGCTACAGAGCGTGTCGATCATTTCTTCAACCGTATTTCCGTTTCTCTCACTTGGAAATAATCGTTCACCGTGTTTTGTCTCGGGAGAGTCCACGTGGGGAGCGTTGGTCCAGCGTTGTTTTTGTTTGTTTGCCACTCTGGGAAACATTTTTATTTATTTTTAATTTATTTGATAAGTAGTTCACAATATTTGATTACACTTGACACTCAAATACCAATCCCACCACCATGACGCCTTCCCACCATCATATTTCGGGTGTTTTCCACCCTGAACCCCAACCCCTGCCCCAAAGCAGATCCGAAATAAATATAATATTTCCCTCTAAGGTTGGCTGCCTCCTACTTTGAATCCCATCAAATGTGGTGCGGTGCTCTTGAAGTACGGGTAGGGCCTTGTGGAAGCGTGCCCATGAGCACGCGTTCGTGTCCCCTGAAGTTGTCCTAAGAAAACGTTCATGCATCGGTGAGGCTCAGCCCTGACCAGGGCAGTGATTGAGCTCTGGAGTTTTTCAGCTGCCCAGGTTGGGTCCCTTGGGGCGGGGAGGGGTCTCATCCCCCCCGGGGGACTCTCATCCTGAGTCCCGGAGCAAGGCTGGTCCCCAGTCCCAGTATGCAGCTCCAGAACCCACTTGGCTACAATCCCAACTTCCTGGGGCCCAGTTATCCATCTGGAACCTTCTCTGAACCCCACGCTCCACCTGCAGCCTCTGCAGCTGTGAACTGGAGAGAGAGAAGCCACGTGCGTGCCCATAGGTTCCAGGTGCGTTAGCGAGGAACTCCCTCGGTCCCCGAGACAGGTTCGCCCCGCCAAAGGCCAGGGGCCACCTCAGCTGCCCTGAGAAGGCACTGTCCCCACTGCTGGCTGCCTCACCTGCGTGAGGAGCACCTGGGGCCTGGGCACTGAAGAGGATGTCACGTGTCTCCGGGCTGAGCTGGGAGCGTCTTCCTGCACAGCTGAAAGCGTTTGTCTCTGCACGTGCGTTGTCACCTCCCGGGAAAGTCCTGCCTTGTGCCTCCAGCGTCTGTATAGGAAGCGCTTTGCTCTTAGGGGTTCATTTGGGAATTTACAATTTGGGAAGGTCGATTCCTCTCACCAGTGCCCGAAAGATGTCTCCATTTGGGGGGGCCAGAGCGATAGCACAGCGGGGAGGGCGTTTGCCTTGCATGCGGCCAACCTGGGTTCAATCCCCGACATCCCATAGGGTCCCCTGAGCACCGCCAGGAGTGAGTGCTGAGTGCAGAGCCAGGAGGAACCCCTGAGCATCACCTTTTTGGTGGGACCCCAAAATGGAAAAAAAATGTTTGGTTAGGGTGTGGGATAGCCTTCAAGCCACGCAGGACGGTGGGGTTGGCACATCCGGTGTTTCAGATATAGAGATGGAGCCCGTGGCCTTTCGGGGGAATTGGGCTAAATTGAATCAGGTGTTAGGAGGCAATTAACTATTCTCAGCTGCCCCCTCTTCTCCAAATAAGGCCCGTGGGCGAGCCTGTGAGGCTCGTTTTGGCTCGGCTCCCTGTGTGAGGACCGTAACTCTGACCTTCCTACTCCGAGAATGGGCTGTACTGCCCGCTGCAGCCTTGGTAACAACGGCCCTGGCCCGTGTTGCCCACCCCCTCGCTCGGGACCGCAGGAAGAAGGATGAAGACAGGTAGGGAACCGTGTCCGACCATATGCACGTGTGGGAGCTCGGAGCTGGGTGTCCGGAAGCCACGCGCTCGCCCCCAGGAGTTTAAATACCACCCACCTGTGCGTGTGTGTGCGCGAGTGTGTGTGTGTTTGTCTCCCCGTTTGTCCCCAGTTTGTGGCACCGATATGCATATGTGGGAGCTCTGAGCTGTGTGTCCGGAAGCCACGCGCTCGCCCCCAGGAGTTCAGAGACCACCCACCTATGCTTGAGGGGGAGGGGATGGGGTGTGTGTATGTGTCCGGTTCATGCGTTCGCCCCCAGGAATTTAGAGACCGCCCACCTCTGCTGGAAGGGGTGTGTGTGTGTGTGTCCGTCCATCCATCTGCCCATCTGTCCATCCCCGGTGTGTGTGCGTGTGTGTGTCCCTGTCTGTCCGTCCCTGGTGTGTGTGTGTCTAGTGGGTAGCACAGCCCTGGGGGCAGCAGCCTGGGCCCGGCCATGGTCTGTCTCCAACAGCGTTTAGCTTTGGTGTTTTGGTGGTTTGGTTTTTTTTTTTTTTTTTTTTTTTGCTTTTTGGGTCACACCCAGCAATGCACAGGGGTTACTCCTGGTTCTACACTCAGGAATTACTCCTGGCGGTGCTCAGGGGACCATATGGGATGCTGGGATTCGAACCTGGGTCAGCCTGGGTCAGCCTGGGTCGGCCGCGTGCAAGGCAAGCGCCCTACCCGCTGTGCTATTGCTCCAGCCCCCTGTTTTTTTTTTATATATTTTATTTTTATAGAAGTCGTTCACAATAGTTCATTACAGATAATATTCAGACTCCAGTATCCCCACCGCGCACCTTCCCACCACAATAAGAGGGAAGTGTGTGAAGGTTGTTGCATTTCATTCTGGAGTCATTTGAGCCCGAATATAAGACAATACAAGCAAGTATGTTAAAACCAAACAAACGTGTGCTACTTTTGGTATTTAAGTGAGATACGAGTATAAGAGGCTCCAGGGCATTATGCGTCGCTCTCTTCCGGACGCTTTAGTCCATAGTCTCTGGGTCTTCTGCCGGCTTTGGTGGCTTGACTCTGTGTTTGGTTACCTCGTGGCGCCGAGATGCAGCCAGGCCGTGCTCTGCATCCTGTACGGCGGCCTCTGCTCTCTCCACACACGTCCAGGCCAGTGGTGGCACCCGGGCTGTCGCCAAGGAACGTTACTCGGGGAACTCTGAAAGGGCCGCACACGGCTGCCTGCGTGGGGTGGCGGAGGCCAGGGCATGCCTTGGCGATGTACCGCATGGTCAGGGCTGGCGTCCGGCTGGGGATCGGTGTGTCTGACCCGTCATTGGCACTGGGGCAGCGGCTTCCAAAACTCAAGAGTCGGGGGCACCTTGCTGGGTTCCCACGTTCCTGACACAGCAGGTCTCACCAGGGCCTGGGAACAAACATCCCCAACCATCTCGAGGGGACACAAGCGAGCACCCCTGGAACCGCTGGGGTCAGCATGAGGGGGGAGCTCCCCCTCCTGACGCCGGCTGGGCCCCTGGCATGGGAAAAGGGCACCAACACAGATGGCCCCCCTACTTTGGAGAAACTGGGGGTCCTGCCAGGGAGGTCAGCAGGCTTGCTGGCGCCCGGAGTGGGAAATGGAAACAGATTTTTTCAGGCTGGAGCGATAGCACAGCAGGAGGGCATTTGCCTGGCACGCAGCCAAGCCGGGTTCAATCCCCGGCATCCCATAGGGTCCCCTGAGCACCGCCAGGAGTAATTCCTGAGTGCAGAGCCAGCCCTGAGTATCGCCGGGTGTGACCCAAAAAAAGGCAAAAAAAAAAAAAATTTTTTTCATCAGAAAACTTGAGGCAGAACTGTTGTTCCTCACGCCCCACAACCAGGGTCTGGGGTGCACCGGGGCTTCAGGGTACAATGCCCAGACCGGGGGGCTCCTGTTTGCAATCCAGAAGGGAAGTGGGCCCCGAAGCAAGGCCAGGCAGCACACGGGAGCAGGGGGTCTCACGTAACCGTCTCGTTCAGTGATGCAAACGGGGTGGGAGAGAGACGCAGAGAGAGGGAGGGCGGGACCAGGGGAGAACTCGAAGGGCTGGAGCTCCGACGACGTAGCCTGTGAGAGCCACATGCTCTGTCTGTTCGTCCCTCCCTCCCTCACATGTGATCCCCCAGGCACTGCCCCGTGTAGACCCTCAGCAAGTGCAAACAGTACCCTCTGTTTGCTGGTCTTCCTGCGGGGGTGCTCTGGCCTTCTCCTTTAAAAGTCCAGCAGGTGGAATGGATTAGGCGCCGGTGGGGGGGGGGCATACCTACTCCTGGTGTGGTTTTTATTAACGAGGTGGAAATGGGACTTCCAGGGACCATAAAAAATGTAGGGGGGGGGCAACCAGCAGCTCTCCCCTGGCGGGGTGGGGGACCATCTGTTTCTTACTGGAAAGTCCAAGTTCACCAGCGGACCCAGGGGCCTGGTCATGCCCTGCTGGGGTGGGTTAGTGCCCCCGCCCCCCCAACCCTGGCCCTATCTGCAAAATTCTGCATTGGAAGTTCCTTCCCCGAGCTCAAAGACTCCCCGTCTCCGGGAGACAGCTGCAAACAGCTGCAAACAAAGCGAGAGGCTGGCCCCGCTCGAGGCCGCTGGCTCAGCTGTGGAGGAGGAGCCAGCACGCTGACCCGGCCCCGTCCGAATTGCTCGCGGGTTGGTCAGCAGCAGGGGTATTGGGAGAAGTGGACGGGAAGAGCGGTTCTGGGGGCCAGCTCTGGCCCGGGCCTCTGTTGCCCAAGGTCAGGGACAGAGCCGCGGGAGCACGGTGGCCATGCGCTCGGCACGGCCAGGGAGAAAAGCAAGTGGACCCCGGTCTGGGAGAGACCGAACACATCACCACCCCTACAGGACACAGGGGACCAGCCTCGCCCTCCCCTCCTTGTTCTTTTTTTTTTTTGGGGGGGGTCATACCCGGCGATGCACAGGGGTCACTCCTGGCTCTGCACTCAGGAATCACTCCCAGCGGTGTTCGGGGGACCCTATGGGATGCAGGGAATCGAACCCGAGTCGGCCGCGTGCAAGGCCAACGCCCTCCCCGCTGTGCTATCGCTCCGGCCCCTGGTCCCTAACTCTCAGGCTGCTTCTGCAGTGGGGCAGACACCCAGGATGACCCCCCCTGCTTGCCAAACCCACAGTAGGTCCATGCACACCTGAATCCCAGATGACCGGGCTGGGAGGGGTAGGGCCTCGTGTCTGGGCCACCCCTTGGGGGGTGGAACTGAATTCATGTGCAGAGTTAGAGCGCCTTCCCGGTTCCTCGGGCCAGGGGCTTATAAATTGCTAAATTGCAGGCAGTCAGCAGTCCTTTTTTTTTTTTTTTGCTTTTTGGGTCACACCTGGCGATGCACAGGGGTTCCTCCTGGCTCTGCACTCAGGAACCACTCCTGGCGGTGCTCAGGGGACCATATGGGATGCTGGGAATCAACCCGGGTCAGCCGCGTGCAAGGCAAACGCCCTACCCGCTGTGCTATTGCCCTAGCCCAGTCGCCAGTTCTAAAAGCAAGGAAAAGGCTGAAAAACAAACAGCCACGGAACCCAGGAGCCCGGGGGGGGGGGGGGGGGTCGGGATTGGAGAAATAGGCGCACCTGGGGGTTATCGCCAGGATAGAGCTGGTCGTTGATGAACTGGGGGATGGAGGCGTGAGAGGGCGACTTTCCAGTTTCGACTCAGAAAACCAGTGTAAAGTCTCCCCGGGTGAGGAAAACCACCAGTTAAAATACACAGCAGCGGGGCTGGAGCGATAGCACAGCGGGGAGGGCGTTGGCCTGGCACGTGGCCGGCCCCGGTTCGATTCCCGGCATCTCATAGGGTCCCCGAGCACCGCCAGGAGTGATTCCTGAGCACAGAGCCAGGAGTCAGCCCTGAGCATCGCAGGGTGGGACCCAAAAAGAAAAGAATACCGGAACGGGCCGGAGCGATATTCCGGCAGAGAGGGCGCTGGCCTTGCACGCGGCTGACCCGCATTCCATCCCCGGCACCCGGCCTGGGGTCCCCGCTGGCCCCTCCAAGGCAGCCTGCGTATGTTTTCTGGGTTTTTCCCGAGGATTTCCATCTTGCTTGCGCCGCCCAGCTGCACTCCGCTGTCCGTGGGCCTAGCTTGTCCCCCGGAGACCGAGGCGTATTAATCATGGTTTTGTTTTAAATTCCTGCTGTCTAATCCCAAGGTCCCGGCCGCGTCTGGTTCTGATGTTTGCTCTGTCTCTTCAAACGGTGCTTGCTTGCCTTTTCCCCCATGCCTGGATTTATTCCTGATAGCTGGACATGGTGTCCCCGGGCCAGAGAACGTTCTCGAAGTAATCCCTTTGCAATGTGGTGGGGAGGGGCAGGAGGGAGGGGCCGTCTGGGCGTTCCCCCCCCCCCCCCTGCAATCCTCACATGGTTTGAATTTTTTTCTCCTGCTTTTCTCCTACTCAAACCCAGATAGGGGGCTGGAGCGATAGCACAGTGGGGAGGGCGTTTGCCTGGCACGCGGCCGGCCCGGGTTCAATTCCCAGCATCCCATAAGGTCCCCTGAGCACCGCCAGGAGTAATTCCTGAGCACAGAGCCAGGAATAACCCCTGTGGGTTCGATTCCCAGCATCCCATAAGGTCCCCTGAGCACTGCCAGGAGTAATTCCTGAGCACAGAGCCAGGAGTAACCCCTGTGCATCGCTGGCTGTGACCCAAAAAGAAAAAAGAAAAAAACCCAGATAGCCCCTGAACTTCTGAAATGCTGAGTACTGACCATATGGGGCTGTCACAGAGGGGGAGGGGAGGAGCACCAAGAATTTGGTAACAGCTGTGGCTGGAGCAATAGCACCATGGGGAAGGCGTTGGCCTGGCACGCAGCCGACCCGGGTTCGATCCCCGGCATCCCATAGGGTCCCCCGAGCACCGCCAGGAGTGATTCCTGAGTGCAGAGCCAGGAGTCAGCCCTGAGCGTCACAGGGTGGGACCCAAAAAACAACAACAACAAAAAGAATTTGGCAACAGGAGGATTCTTCTTTTGACTTTTGGTTTTTCGGGTCATACCCAGCTGTGCTCGGAGGCGTTACTCCCGGGTCTGTGCTCCGGGATCACTCCTGGTGGGACTGGAGATGGAATTCGGGTTGGCGGCAGGAGCCCCAGCTCCCTGCATCGTGTCTCTCTGGCGTTGCTGGGTGGGAAAAGGGGGTCCGAGTACGGGGCCTTGTCGGGTACCCAGAAAGCAAAGAAAGAAAGAAAAGCAGGGGGGCCGGAGCAATAGCACAGCGGGTAGGGCGTTTGCCTTGCACGCGGCCGACCTGGGTTCGATCCCCGGCATCCCATATGGTCCCCCAAGCACCGCCAGGAGTAATTCCTGAGTGCAAAGCCAGGAGTAACCCCTGAGCATCGCTGGGTGTGACCCAAAAAGCAAAAAAAAAAAAAATAAGAAAGAAAAGCAGCGAGAAGTGAGCATCAGGGCCAGAGAGAGAGAGCAGTGAGCAAGTCACTTGCGTGTGGCCAAGCCTCGACACATTCCAGCACTGCATTCGGACCCTGAGCTGTGCCAGGAGTGAGCCTTGAGCGTCACTGATACGGGAGGGACGGGGGGGGGGGGAATGAGCCTCATAGCCAAAGAGACGGGTCAGTGGGCTGGAGTTCAGCCTTTGCATACGGAAGCTCTGGGTTTGATCCCTGACACCACGGGGGTCTCCGAGCCCCACAACTAGGAACCCCCAAAGCACCCTCTTGTGTGCACCCCCCCCCAAAAAAAAATGCGAGCTTCGGGACTGGAGCGATAACATAGCAGGGAGGGCGTTTGCCTTGCACGCAGCCGACCCGGGTTCGATTCCCAGCATCCCATAGGGTCCCCTGAGCACCGCCAGGAGTAATTCCTGAGTGCATGAGCCAGGAGTGACCCCTGTGCATCTCCAGGTATGACCCTCCCCCCCCCAAAAAAAAAATAAAAGCAAAAAAAAAATTTGAGGTTCCTGGCAAGGGGGCCAGAAAAAGTCACTCTTGGGATATGGCCGCCGACGGCCGCCCCGGGGTCTTTTAAGGCCACCAGCAGTGACCAGCCCAGACCGCCATCCCTCAGAGCTGGCCTCCGAAGAGGAAAAATTCGAAACACAAATTCTCACTGGGTCGGAGAGGCCCGGGCCAGGCTGACTTTCCGTTCGGAGTCAGCAGCTGTCCGGTGCTTCTCTCCAAGTGGAAAGAGCGTGGCCTCAAAGGCCGCCTTCAGCTGATGTCACGCATCGGCTTTATTTTCGGCTCATGAGAAAGAGCTGGGCGCCGGCGCGGCAGAGGGGCACAGGAAGCCCCCTGCGACAGAGGCCCGGCTTGGGGGAGAGACCCTTACTTCTATCCTCGCTCTGGGGTCAGCAGGGACGCCTGGGGGAGATCAAGGGACAGGGCCAGTTGGGTTTTAGAAGGCTCTGGGGGCTGGAGCGATAGCACAGCGGGGAGGGCATTGGCCTTGCACGTGGCAGACCCCGGTTCGATCCCTGGCACCCCCTAGGGTCCCCCGAGCACCGCCAGGAGTGATTCCTGAGTGCAGAGCCGGGAGTCAGCCCTGAGCATCGCCGGGTGTGACCCAAAAAGCAAAATAATAATAATAATAATAATAATGCATTTGCATTGAGAAGAATAAAATTAAGGACTGGAGCAATAGCACAGCAGGGAGGGCGTTTGCCTGGCTGACCCGGGTTCGATTCCCAGCATCCCATAGGGTCCCCCGAGCACCGCCAGGAGTGATTCCTGAGTGCAGAGCCAGGAGTCAGCCCTGAGCATCACCGGGTGGGACCCAAAAAGAAAAGAAAGATAGCAGGAGCTCTGGGGCTGAAGGACACAGGGGCTGTCCCCACCCGAGAAACTCCAGGGGCCGGGTGAGTGGACCCCAGAACAGAACAAGCCTTTCTGGGTCCCCCAGGGCCTGTGTGCTCAAGGCTTGTAGGGCCTGACAGAACAGCCTGGAGCCTGGGATGGGGCTGGGACCCCCATCTTTCCTGACTGGTGGGGCAGGGGCACCTCTCACACCGTCCTACCCCCGCCAGACTCGGGGCGAGTCATCTCGGTGAAGCCAGGAGCTGGGGGGAGACGCCAGCACGCACCCCTGCCGCCCCTGGAACCCGGGCTTCCCCAAGGCTGCCCCTGCCCAGACACGACCTCGCAGGCCCCCGGCTCCAGAAGGCTCCAGAGTGGCGTGTCCCGAGTGGGTGCTGGGAGGCCCCGGGTAGCCGGGACCCCACGGCTGGGCCACCTCCAAGGAGGCTGAGGACCGGGCTGCCCGAGGAGTCCCCGTCCTCCCGCTCCGGCCGCAGAGCCAAGGGTGGCGTCATGTTACGAGTGCCCTGCCGCTTGATTTACACACACGAGGGGCACACGAGGGCCAGGACCCCAGGCCAGAGCAGGGCGAGGGTGTGCAGCGGGGCGCGGGGTGCCGGATGGCTTCATCCCCTCAGGGTGTTGAAATATCTCGGCTTCAGGATGGACCCCGAGAGCTCAGGGCTGAGGAACGCGGCGGCTCACCGGCGTCAGGGACAAAGTCAGGGACACACACCACAGATTCAGACACACTCAGGCATACTCACACACATTCACTCAGGCACACACCATGGATTCAGACACACACCACGGATTCAGACACAGTCACTCAGACACACACGCACTCACAGTCACTCAGACACACACGCACTCACAGTCACTCAGACACACACGCACTCACAGTCACTCAGACACACACGCACTCACAGTCACTCAGACACACACGCACTCACAGTCACTCAGACACACACGCACTCACAGTCACTCAGACACACACGCACTCACAGTCACTCAGACACACACGCACTCACAGTCACTCAGACACACGCACTCACAGTCACTCAGACACATGTCCCATCACACTAAGACACACACTCATATGTACATTCACTTGGATGCAGTCATCACAGACAACACATTTACTCAGACACACTCATACACACATTCACTAAAGCACACACCAGACACAGACTCAGACACACGTTCATTCAGACACCCTCTCAGACACACATTCACTCAGATTCAGACACATTCACTCAGACACTCTCAAACCCATTCACCCAGACACACATTCACTCAGATACTTTCCTTACATTCCCTCAGACGCACTCCAGCATGCACTCAAACACACACACAACATCGCCTCACAGACACTTGGACACACATTGACTTCTTCCACACACACAGGCCGTTTCTCTCACATGCTTACGCTCATGCTCCCACAGACACATAGACATTCACGCGGACAGACTGGACACTCCTGCTCTCACACACAGACCCAGTCATCCTCGCCTGGACTCACCCCTTCACTCACAGACTCAGTCACATTCACACTTTTCCTTCCAGTCACACTCAAAAACCCTCGCTCCTGTTCGAACTCAAAAATCCTCAGGCTCCCACACATTCATGCGCCTGTGTGTGCTCACATAGGCACGCACATGCTCTGGCTGTCACCCTCTCCTACCCTCTCACACCTCTCTGGGACGCATCCTCATCCACACGAACTCCCACTTCCCCCCCGTTCTTCTCACATACGCAGCTTCACCCAGAAAAGGAACAGCCCCTTCATATGCCCTCACTGGACTCCATCTGAAAGGGCTTTTTCCAGCCCTCTCCACCGGGACATTCAGCGCGGTCTCTCTGGCCAGAGAGAAAACGAGTTCCCAGATGAAACCCACACAGACGAGGGGCCAAACACGACCCGTTCATCACCTCCAATGCTGTCACCCCCCTCTCCCACCTCTCTTTCCTCTCCTTGAGGGTCTTTGATGAGGGCAGGCTGTTCCCGTCCCCTGCGGGGCAAGGGGCACCACCGCTGGACTCGGGGAGGCATCGGAGGGCCCAGTTTTCCAGAAGATTCCATGTGTCACGCGTGCGTTGACGGAGCCTGGTGTGGTATTGGCGACAGCTCGAGGTGAAGCTAATGTCTCCAATGATCCTGGAGAGGCCTGAGCTGTCATCCCAGATGAATAAAAATGCCTCTTTTTTATTCCACCACGCACGAAAACATGAGCTCACTGGAAAATATGTAGAGAGAGACTTGGCAGCACCCCCGGTTTACGGTTCTTAGAAGAGTCCCTTTCCCCCCTACCTCTGTCACTTTCCCTCAGAAGGTGAACGGACACCCCAGGAGTCCAGCTTTCTTCACGTCTCGAACCCGGGTCACCAGGCCCACTGGTTGAGCCCGCAGCCTGGGGTTGAGTGGGTGTGAGCAGAGTCCCTGAAACCATCTCAGTTCTGTCAGGATGGGGCTCCCGGCATGAACTCACCGATCCCTAGCACTAAACTCACAGAACTTTCTAGAACAGTATAGAAGCAACTGGAGGTTACCTGCCTGCACACTCCCAGCTTTTTGCATCTCATCTCCGGGAACTGGCCCTCAGGTGCCCGGCCCCTGAACATCCCCAGCCTCCCCTAAATTGGAGTGCTTTCATCTGGGGGGGGGGGGGATCAGAATTTTTTTTTTTTTTGCTTTTTGGGTCACACCCGGCAATGCACAGGGGTTCCTCCTGGCTCTGCACTCAGGGATCATTCCTGGCGGTGCTCAGGGGACCCTATGGGATGCTGGGAATTGAACCCGGGTCGGCCGTGTGCAAGGAAAATGCCCTCCCCTCTGTGCTATCGCTCCAGCCCCCATCAGAAGATTTAACAACAGTACTAACGTCTTTCCTAACGATTTAGAAATTATATGCTGTCACTATCACTGTTACCCCGTTGCTCATTGATTTGCTTGAGCGGACACCAATAACTTCTCCATGGTGAGACTTGTGACTATGTTTGGCATATCGAATACACCACAGGGAGTTTGCCAGGCTCTGCCATGCAGGCGAGATACTCTCGGTAGCTTGCTGGGCTCTCCGAGAGGGGCGGAGGAATCGAACCCGGGTCGGCTGTGTGCAAGGCAAACGCCCTCCCCGCTGTGCTATGGCTCCAGCCCAGAGATTATATACACGCAGGAGAAAGGTATGAAGAGCACTGATACGTTTTGGGTTTGGGGGCCACCCCCACCCCCGGCGTGCTCAGGGCTGACTCCTGACTCTGCTTAGGGAACCATATGTGGTACTGGGAATTGAAGGCATATGGTGGGGGCTGCTTGGGGGGTGTCATGGGGAGTCTCTCCTGTCCTACTTTGCCCTCAGACTCCTCTTTCACACGCCATCTTAAAACATACATGACTTGGGGCTGGAGCGATAGCACAGCGGGGAGGGCGTCTGCCTTGCACTCGGCTGACCCGGGTTCGATTCCCAGCATCCCATAGGGTCCCCCGAGCACTGTCAGGAGTGATTCCTGAGTGCAGAGCCAGGAGTGACCCCTGAGCATCACCGGGTGTGACACAAAAAGCAAAGAGCAAAAAAGAAAAAAATTGTGACTCTGGCACATTGTGTTTTCCCAAACACTTCGCATCCGTGGCAAGCTGAAATACCTCCGTGTGTTTCATCCCGTTCGTCGGCTCAGAAGGGGCCACTCCGGATAAGCCTCAGCATTATTGGGTCGACAGAGTACCGAGGTTGCAAAGCCGTGGCCAACTCTCCCCTCCTGTGGTGAAAGCGCTCTTTCTGTGGGGTTCGCCGTTTTCTGACACTCTCTTCCACACCACCCAAGCCTGCCAACTCCGACACCTTCCTAGTATTTCAGTGACGCTCCCAAGATGCTATTTTTACCTGCCAAGGGTTTCTTAACCGTCTTAGCAGACCAAACCGCTGGAGCTACAAAGTCTAGGGTGGCTGAACCGGGGATTCTGGGTCAGGGGTGAGGCTAGGTTGCGAAGTCTAAGGAGTAGCAGTGAAATGAGCCGTGCTTCCTTCTCGTGAGTAAACTCGCTCCCGTTATTCAAAGTCGGTGAGAAAGATAGCGGTGGGACCACGTTTGATGGAATGTAAGGTGTAGAACACAATCTTTTTTTTTTTTATTTTTTTGCTTTTTGGGGTCACACCCAGCGATGCTCAGGGCTGACTCCTGGCTCTGCACTCAGGAATCACTCCTGGCAGTGCTCAAGGGACCCTATGGGATGCCAGGGATCGAACCCGGGTTGGCTGCGCGCAAGGCAAATGCCCTACCTGCTATGCTATTGCTCCAGTCCCGAAGCTCACATTTTTTGGGGGTGGGGTGCACATAAGAGGGTGCTTTGGGAGTTCCTAGTGTGGTGCTCGGAGACCTCCGTGGTGTCTCGCCTTGCACACAGCCGACCCAGGTTCGATCCCAGCATCCCTGCACACCGCCAGGAGTGAATCCTGAGCACAGAGCCAGGAATAACCCCTGAGCATTGCCAGGTGTGGCCCAGAAGCAAACAAGAGTGGGTACTTGTCTATTTACAATAGCCAGAATCTGGAGAAAACCCGAGTGCCCGAGAACAGACGACTGGTTAAAGGAACTTTGGTACATCTACACAATGGAATACTGTGCAGCTGTTAAAAAGATGAAGTCACGAAATTTGCATATAAATGGACGGACATGGAGAGGATCATGCTAAGTGAAATGAGACAGAGAGAGAGGGACAGACACAGAAGGACTGCACTTATTTGTGGACTATAAAGTAACATAATAGGAGGCTGACACCTCAGGACAGTAGAGATAAGGGCCAGGAGGCTTGGAAGCCGACCTCATGTGCTGGGGGAAAAAGCAGCTGGGATGGAGAGAGAACTAAGTAAATGATGCTTGGAGGGCTCGCTCGGGATAGTAGGTACATGCTCAAAATAGACTATGGACCAAACATGATTGCTGCTTAGTTCCTATACTGCAAACCATAACACCCAAAAGAAGAGAGTAAGAGGGGATGTGCCTACCACAGAGGTGAGGGGGGGTTGGGGAGGGCGTTTGCCTGGCACGCGGCCAACCCAGGTTCGATTCCCAGCATCCCATAGGGTCCCTCGAGCACCGCCAGGAGTGATTCCTGAGTGCAGAGGCAGGAGTCAGCCCTGAGCATCACCGGGTGGGGGGGGGGGGCTGCAGGAGGGATACTGGGAAGATTGGCGGTGGAGAATGGGCACTGGTGGAGGGATGGGTACCTGAACATGGTTTGATTTAATGCAATTATGAACATTTGGAAGTCTGTAACTAACTCATGGTGATTCATTAAAGTAAAAGCATTGGGTGCATGTAGCACTGTCGCACTGTCGTCCCGTTGCTCATCGATTGGCTCGAGTGGGCGCCAGTCACGTCTCCATGGTGAGACTTGTTGTGACTGTGTTTGGCATCTCGAATACGCCACGGGGAGCTTGCCAGGCTCTACCGTGCGGGCGGGAGACTCTCAGTAGCTTGCCGGGCTCTCCAAGAGGGGCGGAGGAATCGAACCCGGGTCGGCTGCGTGCAAGGCAAACGCCCTCCCTGCTGTGCTTTGGTTCCAGTCCAAACCAAAATATATTAAAAACAAAAATGCTACTAGAGGGGATAGTGGCTATAGGAATGTCGGTGTTTATACACTTTAGGGAAGGATTGTTAGTTACTGTGTCATACCCACCTCCAAGGTACCAACACCCCTTTCAGCCACTCCTGCTTTGGGGGCTTTCTTCTGGGGGCAGAGTCTGTGGGGTAGTTTTCCCTGGATGTTATAGGCGAGAGAGAAAGAAGGCATCCCACAGGGTTCCCTCAGCACCGCCAGGAATGATTCCTGAGGCAGCCCTGAGCATCCCTGGTGTGACCCAAAAAGCAAAAAATAAATAAAATTTAAAAATAACAAGGGCATCAGTATTTGTCTTTCTCCTTCAGACCCACTTCTCATAGCATGCTCCTCCTTTCTCACAGCCGAGTAATATTCCATCTCTCTACAGAGACCACCACTTCTCATATTTCCTGGGGGAAGGGGACACACCTACAGTGCTCGGGAGTCACCCTCAGAGATACCCAGGGAACCACAGCATGGCGGGGCTGGGACCCTGGTCTCCCGCATGCAAAACCTGAGCTCCACCACAGACCTTTATCCCGGCCCAGATCAAGTCTGAGCTCACATGGTACAGGAAGGATCTCTGCAAACTGGCCTCTCCGCAGACGCCCCCGGATTGTAGGGTGACAGGTTTCCCCTGTGTGTTCCGGTGACCTGGCCCCAACCCGTTCCTTAGCCTGCGGGTCGCGTCCCCGGGAATCATGCAGTAGCTACGAGCCCAGTCAAAGGTTGCTGAAGCCACCGCCCAGAGTTGAATTCACAGTGGACACGTCATCCATCAGGCACGTTGATAGCACTTGCCCGGGTGCTTTCCTCGGGGTCATAAATGGGGGAGAGTTTTGTTTTTTGCTTTTTGGGTCACACCTAGCGATACTCAGGGGTTCTCACGGCTCCACACTCAGGAATCACTCCTGGCGGTGCTCAGGGGACCCTATGGGGTGCTGGGAATTGAACCTGGGTCAACCATGTGCAAGGAAAACACCCTCCATGCTCGGCTATCGCTCCAGCCCAGGGGACGATGTTATTTTTTGTTTTTCTTGTTTTTGTTTTTTTTTTTATTTTTGGGTCACACCCGACAATGTTTAGGGGTTAACTCCTGGCTCTGCACTCAGGAATTACTCCTGGTGGTGCTCAGGGGACACTATGGGATGTTGGGATTCAAACCCGGGTTGGCTGCGTGCAAGGCAAATGCCCTACCTGCTGTGCTATCGCTCCAGCCCCAAGGGGGACGATGTTTTTTTTTCTTTTTTTTGTTTTTTTTGGTTTTTTGCTTTTTTGGGTCACACCTGGCAATGCTCAGGGGTTACTCCTGGCTCATGCACTCAGGAATTACTCCTGGCGGTGCTCAGGGGACCCTATGGGATGCTGGGAATCGAACCCGGGTCGGCCGCGTGCAAGGCAGACGCCCTCCCTGCTGTGCTATCACTCCAGCCCCAAGGGGGACAATGTTTTTAAAAGCCCTGGGCTGGGGCCGGAGAGATAGACTAGCAGGGAGGGCATTTGCCTTGCACGCGGCCAACCCGGGTTCCTTCCCCGGCATCCCATACGGTCCCCTGAGCACCGCCAGGAGGGATTCCTGAGTGCGGAGCCAGGAGTCAGCCCTGAGCACTGCCAGGCGTGGCCCGAAAGCCAAATAAAGGAAGCACTGGGCCAGAAAGAACCTTGAACCCCCACTCGCATCTGGCCTCTCAGCACTTCCTGCCAGGGGCCAGGAGCTAGGCAGAGATTCCCCACCCAACCTCCCCTTCCCAAGGGTGCTACCCAGGATGCTCTCGGCTCCCAGCATGCCGGCGTGGGATTCTGTGTTCAGTGTTTGGGCCCCTCGCTGCCCAGGGCTCAGTCCTGGCGGGGTGCTGGGACCGAACCACGTGTGCAAACTGCCTCAGGCCCGGGTTGAGCATTTGCAGCCGGTTCCCCTCCCCCCCACCCCGAAGGAGCTGTGGCTGGTACCCAGGAGCGGGCTAGGAGGGTCCTGACACCAGCCCTGGGCCCAGGCAGAAGGCAGGGGCGCTGTGTGGCGGGTGGTCTGGGCTGCAGAGTGAGAATGTGGGAGCCCCAAGTTCCCTGGGGATTATGGGGTGCTGAGGTGGAGAGGAAGTAGGAGTGGCAATTGGTCGAGTGGATTTTCTTTCTTTCTTTCTTTTTTTTTTTTTGCGATGCTCAGGGCTGACTCCTGGCTCTGCATTCTGGAATCACTCCTGGCGGTGCTCGGGGGACCCTATGGGATGCCGGGAATCGAACCCGGGTCGGCCGCGTGCAAGGCCAACGCCCTCCCCGCTGTGCTATGGCTCCAACCCCCAGGGTTGGGGTGACTATTAGCAGATGCTCCTCCAGGCTCTGGGTCGCGCCTGGACTGGGCCACCGAGAGCTGAGCACGCACAAGCTCATCCCACTTGCATCCCCAGTACCTTGCCGCTGCTGAGCACTGAGCCAGGAGTAGCCCCAGGATGTTGCCAGGTGTGGCCCCCAAACAGACAAAGTGGCTGATCTGAGAGCCTCCTACCCCCACCCAAGCACCACTGGGTGTGTCTCCCCGCCCCCAATTCAGACTATCGTTCTGAGCCCAGAATTGGGGAGGGCAGGCGCGACCCCCAGCTTTCCTACCTGCAGTATAGCGAGGACAGAAAGATTCAGTGTTTTTTTGTTTTAAATTGTTTTTTTGTTTTTGTTTTTGTTTTGCTTTTTGGATCACAACCGGTGATGCTCAGGGCTGACATGTGGCTTTGCGCTCAGGAATCACTCCTGGCGGTGCTCAGGGGACCCTGTGGGATGCTGGGAATCGAACCCGGGTCGGCTGCATGCCAGGCAAACGCCCTCCCCGCTGTGCTATTGCTCCAGCCCTTAAATTGTTTTATTGAGTCACTGTGAGAGACGGTTACAAAGCTTCCGTGTTTGAGTTTTAGTCACACAATGATCAAACACCCATCCCTCCACCAGTGCACATTTTTCACCACCAAAATCCCCAGTATTCCCCCCACCACCATCCCAACCCTTCCCCTGACTGTGTGGCAGGCAATTTCCACGATACTCTCTCTACTTTGATTACATTCAATATTGCGACACCAGTAACAGTCCCACCTCTGTTACTTGGAACGTTTCCACCACTCAAACCTGCCGGAAAGGCAGTGCTAGAGAATTTGTTTTGTTTTGTATTGCTTGTTATGGATAGCATATAATGTCGTGCATTTCTGGAATTCTTATTTTTGCTTTTTGGGTCACACTCGGCGATGCACAGGGGTCTCTCCTGGCTCATGCACTCAGGAATCACCCCTGGCAGTGCTCAGGGACCCTATGGGATGCTGGGAATGGAACCCAGTCGGCCCTGTGCAAAGTACACGCCCTCTCTGCTGTGCTGTCACTCCAGCTCCAGCTCCATGCTCCTGGAATTCTAAGATTTTAATAATCGGGGCCTGGAGAGATCTCTGCAGCGAGCTGCCGGGTTCTGAAGATTCGTTTGCATGTCTCTGGATCATGGTCATTTAGGGGCTTAATGAGTCGGCGGGGGAGGGGGGAAATTTTGTTTGTTTTTGGGTCCCACCCGGCAATGCACAGGGGTTACTCCTGGCTCTTCACTCAGGAATCACCCCTGGCGGTGCTCAGGGGACCCTCTGGGATGCTGGGATTAGAACCTGGGTCGGCCGCCTGCAAGGCAAACGCCCTCCCCGCTGTGCTGTCGCTCCAGCCCGAGGAGGGGCATTTTGTGGGCGTCATCGCAGAGTCCCAGGGGGCGGGGGGGGGGGTGACAGGGACTTGCTCCTCCCCTGCCCTGTGAGGCCTGGTGTTTGCCACTACTGCACCTCCCCACCTCGTACATTGGCTTTTCATTGGGTTCTGGGTGACAGTGGCAGCCGGGATTCCCAGGGGTCGGCCGGAGGTGACAGCACCTGCCCCGTCTGGAGTAGCCGGGCCAAAGTGGCCTATTAGAGCAAAGTCCAGAGGCATCTGTGCAGCTGCTCACTTCTGAGATTCGTTTGTGTGTCACACCATGTGATTGGTGGCAGCTGAAAGTGTGAAGGACACGACTCCCCAAATCCAAAAGCCCGGAAGTGGGGCCAAAGCAATAATGCAGCAGGGAGGGTCCTCGTCGTGTATGCATCAGAGTCAGGTTCGATCCCCGGCATCCCATGGGGTCCCTTGAGCACTGCCAGGAGTCATCCCCGAGTGCCGAGCCGGGAGTAAGAGCCCTGAGCACCGCAGGTGTGCCCCTCCGCCAAACAAGAACAGAAGCAAAAAATTATCCTCGGAACGGAGCAATAGCACAGCGGGGAGGGGGTTTGCCTTGCATGGGGCTGACCCAGGTTCGATCCCCGGCACCCCAGAGGGACCCCCGAGCACCGCCAGGAGTGATTCCTGGGTGCCTGCTTTCACTCACCAGAACAGAGAAAATTTTTTTTTCTTTTTGGGGTCCCACCGGCGATGCTCAGGGCTGACTCCTGGCTCTGCACTCAGGAGTCACTCCTGGCGGTGCTCGGGGGACCCTAGGGGATGCCGAGGATCGAACCTGGGTCGGCCGTGTGCAAGGCCAAGCCCACCCTACTGTGCTATCTGTCCAGTTCCATGAGCATTACTGTTGTTGTTATTGTTGTTATTATTATTATTATTATTATTATTATTATTATTATTATTTTGGCCTTTTGGGTCCCACCCGGCGATGCTCAGGGCTGGCTCCCAGCTCTGCACTCAGGAATCACTCCTGGCGGTGCTCGGGGGACCTTAGGGGATGCCGGGGATCGAACCCGGGTTGGCTGCGTGCCAGGCCAATGCCCTCCCCGTTGGACTATCGCTCCGGCCCCCAGAGTGAACTGTACAGGCCGCTGGAGAGCGTTCGGGGGTGGGGGTCGAGGCCTTCACCTTGCTGCGGCCAACCTGGGTTCAAGCCCCCAGGAAGCGGGAGGGCAGCGGAGTGGTGGGCGGGCCGGGGCTGACTCCGGGTCTCAGGGTCTGGCCGCCCCGGGCACCCTTGGGTCCCCGCGAGCATCTGCCAGCCCTGCACATCTGCGAGAGGCGCTGAGGGGACGTCCCAGGGCGGGGGGCTGGGCCAGGGCCCCTTGGAGCAGCTGCTGGCTGGTGGGGGCCCACCTGCCCCCTTTCTGGAACCCCCAGACCCCCCTCCCCGCCCCCCTGGCTCCTTCCCCCATCCCCTCCCCTTCCTGGAAACCCCCCGGCCCCCTCCCCGCCCCCTCCTGGAACCTACCTGGACCGCCTCCCCACCTCCTCCTGGAACCCCCCCCACCTGCCCGGACCCCCTCCTTGACCCCCTCCCTCCCAGACTCCCCTCCCCCCGCCCCCCTCCGGACTCCTGTTTCCTATTTGGGTTCTGGTTTCCAGGCAACGGGCAGCAGCCAGGCTCCTGCTCCGCGTGTCCCTCCCGTAATGACTTTCCCTGCTGTCCACCAGCGGCCACCCTGCCCTCGGGACGCGGGACACAGATGTCTGCAGGGAGAGGCTGTGTGCACTCGTGAGGGGGGTGTGAGTGTGGGCATGGTGGGTGTGACGCTTGTGAGCTTGTGTGTGTGTGTGTTACTGTGGGGGCATGGGGTGTTGTGTGTGTGACGTATGTTTGTGGCCATGGGGTTGTGTGTTCGTGTGAGGGTTGTGTGTTCGTGTGTGTGTGTGTGTGTGTGTGTGTGGTGGGGGGGCGTGAGGTGTGAGTGTGGAGGGAGGAGGTGTGAGTGTGGCTGTGGATTGGGGGGTGCGTGAGGTGTGGCTGTGAAGTGAGGGGATGAGTGTAGGTGTGGAGTGTGGGGGGTGTGAGGTGTGGGTGTGGAGTGAGGGGTGTGGAGTGTGCAGTGAGGGGTGTGAGCGTGAGGGGGTGTGGGTGTGGAGCATGAAGGGGTGTGGAGTGAGGGGTGTGGAGTGAGGGGTGTGGAGTGAGGGGTGTGGAGTGAGGGGTGTGGAGTGAGGGGTGTGAACGTGAGGGGGTGTGGGTGTGGAGCGAGGGGGTGTGGAGCGAGGGGGTGTGGGTGAGTGTGAGGGGGTGTGGAGTGAGGGGTGTGGGTGAGTGTGAGGCGGTGTGGAGTGAGGGGTGTGGGTGAGTGTGAGGGGGTGTGGAGTGAGGGGTGTGGGTGAGTGTGAGGGGGTGTGGAGTGAGGGGTGTGGGTGAGTGTGAGGGGGTGTGGAGTGAGGGGGTGTGGGTGAGTGTGAGGGGGTGTGGAGTGAGGGGGTGTGGGTGAGTGTGAGGGGGTGTGGAGCGAGGGGGTGTGGGTGAGTGTGAGGGGGTGTGGAGCAAGGGGGTGTGGAGCGAGGGGGTGTGGAGTGAGGGGTGTGACTGGAGTGTGAGCAGGGCACGTACATGGTGGCTGTGACGTTTGTGAGCTTGCGGGGTATGCGTGTGTGAGCCTGTGGGGCGCGTGGCGGTTGTGTGTCCGGTGTGAGGTGAGGGGTGTGGGGCTGTGGCTGTGAGGGGTTTCTGTCAGCCCTGGGCCCCTCAGCAGCTCAGGCAGCGAAGACCCCCCTTCCCTGGACTAGCAAATTCCCTGTCCTGCGCCCCCTGGCGTCAGCCTGACGCCTGCAGTGTCCGCCCCGGCCTCCCGCGCTGGAAGCCCGGGGCCCCACGCCCGGGTGGACACTGCCCCCGTGTGGCCGCCCGTGGGCGCGCAGCTGGGCGGGGTAGGGGCTGGACCAGCTACCCGGGCCCAGGGCCAGACTCTCTGGAACAGGGTCCGAGCAGAGGCCGGGTCCCACCCATGTCCGGGTTCTGAGCTCCGGGTCTGGATTTGTCTGCGGACTCCCGGGCTGGGCCGGGCCGGGGGTGGGTCCGAGAAGGGGGTCTTGCTAGGAAGGCGGGGCCTGCCCCACCTCCATGGTGCTCCCTCGGCAGGTGCTCCCGGTCGCTCTCCCCACCCTCCCCCCCCCACCGCCTCACCCCTGCTGACTCTGGGGGACTCAGATGCAACACGCTGCTTCCCCGATGGCAACCCCACAGATCAGAGTGACTGTGTGCGTGTGTGTCTATATGTGTGAGTGTATGTTTGTCTGTATGTATGTGCATGTGTTGTGTCTGTGTATGTCTGTGTCTACATGTCTGTGTGTCTGTGTGTCTTTGTGTGTTTGTATGTGTCTGCCTGTGTGTGCATGTGTTGTGTCTGTGTGTCTGCGTGTCTGTGTGTGTCAGTGTATATGTGTGTGTGTCTCTGTAAGTGTCTGTGTCTGTGTATGTGTCTGTATGAGTGTGTGTATGTGTGTGTGTGTGCATGTGTTGTATCTGTGTGTGTATGTGAGTGTCTGAGTGTCTGAGTGTCTGAGTGTCTGTGAGTGTGTATCTGAGTGTCTGTGAGTGTGTATCTGAGTGTCTGTGAGTGTGTGTCTGAGTGTCTGTGAGTGTGTGTCTGAGTGTCTGTGAGTGTGTGTCTGAGTGTCTGTGAGTGTGTGTCTGAGTGTCTGTGAGTGTGTGTCTGAGTGTCTGTGTGCCTGTGAGTGTGTGTATGTGATTGTGTTGTGTCTGTGTATGTATCTTTGTGTGTATCTGTGTGACTGTGTGCAAGGAGAGTGTTCAGACCAGCACAGGGGTAGGGTACTTGCCTTTAAAAAAAATTCTTTTTTTGGGTCACACGCAGCCATGCTCAGGGGTTACTCCTGGCTTTGCACTCAGGAATTGCTCCTGGCAGTGCTTGGGGGACCATATGGGATGTCGGGGATTGAACCCGGGTCGGCCGCATGCAAGGCAAATGCCCTACCTGCTGTGCTATCGCTCCGGCCCTGCCTTTTAAAATTTTTAAGTAAAAACATTTTATTTGAAGGTTTTTAACTTATTTATTTTAATTTATATTTTTGCTCTTTGGGTCACACCTACTGTTGAACAAGGGTTGCTCCTGGCTCTACACTCGGGAATCACTCCTCGCGGTGCTCGGGGGACCCTATGGGACACTGGGAATCGAACCCCGGTAGGCCACATGCAAGGCAAATGCCCTCCCTGCTGTGTTATGGCTCCAGCCCCATTGGAGGCTTTTTAAAAGGGGACGAAAGGAGGGGCTGGAGCGATAGCACAGCAGGGAGGGCATTTGCCTTGCATGTGGCCGGACCCGGGTTCGATTCCCAGCGTCCCATAGTGTCCCCTGAGCACCGCCAGGGGTGATTCCTGAGTGCAGAGCCAGGAGTAATCCCTGTGCATCGCCGGGTGGGACCCAAAAAGCCAAAAAAAAAAAAGGGGGGGGCGAAAGGAGAGCAAAGGGAGAAAGACAGGCGCTCCAGGGAGGAGGCGGCTCCTCCAAGGGCGGGGGGGGGCGCCCCCCCACACCCTGGCAGTGGGCGTGGAGGCATGACAGTCCCCGTCGTGAGGGGAGATGTGGGCGGTACGTGCTCAGGCACAAGCAGCACATGGGCTCGGGCAGCAGATGCGCTGCTCTCTTCGTTCTTTGTATCTTGTTTTGGGGGCCACACCCAGGGGTGCTCGGGGACCCTATGGGATGCCGGGAATCACCCCTGGCTCAGCCACGCGTAAGACCGACGCCCTCCCCAAAGTGCCATCACTCTGGCTCCGAAGGCCTTTATTTGCCTTGCATGCAGCCAATCTGGGCTGACTCTGCCAGGGGGAACCCAACACCACCTGGTCCCCACGGCGGCGTCTCCGGGAAAGCACTGTTGCCTCCCCCGCCCCCCAGGGGCCTGAGCGATAGCACAGCGGGGAGGGCGTTTGTCTTGCACGCGGCGACCCGGGTTCGAGTCCCAGCATCCCATAGGGTTCCCCGAGCACCACCAGGAGTGATTCCTGAGTGCAGAGCCAGGATGAGCCCCTGAGCATCGCTGGGTGTGACCCAAACAGCAAAAAAAAAAAAAAAAAAAAAAAAAAAAAAAAGAAGGAACAAGAGGGAGGAGATAGAGGGAAGGGGGAAGGGCTGGGGCAGAGTATTCCCGACAGCGTCTGGCCCCACCCTCTTTGGAAGCTTCTAGAACAGCAGGTTCTCCAAGACAAAGCCAGGGTGGCCGCCCCTCCCAAAGGGCCTCTGAGCTGTGGTCCCTGCCGCACCCGAGCCGGGTTTTGGTTTTTGTCCCTTGGCCCCGATGACCCAGAGGGGCTCGAAGCAAAGGTCTGTTGCATTCTCAGCCATCCTCTGTCAGATGACGTGAGGTGGGTCCCATGGGGAGAAACCCGTGCTGGTGGCTGAGCCAGGCTGGGTCTGGACCCCCGCAGGAAGGTGTAGGGAGCCCCCGAGAGTCCATTTCAGCAGCAGGGTAGGGCGTTGGCCTTGCACGCGGCCGACCCGGGTTCGATCCCCGGCATCCCATAGGGTCCCCCGAGCACTGCCAGGAGTAATTCCTGAGCACATGAGCCAGGAGTGACCCCTGTGCATCGCCAGGTGTGACCCAAAAAGCAAAAAAAAAAAAAAAAAAAAGAAAAAGAAAATACAGGGGCCGGAGCGATAGCACAGCAGGTAGGGCGTTTCCTTGCATGCAACCGACCCGGGTTCAATCCCCGGCATCCTATATGGTCCCCCAAGCACCGCCAGGAGTGATTCCTGAGTGCAGAGCCAGGAGTCAGCCCTGAGCATCGCTGGGTGTGACCCGAAAAAAAAAAAAATACAGTGGGGAGGGCGTTTGTCTTGCATGCTACCGACCTGAGTTCGATTTCCAGCATCCCATAGGGTCCCCCGAGCACCGCCAGGAGTGATTTCCGAGTGCAGAGCCAGGAGCCACCGGGTGTGAGCCAAAAAGAAAAACAAAAACAGCGGGGAGGGGCCTGGAGCAATAGCACCTGGGAGGGCGTTTGCCTGGCTCGCAGCTGACCCGGGTTCGATCCCCGGCATCCCATAGGGTGTCCGGGCCCTGCCAGGGGTGAGTCCTGAGTGCAGAGCCCTGAGCACTATTGGGGGCGCCCCTCCCCCTCCATTGAAGGCGGCCACCCCAGGTGGCCCTTCGAGGCCTCTGATGGCCCCCAGGCCCAGCCAGAGCCCTGGGTCTGCCAGCCGTGGTGCTGGAAGGGTGGACCCAGGTCACGGGTGCACGGGGCGGGTCCCAGCCCCGCAGGGGAAGCTTGTGACAGACTGGCTCTCTTTGGGGCGGGCAGGAGGACAAGGAGTCTCTGTGCAGTTGCCCGCCGAGGTTTTTCCATGACTCGCCGCTGTGGGATATTGCAGGCCCCGCGCGCTCCGTGAAGGCGTGTGCGCGTGTGCGCGTGTGCGCGTGTGCGCGTGTGTGTGTGTGTGTGTGTGTGTGTGTGTGTGTGTGTGTGTTTGCAGAAGGTGGCGGTTTCCTTTCCCCGCCCCTGCCCTGTGGACCCCAGGGGCCTCGCCCTCCTCGGAGCAGCCCGGTACTCTCTCCCTCACTCTCTCCCCACCCCCTGTGGGCAGCCCTGACATCACACAGGTCCCCACAAACGCCCCTGGATGCGCACAGGGGATGCCAGGGATCGAACCCAGCTCAGCCGTCTGCAAGGCAAGGCAAGCGCCCTCCCCTCTGTGCTCTCTCTCCACCACCCCCAGGACGCTCTTGGGGGGGAGGGGGGAAGGGCGGGTTCTCCCCCTTCTGACACCCTCATGGTGAGAACGAGGCCCAGAGACCCATGATGGGTGGGGAAGGATCCCTTCCAAGGATGGAGTTTGAGGTTCAGCTAATGACACCCCCCCAACACACACACAGAGACACACGGAGAGAGAGACACACGGAGAGAGAGACACACGGAGAGAGAGAGACGGGGAGAGAGAGAGACGGGGAGAGAGAGAGAGGGGGGGAGAGAGAGAGGGGGGGAGAGAGAGAGGGGGGGAGAGAGAGGGGGGGAGAGAGAGAGGGGGGGAGAGAGAGGGGGGGGGAGAGAGAGGGGGGGGGAGAGAGAGGGGGGGGGAGAGAGAGGGGGGGGGAGAGAGAGGGGGGGGAGAGAGAGGGGGGGGGAGAGAGAGGGGGGGGAGAGAGGGGGAGAGGGGGGGAGAGACGGGGAGAGGGGGGGAGAGACGGGGAGAGGGGGGGAGAGACGGGGAGAGGGGGGGAGAGACGGGGAGAGGGGGGGAGAGACGGGGAGAGGGGGGGAGAGACGGGGAGAGGGGGGGAGAGACGGGGAGAGGGGGGGAGAGACGGGGAGAGGGGGGGAGAGACGGGGACACAGACCCCCCCAAAAAACAAAAACCCTTTTCAGCTGCCACCAGTGGAAGATGGACAGGGCATGTTCCCATTGCGTTTCCTTGCCTCTCCCGCTCCGCAATCTGCAGTGATGGTCGGGCCGACTCAGCCACCAGATGCAGTAACTTAACCTCATATGATGTTTCCACAAGGACATTTCCCCTGATGGGGCGTCGTCATTTTTTTTTTCTTTTCAGATCACACCCGGTGATGCTCAGGGGTTCTGGCGGTGCTCAGGGGACCCTGTGGGATGCTGGGGATCAAACCCAGGATGGCCGCGTGCAAGGCAAATGCCCCCTCCCCGCTGTGCTATCGCTCTGGCTCAGATGTGGTCTAAATCTGCTAATCTGATCCTGGAGACAACCCAGTGGAGGGGGGGAGGCCCATGACTCTTCTGTTTGCTTTGCTTTGAGCCACACCTGAGGATGCTCAGAGGGTGTTTGGGGGACCCTACGGGGTGGAGGGGTGAATCAAACCTGGGAGGGCCGCATGCAGGGGAAGCTTCCTCCCTGCTGTACTATCTTCCAGCCCACTTACACTTTATTTATTTTGCTTTTTTGGGTCACACCTGGCAATGCACAGGGGTTCCTCCTGGCTCTGCACTCAGGAATCACTCCTGGCGGTGCTCGGGGGACCCTATGGGATTCTGGGAATCGAACCCAGGTCAACTGCGTGCAAAGCAAACGCCCTCCCCTCTGTGCCATCGCTCTAGCCTCTGCCCCAGTTACACTTAAAAAAAAAAAAAACCCACCAGGGGCTGGAGCGATAGCACAGCGGGGAGGGCGTTTGCCTTGCACACATCTGACCCGGGTTCGATTCCTCCGTCCCTCTCGCAGAGCCCGGCCAGCTACCGAGAGGATCCCGCCTGCACGGCAGAGCCTGGCAAGCTCCCCGTGGCGTATTCGAGATGCCAAACACAGTCACAATGAGTCTCACCATGGAGACGTGACTGGTGCCCGCTCAAGCAAATCATGGGACGACAGTGCTCCAGAGCAGTGCTACCCTATTTCAGCATCAGTAGCCGGTGAGTAAGTGGATGGCTGCGTTAGCGCGTGGAGGCGGTGGGAAGCAAGAGCCACAACTTCAGGCGTGGGAGAAGCTCCCGCTCATTCATTCATTCATTCATTCGCACGTGCAGGGAATGAAGGAAGGAAGGAAGGAAGCAAGGAAGCCTGCAAGAGAGTCGCACGGTGCATGCAACTTCCTCCCGCCCAGGGCGCCTGGGAGAGGCAGGGGGGTGGAGATCTGAGCTCCGGGGGGCCAGTCCGGTCCCTCCACGATGCAGCAGGGGGACCCCGAGCAGAAGTCGAGGCCCCCCTCACAGCAAAACAAAACTCCCGAACCCTCCGCGGGGCGGCTGCGGGCTGCAGACCTGCAGGGGAGAAACCGCGGAGGCGGGGAAGGTGAGTGCACGGAGGCGGGGAGCCGGCCGGCAGCGAAAGGGTCAACGGGGCGGGGCCGCCGCGAGCCCGCCGGCCCCGCCCCCCGCAGCGGGCAGGGGGCGTGGCCCGGGTGCGGGCGCGCGGTGATTGGCCGCGGGGAAGGCGTGACGCGCGGACCGTACCAAAACCCGGGGGCGGCGGGAGGGGCTCGGCGGGCACAGCGGCCGCGCGGGGCCGGGCCGGGGGCCGCGGGGGCCGCTGCGCGGGGCCGAGCCGGGCCCGGCAGGTGAGAGCAGCGGGGCGGGCGCCCAGGGCCCGGCGGGAAGTCGCGCGCGGGGGGGGGGGGGGGGCGCTGCGCTGAGGGGCCGCGGGCGGGGCCCGGACCCACGGCCACCGCCGCCCGCCGCCTCAGGAGCTGCCCCAGCGCGCGCCCGCCTCCCCCGCCTCGCGCCCGCCTCCCCCGCCTCGCGCCCGCCTCCCCCGCCTCGCGCCCGCCTCCCCCGCCTCGCGCCCGCCTCCCCCGCCTCGCGCTGCCGAGTGACCCAGCGCCTCAGCCCCGCTGTCATTTCCGGGGGGGGGGGGGTGGTGGGGGAGGCCGCGCCGCGGGAGCAGGTGAGCCGCGGCCCGGGAGCGTCCCGGACCCTCACGCATGCCGGGGAGCGCGGGGGGCAGCGCCGGAGGGGCCCCTGGGTCCCTTTTCCCGGGTCATCCCTGAGGGGCTTCCCTCAGCCGGGTCAGAGACCGCATCGGGCGCTCCGGGGGGTCGTCCCTGAGGGGCTTCCCTCAGCCGGGTCTCCGCATCGGGCGCTCCGGGGGGTCGTCCCTGAGGGGCTTCCCTCAGCGGGTTAGAGACCGCGTCAGGTGCCCCGGGGTGGTCCCTGAGAGGCTTCCCTCAGCCACCGGGTCAGAGACCCTGTCGCGCTCCGGGGTCGTCCCTGAGGGGCTTCTCCCCTCAGCCGGGGCAGTTTGGGTCGGGCGCTCCGGGATTGTCTCTGAGGGGCTTCAGCCCTCAGCCGGATCGGGCGCTCGGGGGTCATCCCTGAGGGGCTTCCCTCAGCAGGTCAGAGACCGCGTCAGGCGCTCCGGGGTGGTTCCTGAGGGGCTTCTTCGGGCTCCGGGGTGGTCCCTGGGGGGCTTCTCTCAGCGGGTCAGAGACCGTGTCGGTCGCTCTCCTGGCGCGTCAGGGAGCTGCCCGGGGTGTCCATCTCCACATACACACACACGCCTCGAGTCCCCGCAGGACGTGGGCCAACGTGTCCGGCAGCCCAGACACACACACACACACACACACACACACACGCGCGCGCGCGCGCGCCTCGAGTCCCCGCAGGACGTGGGCCAACGTGTCCGGCAGCCCAGGCGTCCCGGAAGCCAGTTGCGAGGGGCCGGCCCGACCCAACGCCCCTCCAAGGCGGATGGTGCGTGACCGTCAGTCGCGGCAGTTGAGGTGGATGGTGGACTTTGCCACCCCCCCTCCCCCAACCGTCCGATGGAATCAGAAACCTCTGAGCCCCGCCATAGCGATCTGGGGAGAGGCGAGAGGCACCCAGGGGTGCCCCGGACCCCGCCTCACCCCGCGGGGCCGTGCAGGGGATGCTGGAGGCGCTGGGGACATCCTTCTCCTCCTCCTGGGCTGGCCTTGACACGTGACATTGAGTGGCTCCCGTCCGCCTTCCTCTCTGAGGTATTGGAGAGTAGTTTCTGTTGGAGAATGAAAAGGCGCCTGGGTGCTGGGAGTGGAGGTGGGCAACACCCCCGTTCTGTGTTCTGGTTCTTTATACCAGTGGGCTGTGTATGTAGTGGCTTGGTCCTCCGTCAGCCCCAGTGAAATGTTGTTGCCTTTCCTCTTTTTCCGAGTGTATGAAACTGTTTCCTTCACTTGCAGAAACTTAGTTGCTTTCCCATTTCCTGAGTGAAACTTTGTTTCCTTCACTTTTCTGGGACTTCCCATACTTGGTGGCTGCCAGTTCAGTGGGGAACCCCTGAAGCCCAAGGCTTGAGCTGCAGGAACCCATGCCTCCCTTGGGAGTAGCAACCGCAGCGGGTGGGTTTTCCACACTCCTGACTTGTCTACACTCGCAAGGATATAGAAAGCGGATATAGACTTCTGAGGCTGCTGTGGGGTCCCTGGGACTAAGTACCAGCCATTTCTTTTTTATTTCTTAAATTTTTATTTTTTTTCTTTTTGGGTCCCACCCTGTGATGCACAGGGGTTACTCCTGCCTCTGCACTCGGGAATTACTCCTGGCAGTGCTCGGGGGACCCTATAGGATGCTGGGAGTCGAACCTGGGTCAGCTGCGTGCAAGGCAAATGCCCTACCCGCTGTACTATTGCTCCAGCCTCCCGTCTTGTTTATGAGGTGGAAAACTTGGTGACATTTGTTGATATTTTGGCAGCTGATGTCCTTCTCTCCCTCACCTAATTGTGCCAGGTGGGTGGGAAATGGAAGACTGTGACTGGGAAACAGCCTGGGGCATGCAGTGGACTATTTTGTTCCTCTTCTTTGTCTCAAAAGAAATCAACCAAAAGTGATCCTGAGTTGTGTTAAAAACAGGCTGTAGAGATGGTTCTGTTTGAGGTCTCTGGTAGGAGCTGCCTAGAGCCGGCCCTTCAGGGTTTGGTGACTTGCCGCCTGGCATCAGCCTGAGGTCTGACCTGCCCTCCTCTCAGAATTGCTCCCAGGTTGATCATCCTCCAAGGTGAGCTGTAGGTCCCATGGTCAGCGTTTTCGTTGCCTTCCTGGAGTCACAGAAGCTTCTATTGGTGGCCACACCAATATGGCTGAGCCTGACCCACTCTCTTGTGTTGGGAGGAGAGGGGACTTTTCCTGAGTTTCTTCCCCACACTTCTCTCTCCTCCTCCTGAGCTCTTGTGTGACCTCCAAGGACTTAGGGGTCCCTTAGCACTCACCTGGTATACCTAAGCAACAGAATCCCTTCCTTTGCCATGGGAACCAACTTCTCATTCACGTTCAGTGTTGTAGGCCTTATCCAAAACCCAGAGGGAAGGCCCCATCCTGGACTGAAATGTTGGGGTGCAGTCACTAAGCCAGTGTGAGAGAAGACGTGGAGACATTGAGCTTTGGTGCGTGTTTTGGAGGTGCTGGTGGCAAGGTAACAACCCCCTGGGGGTTAACTGGAGTGTGCCAGGGGAGGAGGTCAAGGAGTAAGCGAGTATGTCACAGAAGAGCTTAGGGTGCCACTGGTGAAGCCTAGGGGCTTCGTCTGTATCTAAAAAAAACTACACCTTTGGGGCCGGAGCGATAGCATAGCGGGTAGGGCGTTTGCCTTGCACGCGGCCGACCCGGATTCGATCCCCGGCATCCCATAGGGTCCCCCAAGCACCGCCAGGAGTAATTCCTGAGTGCAAAGCCAGGAGTAACCCCTGAGCGTCGCTAGGTGTGACCCAAAAAGCAAAAAAAAAAAAGGGGCCGGAGCGATAGCACAGCCGGTAGGGCGTTTGCCTTGCACGCGGCCGACCCAGGTTCGATTCCCAGCATCCCATATGGTCCCCTGAGCACCGCCAGGAGTAATTCCTGAGTGCAAAGCCAGGAATAACCCCCGAGCATCGCTCGGTGTGACCCAAAAAGCAAATAAATAACTATACCTTCTTTGATCCGCAAGGGTTGGGGATTAAGGCATTTGTAGAAAGTGTTATTTTATTATTATTATTATTATTTTTGCTTTTTTGGGTCACACCTGGCGATGCACAGGGATTACTCCTGACTCTGCACTCAAGAATCACCCCTGGTGGTGCTCAGGGGACCAGATGGGATGCTGGGAATTGAACCTGGGTCGGCTGTGTGCAAGGCAAATGCCCTCCCCGCTGTGCTATTGCTCCAGCCACCACCACCACCCCCCCCCAAAAAAAAAGTATTATTTTAGTAAAACCTTTTGTGGCAAGTTGTTACAGTGTATTATGTATTTTCTTTGCTCCTTAAACAATGGCAGTTGAGAGGATGGAAATATGTAGGTTGGGTGCCCCCCTGTGCTTTTCGAATACTTGAATCTCCTTTAAATAGTCTACCTGCCTTCGCCTCCAGAGGTGGGGAAGCTGCCCCTTGGCTCTGTTAGTATCCCTGCTGCCCTCTTTTTAAATTGGTGGCTTCTGATCCTCTCCAGAGCAGCAACCCAGATAGGTCTGCTTCTGGAAAAGGCCTGGAAGATCGGGACCAGCCTTAGCTAGGGCCTCCCTGGCCCGTCTGTATTAGCCAATGGCCATGAAGCCATTGTTTTTTTGCTCTCTCTTTTTTTTTTCTTTTCGGGTCACAACCAGCGATGCACCGGGGTTACTCCTGGCTCTACACTCAGTAATTACTCCTGGCGGTGCTGGGGGACTATATGGGGTTCTGGGAATCGAACCCGGGTCGGCTGCGTGCAAGGCAAACACCCTCCCTGCTGTGCTATTGCTCCAGGCCCTCGCTTCTTGTTTCTGATCCTTGGGTTAGTGAACTCTCATTCCTGTGTTTTTCTTGTGCAAGCCCGTAAAATGTTGCAGGCCTCGTTTGAGAAAGCATTGCCAGCAATACTTGAAGATCTGGTTCCAGTGCTGTGTTGTATCACTCTTGGACAGTTTTCTGGACTGTGTCTAGCCTTTCTCTCTCTCTCCCTAGATCATCCTCCCTCCCAGTGCCCTCCAGCCCCGGAACCAGGTCGCCGTGAGCCACACTGTTGAAAAGCGGGCGCAGGGACTGTGGAGCGTGGCATTGTGAAACCTAGTATGAAACTGTAGTTGGTATTTTACTTTTCACTGTGCCAGATGTCTGAAATTATGACAGGACTTGGTTTCCCCCTCTCTGAAACGAGGCCGTCTTTAGACCAAAGGGCTGATAGTTCAAAGGAAGTGCCTTAGCAGCCGTGAGGCTCTTTCGCGTGCTTGCCTCTCGCTCCTTTGATTTCACAAGCATTTATCAGTGCCTCTCTGGGCCCTGTGCTTGGGAGTGTACAAAGCAAGTACCACACACCCCATCCTGAGGACCTCACGAGATAGTAGAGAAAGAGGCAAGCCCCAAGGTGTGTGCGCAGTCGTTCTTGCTCATGCTGCAGGGAAGGGGTCAGGCCACAACTCCCGAAATCTCTGGCCTGTCATTCGGACACACTCCGAAACTGAAGGGTCAAGACAACAGCAAGCAACTTTGAAGGACAGTACTCTGTTACTAGAAACTCGATTCTTCCACCCTCTGGCAGAATCATGGCCTACCATAGAGCTTTAAGTGATGGTACTGGACAGATGTGTGAGGAGGGAAATAGCTGGATTTAGGGAGCTTGTCTTAAAACACGAGGGATTTCCATGGAGTTTTCTACAGCTCCAAGCACCGCCTTGGGTGGGGGTTGCTAGAACCGATCTGAGTAGCAGCTTGAGCTAAAGATGTCTCCGTTGTCTTCTTTCAAGAAAGAGGGTTAGGGAGCTGCCCTACATCAAGGTTTCAGTGGGACATGTTGGAGGAATTGAATTCTTTCCAAAAAAAGGAATAAACCTACTTTGTTGCTCCTTTCATTTTGACTCTCAAGCCCAGGAAGAAAGGCTGTTCTGAGAGCTTCACTGGCACCTAGTAACTGTGTCGCTTCCTTCACCGCACTCCTAAGAGATTCAGGTAAGGATTCTGCATTTACTCAGAGGAATCAAAGCTTCACCAGAAGAGCGCACATGAGGGAAATCTGAAAGCACGGGCCAGTCACACCATATGGGAATTGGATTTTCTGGCCCTGCACCAAGTTACTTATGGGATTTGAGAGCCTGAGGACTTGGGAAGCTGCTGTCAGTCCAGGCTGATCTCCCGAAGTCCCGGCTGTTGTGAAGGACATTCCATCCTGACCTTTCCATGAAGTCCTGTGCACATGCGTGCATGCGCAGGCACGCACACACACACACACTGTCATCAGATCTGGTGGCATTGGACTTGGTGGAACTGAGAAACAAGTAGTCACGTAGATGATCTTGCCCCCTAGTTGTTGGTCTTCTTGGCGAGGTTCTCTCTGAAGATTCCAGCGTGCTGGCAGGCCCCAGGAGTGTGGGTGCGTGTGTGCGTTGGGGTCACACGCCTGAGAAAGGTGTGTGGGCTCAGCGCTGACCGAGAGCCCGGGAAGACTGCCTTCTCTGCCCTTCCCCTTCTCAGGGGCTCTGATCAAGCAGTGGTCACTCAGATGGCCACTGCAGGTTGGGGAGAGTTAGCAGGGAAATGGAAATTGTAGACCGAGTGAGGGCTATTCCTCGGTTTTAGACTTTGTCCTAGCTGCAGACCTGTGTTCGTTTGGGGGACTCACTGGTGAGGTGAGCAGTGCAGCTGGTGGTGATGCCGGAGTAGACTGGTTTGCCAGGGTTCTGGAGCCCTGGGTGCAACATTCTCTTGGAGATTTTGACTCCCTGCATAGAAGTGTGGAATGCTAAGTGTAAAAGATTTCTGAGTTTCCCTTCTTTTTTTTTTTTTCTTTTTGGGTCACACCTGGCTCTGCACAGGGGTTACTCCTGGATCTGCACTCAGGAATTATCCCTGGAGGTGCTCAGGGGACCCTATGGGATGCTGGGAATCGAACCCAGGTGGGCTGAGTGCAAGGCAAACGCCCTACCCGCTGTGCTATCGCTCCAGCCCCTGAGTTTCCCTTCTAATAATTGCCATTAACCATCAGGAGAGTGCATTTCTTTGGGGGTAAGCTAATAATAACATAGCTCAGTGCTCACATGTCACTTAACAGTTGAAAACAAAAGGGTGAGTGTATCGGACTTAACCCAGGGGGAAAGAATGTGTCCATCCCGATTTTTTTTTTTTTTTTTTTGGTTTTTGGGTCACACCTGGCGATGCACAGGGGTTACTCCTGGCTCTGCACTCAGGAATTACTCCTGGCGGTGCTCAGGGGACCATATGGGATGCTAGGATTTGAACCCGGGTCGGCCGCATGCAAGGCAAACGCCCTACCCGCTGTGCTATCACTCCAGCCCCATCCCGATTTTCATACTGACCGGTTTTGACTTTCGCTCTGTTTACGCCTTGGCTTTGTAGGTTAGGCTTAATAAACTGGGCTTGTGTAATTATGTGAGTGCAAGTAAGTGAGAGTTCCCATGGTTGCTCAAAGTGTAGAATTTGGTAAATAATTCATTTGAGATTTTTTTCTCTCGCACGGTCTTTTCTTCTTGCATTACCTTTAAGAGACCTGAATCACATAGTTTCCTAGACACATAATGAAGACAAAAGAGCTGAAGTGATACACAGCTTCCATAATACTCTTACTGTCTGTGCAGGCATTAGCTCTTACAGATATGACCTACATACGAATCCACCTTGCATCACATAATTAAATAACCACTTGTTTACATTGAATGGTTTATTTCATGTCTCCCCTTGCCCCGGGAGAATTGTTTTTAGCCACAAAATCTTATTTCCCTGTGTTTACTCCCCCAGTATTTTTTGTTCCCCCACGAGTTGATAAGGGAATCGATGTGAGAATGTTGCGTTTTACAGAGAGCCGTTGAAAGGCGGTAGCAGGAAACAGTGATTTGCTATTTGAAGCGATTTCTTTCGGTTTGTCTTTTAAGAGGGAACAGCACCTGCTGGAACTCGGAGGCTATACCGTGCCCTTTGCTTGGGGATCACTCCTGGCAGTAATGGGGGTCAGGCGGTGTTGGGGATTGAATGTAGGCTGTCCTGCTGCAAGCATCGCCTGCGCTTAGCCCATTTACACTCTCTCTTGCTCTCTCCCTTTTTTTCTGTTCTTTTTTTTTGGGGGGTATGCTCTGCAACACTTGGGATGTTCCCAGCTCTGTGGTCCGAGGGAGCTTCTGGCGGTGCTGAGGGGACCATGCTGTGCCCACGTTTACCCTGGGCCTCCTGCAACTGCGGCACGTGCACGAGCCCTCTGGGCTGGCTCCCTCGCCCCAGGTCTTCGCTTTTCTTAGAACTCGCCAAACCGTCAGACGTTTGCTGAAACCAGTGATTACAAGAGAAGTTTATGAAAGGGTCCCTCTAATCCCCACTCAGGTTTGCGGGCAGGGAGAGTGTGAGTGACTGATTATACGCTACCCCGATCATCCATTCTGCACCCTTTGCCACTCATCTTGGTGAATAGCCCTCTGCGTGAAATGTTCAGGCCGCAGCTCTGCTTTGTGGTACCCGGCACTCCCGAGCCCTGTTACATTCCACTTATGTGGTGAGAACCTGGTTTGTCTTTTGAATTGGAAGAACAGGAATGGCCTATTAGGGAAACGTTTGCGTAGGCATTGCTGTGGCCAGGGCTGGGTTCTTTTCTGTCGAGCTGTGAGTGCTGTCACTTGCTCAGAGGGAGGCGGTCGCTGCCACTAATGCGACTTGGAGCCTCTTAGGTGACTTGGTTTTTTTTTTTTTTTTTGGCTTTTTGGGTCACACCTGGCGATGCACAGGGGTTACTCCTGGCTCTGCACTCAGGAATTACCCCTGGCGGTGCTCAGGGAACCATATGGGATGCTGGGAATCGAACCCGGGTCGGCCGCGTGCAAGGCAAACGCCCTACCCATTGTGCTATTGCTCCAGCCCCTCTCCGGTGACTTGGAGACCCTAAAAAGGTGGCGAGAGACGGGGGCAAGTGTCTCACGGGCCTCGGCTACACACGTTGCAGTTTGTCACCCAGTGACCTCTGGGCCTGTGCCCAGGGTGCTTTTCTCTATAATTTTATCAGTTCCCTGCTTGAATACACCCAATACTTCCTGTTCATGTCCTTTGTGCTTTAAGACCCACTGCAGAGATGCAGGGTGCCACCATCCCACGCAGGAAGACGTCTGTCTTGGGGTCCCTCCCTCTGTCTGGTGGGGTCAGGCTGCCGGCTAGGAAGGATACTGTCGGAGGAGGAGTTCCCAAGAGCATACAGCTCACAGTTTCTCGGGAAGTCTTGCAGATTCCTAGACTTTTTTTGTTTTGCTTTTTGGGTCCCACCCGGCGATGCTCAGGGGTTCCTCCTGGCTCTGCACTCAGGAATCACTCCTGGTGGTGCTCGGGGGACCCTATGGGATGCTGGGGATCGAACCCAGGTCAGCTGCATACCAGGCAAACGCCCTCCCCGCTGTGCTATCGCTCCAGCCCCTCCTAGACCTTGTAGCGATTCCTCTGTTGGTTTCTGTGTGCTTGGTTTCTTCAGTACCCGTGCGCTGGCCTGTCAGGTGGCAGAGTGACCACTTTGCAGCTAGAGACAACTTGCATTTCCTCCGGAAAGTGGACGCCACTTTGAAACTAGTAGCTCAGGCGAGCAGCTGGAGTGCTGTAGAGAAGGAAATTACTGACAGGCCAGAGAGCCGAGACTCAGGGACGGGCTGACAGGGCCTTCAGGCAGGCGCGCAGGGAAGACTTGCAGTGATTGCCGGGTGCTGCAAAGCCCCCTTTGCCGTAGTCAGTTCCGTTGAGGGGAGCCTTCATCTGCTAGGTAGAGCAGGGAGGCAGCTTAGCAGGAGCCCAGGACGCTGCTGGGTGATCGTGGTGAGATGCCAGCTCAAATGCTCTCCCCGGCCTCACTGCGCCAAGGAGCAGATATAAAACTGAAGCAAAGCTAAATCGGTTTCATCCAGAATACAACAGGGGTGGCATAAGCATGCTGTGACGCTCGGGGACGCCCTTGCCACAGGTGCGAGGACAGCCAGACGGCAGGTTCCAATGCGACCTACCACCCAGTACCTCCCTGCTACTGGTCAGTGGCTCACCTCACAGGCTGCAGCAGAAAGGGGGAAGCCGGCAGTGCCAGTGGCCCCTGGTCAGGAAGGGAATGGAGGAAATGGGTCTCTAAGCCCCCTCCCCACCCCCACCCCCGTGTGCACCCCTGCTCTGTATTTGCTGCTGCTAGTGGGCATGGCCCAGCGGGAGCCAGTGGCCTCTCTCTCCTGTTGATTCCGTCTGGCCCTCCCATGAATGGTTTGCATTGTCAGGAGACTGGTATAACCCAGGGCTCTGCAGCCCTTGCTTTCCGCTTGCCTTTTGCTTTGGTTGGTTGGTTTTGGGGCCACACCCCTGCGGTGCCCAGGGCTGACTCCTGGCTCTGCACTCAGAGATCACTCCCCACGGGGCCCACACTTGCTGGGGTGCCCGGAATCAAACCCGGAATCAAACCTGGGTCTCACTGCTGTGCTATTGCTCGAGGCCCTGGTGTTTAGGTTTTTTTTTTTTTCTTTTTGGGTCACACCCGGCGATGCACAGGGGTCACTCCTGGCTCATGCACTCAGTAATCACCCCTGGCGATGCTCAGGGGACCATATGGGATGCTGGGATTCGAACCTGGGTCGGCCGCATGCAAGGCAAATGCCCTACCCGCTGTGCTATCACTCCAGCCCCCCTGGTGTTTAGTTTTTGTTGTTGTTTGACCATACCCAGCAGTGCTAAGTTGGGGCGAGGGGGTAGGGTGGCTATCCCCACATATGCTTGAGGGGCACTCCCAGCAGTTCTGGGGGCAGAGTGTGTCGGAAATTGAACCCAGGCCTCCTGCATACAGAGCTCATTGAGTTCCCTCGACAGCCCGTTGCATGTGTTTTTATTTTATTTTTATTTATGTATTTATTTATTTATTTATTTATTTTGCTTTATGGGTCACACTCGGCGATGCTCAGGGGGTCCTCCTGGCTCTGCAGTCAGGAATCACCCCTGGCGGTGCTCAGGGGACCCTAATGGGATGCTGGGACTCGAACCCAGGTCAGCTGCATGCAAGGCAAACGCCCTCCCCGCTGTGCTATTGCTCCAGCCCCTGTGTTTTTATTTTTATAGTTTAAAATTGTTTGGCAACACCGCAGGTGCTCAGGGCCTGGGCCTGTGCTTGGGGACCACTTGCTCTCTGCTCAGGTGTTGACCTCTGGCCGTTCTCTGGGGACCACAGGTGTTGATGGGAGTCCGACCAAGGTTACCGCAGAGCCCCCTAGTCAGGCACCTTGACCTTTGTTTGCTCTCTGGCACTCCGTGTGTCCGTAGCTTCTTGGGTCTGGGTGTGGGGAACACACCCGGCTGTGCTCAGGGCTTTCTCCTGGCTCTGCACTTAGGGATCACGCTGGCAGTGCTTGGGGGAATCATACGTCGCGCCGGGGATCGATCCCGGGTTGGCTGCGTGCAAAGCAAGCACCCTACCTGCCGTACTGTCTCTTTCTCTTTGCTCTGTAGACGTTCCCGTATCAGCATGCAACTCAGGGCTCCTTGCAGAAATGCTGATTCGGGTCTTTTGAAAGCTCAGGAACTGGGGGAGGCTGGGACTGCCCCCGCCACCCCCCCACCCCCCTCCTTGAGGCAGTGCTTCATTCTCTCAGTGCATCAGCGTCTTCATCTCATGCCTGACCAGCCCTTCCCCGTGTTGCTATAGTACCAGGTTTCATTAGCTTTCTGGCCATGTTCTGGTAGCCAGATGGTATGAAACTGTGTTTTTCCTTTACTTAACAGAGCCAGATTTCATTAGCTGTATTTTGCAGGGACTTTAATTTTGAACGATAATTAGTAGAATGATTAAGTAGGGCTCCTGTTGGGGTGTTATATGTAAGTACATGAGAAGCAGCTCAGCCCATCCGGGGTGCCTGGGACTCCCAGGAGTTATTACTCCTGGTACTCTCGTCGGCAAGTGCCTCGTTGGCATTTCCGGGGGTTTCAGTCTTACAACAGGTCATAAAACTTATGTTTCAAGAAGATAAGAACCGGAAAGTTACCAGGTGCTGGCAGTTTGGACTGTTCAGAAGTCCTTTACGGATCTTGAAGGTGAAATGAAAGTTAGGGAGTGATTGCGTGCCGTGATGTTTTGCTTTTGCTGTCCTGGGCACCATTTTGGCTTTCAGGAGTGTATAGCAGCCACCTGGCAAACCTCACTTCGTACCTGTCGGCGCCTTTCTGGGACTAGTTCTATTTATTTATTTATTTATTTTGCTTTTTGGGTCACACCCAGCGATGCACAGGGGTTACTCCTGGCTCTGCACTCAGGAATTACCCCTGGCAGTGCTCAGGGGACCATATGGGATGCTGGGAATTGAACCCGGGTCAGCCGCGTGCAAGGCCAATGCTCTCCCCACTGTGCTATTGCTCCACCCCCAACTAGTTCATTTTAATTCACTGAATCTTCTAAAAAAAAAAAAAAATCAAGTTAAAAAAACCCAACCAGGGCGAGTAATACACGTGAGGCTTTGAGGCTTGTAGTGGCTCCCGGGGCAAAAGGACAGAATATTCGGCTGAGCCTGTGCTTGGGCCCGCAGGTCCGTGGAGCCACCTCCGGCAGAAGGGGACTCCTGCAGGGAACGATGGCGTCTCCTCGCTGACCCCTGCCAGACCTGCTCTCCTGGGTGAGCGAGAGAGCAGGTCGGGACGGAAGGTCGGAGGCCACCATGAAGCTCAAGCAGCGGGTCGTGCTCTTGGCGATTCTCCTGGTCATCTTCATCTTCACCAAAGTGTTCCTGATCGACAACCTGGACGCGTCCGCCGCCAACCGGGAGGACCAGAGGGCCTTCCAGCGGATGATGGCAGGCCTGCGGGTGGAGCTGGCCCCCAAGCTCGACCACACCTTGCAGTCCCCCTGGGAGATCGCCGCCCAGTGGGTCGTGCCCCGGGAGGTGTACCCCGAGGAGACGCCAGAGCTGGGGGCCATCATGCACGCCATGGCCACCAAGAAAATCATTAAGGCCGATGTGGGCTACAAAGGGACGCAGCTGAAGGCCCTGTTGATCCTTGAAGGTGGGCAGAAGGTGGTTTTTAAACCAAAGCGGTAAGTTTGGATCTTGGAGCGTCAGGGCATGAAGGGTGGGGGTCCTGTGAGAGGCCTCAGTACCCTGCCTTGCTCTCTCCCCAGGGAAAGGAAAACGGGGGAGGGGGGGTAGACTTGAAGGGCCCTGAACCCCCTTCTCGATCTTCATGGAGGGAACTTTTTTTTTCTTTTTGGGTCACACCCGGCAATGCACAGGGGTTACTCCTGGCTCTGCACTCAGGAATTACTCCTGGCGGTGCTCAGGGGACCCTATGGAATGCTGGGATTTGAACCCGGGTCGACCGCGTGCAAGGCAAACGCCCTACCCGATGTGCTATCACTCCAGCCCCCGTGGAGGGAATTTATGTCAACTGCATTTCCATTCCTTATGCAACTGAACTGTCAGTGAGATGTCGCCTTCCCCTCGGTTGTATCAGAGATGCGCTGTGCCAGATGTTAGAGAGCCCAGATGAGCAGGTTAGGGAACAACCAGTCACTCACGGAGACCATAGTGAAGACTGGCTTGGCCCCTGCCAGGTGTGCTGTGGGGTGGGCACCAAAGCTCTGTGCCGGCACGTGGATTTTGCTTTTGCTTTCAGCAGCAGCCTCGAGTCCTGGCTGAGGCTCCCCGGAAACGTCGAGGGGGGGTAGTACAGCGAGTCTGCTCCCGTCCCGCTGCTTCAGTCTTCCCCATTATCGGCACCTTCTGTTTGCGTAGTGCAGGTCGAGGAGCGATACACATTGATTCAAGTCCACCGTTGACATAAGGCTTCGTTCTGTATTGTTCCCTCTGTGGGTTCTGCTGAGCGCATATCCCCCCGCAGTTGCATCAGATTGCAACCCTGCCCAGCAGCCTCCGCCCCGTCGCACCCTCTGGCTCCCCGGGCTCGTCTGCGGTGTTCTGCGTGTTTCAGAGTCCCAGCCAGTCGGAGTCACAGAGTAGGCCACAGGGCTCCTCCAGGGCTTTTTGTGAGTTGAGGCCTTCGTTCTTTTCATCATTGAGCTCAGCGAATAGTCCGTTTTATATCAGCTTAGTTGTACATTAGCCGGGCTGTAGTGTGCTCACACGGTCCCCTACTGAGGCCGCTGTGGTTGCTTCCCAGCTTGGGCAGTTGGAGAGTAGAAGCTGCTAGAAACATCACTTGTGGGCTTCAGTGCAGATGGAGGTTTCCAGCCCACTTGGGCACATACCAGGGAGCACCTCTGTAGATCAGGTGATGAGAGCAGATACTTTGTGGTGGCGTTTTGGAGCCACAGGCTGAGTGGTGCTCAGGGATGCCGCTTGGCTCCGTGTTTGGGGTTGCTCTTGGCAGAGGACTGTATAGTACCAGGGATTGAGTCCAGGCCCCCTGCATGCGATGGGTGCACTTCAGCCGTCTGAGTTGTTTCCTTCCCCCGAAGAGAGAAGGTTTAATTTTGTAAGGAACCTGCTGATTTATTTTTTCTTTTTGAGTCACACTGAGCGATGCTCAGGGCCAACTCCTGGCTCTGCACTCAGGAATTACTTCTGGCGGTGCTCGGGGGACCCTATGGGATGCTGGGGATCGAACCCAGGTCAGCCGTGTGCAAGGCAAACGCCCTCCCCGCTGTGCTGTTGCTCCAGCACCCGGAACCTGCTGTTTTTGCTCTTTTTTTTTGGGGGGGGGTCACACCCGGCAATGCACAGGGGTTACTCCTGGTTCTGCACTCAGGAATTACTCCTGGTGGTGCTCAGGAGACCATATGGGATGCTGGGAATCGAACCTGGGGTCGACCGTGTGCAAGGCAAACGCCCTCCCCGCTGTGCTGTCGCTCCAGCACCCAGAACCTGCTGTTCCTGAAAGGGGCTTTCCCATGGCTCCTTCCAGTGTCTTCCCCCTCACCCTCCTCCTAGTGATCTCTGGAACTCCACAGGGGTTCTCAGCATGGACACAGCGGGTGGGGCGGTCCAGCCTGTCTCTCGTGCCTCCGCCCTCCCTGGTCGTTCACGTCCCCTCTGTGCTTCCACTTCCTGTGCAGGTACAGCCGGGACTATGTGGTGGAGGGGGAGCCTTACGCGGGCTACGACAGACACAACGCCGAGGTCGCGGCCTTCCACTTGGACAGGTATGTGAGGTCACAGGGCGCACGTGTGTTGGGGTTTCTTCTCACATGACCTCGGAGAGGACAGCAGGCCCTTGGCAAAGTTGCAGTCCAAGATCTTTGGCCTAAGTACCTCAGAGGGGCTTGGGATGCCCAAGGAAGTACCATTCGTCCTGCCTCTTGGGGTCATTTGTCCTGGTTCCCTTTAGTGGCATCCTGTGTGAAGATGTTCTGCCATAAAACGGCAGGATAAGCCAAATTTTAGCCCACAACTGACTTAATTGTTGATTGGACCTGGCGGGGTTTTTGTCATTTGTTTTCAGCAATAGTGACTTAGGCCAGAAAGGCATAGCACGACACATGTTCTTCCAAACTGTGTCTGGGGAGGCTGGAGTGATAACACAGCGGGTAGGGTGTTTGCCTTGCACGCGGCCGACCCGGGTTCGAATCCCAGCATCCCATAGGGTCCCCTGAGCACCGCCAGGAGTAATTATTGAGTGCAGAGCCAGGAGTAACCCCTGTGTATCGCTGGGTGTGACCCAAAAAGCAAAAAAAAAAAATGTGTCCAGGAAAGGGCAGTAGCTGTGACGCTGAAGTCAACTAGAAAAGCCGACTCTTGCCTTCAGCTCTGTCTTCAGAGCTTGCAAACTCTTTACCCTTTGGAAGAGGAGCCTGCAAGGAAACGGGGGTGGGGCAGGGGAAATACACAGCGGGGGAAGGCACTTGCCTTGTGCACGGCTGACCTGGGATCCTATTCCCGATACCAAGTGTGATGTCCCTCTCCCCTTCTCCCCCCCCTGGAGTGGATCCCTGGGTGCAGAGCCAGGAATAAGCCCTGAGCATGGATGGGTGTGGCCCCCAAACCAAAAAAAACAAAACTGAGAAAGACTTTGTTGTTGTTTGTAATTTGGGCCACACCGAGCAGTATTCAGGACTTATTCTCAGCTCAGTGCTCAGGGCTCATTCCTGGCACAGGCCATCGAGGACCATGCAGGGTGCTGGGTTCAGTTTGGCTGCATGCAAGGCAAATGCCCTACCCACTGTACTATTTCTCGACCCTTCCTCCCCAGATCATATGCTGTTTTGTTTTTTGGGTCACCCCCAGAGACGCTCAGGGGTTACTCCTGGCTCTGCGCTCAGGAATTACTCCTGGCAGTGCTTGGGGAACCATATGGGATGCTGGGGATTGAACCCAGGTCGGCCGCGTGCAAGGCAAACGCCCTCCCCACTGTGCTATCACTCCAGCCCCATTTGCTGTTTTATATAAAGTTTTAGACTCTTGTGTTGGCGTAGGCTGTTTTTTTCAAGTGACTTATTCAAATTGAATTTTCGGTTATGAAAAATTTCTAACAGAAGAGTAATCTAATGACCCAGATACCCACTCCCTAGAATTAACAAGTGCCTTTTCTGTCTCCGCTGAAGCGTATATTATGGTGTCTATTCATATTTAATTCATCCATATATCTCTAAAGTAATACTTGACCGTGTTTAAAAGTCGTACCCAGGGGCCAGAGTGCTAGTACAGCAGGCAGGGCGCCTGCCTTGCACACAGCCCACCCAGTTCAATCCCCAGCCCCCTGCATGGTCTCCAAGCCCGCCAGGACTGATTCCTGAGTGCAGAGCCAGGAGTCAGCCCCGAGTACTGCCAGGTGTGGCCCAAAGAGAAACGAACAAAAAAAAAATTTTTTTAAGTGCCCGCTCAAGCATGGGACGACAGTGCTCCAGTGAGGAAAACTTCCCTAAAGATTTTCCTTTTTCCTTCTCCCACCTTCCGAATCAGGATTCTGGGTTTCCGCCGTGCCCCCCTGGTGGTCGGCCGATTTGTTGATCTCCGGACAGAGGTGAAGCCGGTCGCCACTGAGCAGCTCCTGAGCACTTTCCTGACTGTGGGTAAGGACCCGCGGAGCGACTGTCACTGGGTGAAACGGGGCGTCAGTGAAAAGGTGGGGGGTCCTGAGGAATGGGGGAATTCTGGAAATACCACAGCACCTCAGCCCGCTTGGTCTCCCATTCTTCAGAAAATGAATCTTAATGAAGGTACTGGGCCCTGGGATTAAAACTGGCCCCACCGTGCGCTCCTCTGTACGTGAACCGCCAGTGGGATTGTGTCGTGTCAGTGCTTGCTTCTGATAGGCCTAAAACAATTTTTTTTTTCATTTTTGGTCACACCCAGCAATGCTCAGGGGTTTCTCCTGGCTCTGCACTCAGGTGTTACTCCTGGTGGTGCTCAGGGGACCCTATGGGATGCCAGGGATCGAACCCGGGTCTAAAGCAAATGCCCTACCTGCTGTCTTACTACTTCAGCCCCTAGAATGAACATTTTTTTTCTTCTTTTTGGGTCACACCCAGCAATGCACAGGGGTTACTCCTGGCTTTGCACTCAGAATTACCCCTGGTAGTGCTCAGGGGACCAAATGAGATGCTGGGAATCGAACCTGGGTCGGCCGCGTACAATGCAAACACCCTGCCCACTGTACTATCACTCCGGCCCCCTAAAATTAATTTTTATTTTTCTTTTTTCGGGTCACACCCAACTATGCTCAGGGGTTACTCCTGGATCTGCGCTCGGCCTTATGCAAGGCAATCCCCCTACCTGCTGTGCTATCGCTCAGGCCCCTAGACCTTTTTTTTTTTTTTTGCTTTTTGCTTTTTTGGGTCACACCTGGCGATGCACAGGGGTTCCTCATGGCTTTGCACTTAGGAATTACTCCTGGTGGTATTCAGGGGACCCTGTGGGATGCTGGGAATCGAACCCGGGTTGGCTGTATGCAAGACAAACGCCCTCCCCGCTGTGCTATCGCTTCAGCCCCAAACAAACTTTTTTTTCTTTTTGGGTCACACCTGGCGATGCACAGGGGTTACTCCTGGTTCTGCACTCAGGAATTTCTCCTGGCGGTGCTCAGGGGACCATATGGGATGCTGGGATTCGAACCCGGGTCGGCCGTGTGTAAGGCAAACGCCCTACCCGCTGTGCTATCACTCCAGACCCCCAAACAAACTTTTTTTTTTAATTTTTTTTTTTTATTTTTTGTGGGTCACACCTGGCGATGCACAGGGGTCATTCCTGGCTTATGCACTCAGGAATTACCCCTGGCGGTGCTTAGGGGACCCTATGGCATGCTGGGATTCGAACCTGGGTCGGCCGCGAGCAAGGCAAATGCCCTCCCCGTTGTGCTATCACTCCAGCCCCAGCCCCCAAACAAACTTTTTAATGAAAGTTTGACCGAAGTCTTTTCTGTCTGTCGTTAGCTGGGTGGCTTTTCGCTGTGCCCGTCTTGGGAACTGGCTCCTGTGAATACAGACGGGCACACTGGGCGTAGGGTGAAAGTAACGTGAGCTGAGCTTCTTGTTTCTGGGCTCCTGGGGGCCAGCAGTGAGAGTGGGGAGAAGTCCAGGGGCACTGGAGGCCTGGTCTCCACCTCAGCCTGTGACATGGGCGGTGACACTGCGCTCTGAGCGGCAGCACGGTTGTGGAGACGGACCTTGCAAGATGAACTTCACCTTGCTCTGCCAGACTGAATGGATTTACATAGATTAGGTGCAGCTGAATATTTAAGGGCCCGTGACAGCTTCATCATTCGGAATGTGACCCTCAAAGGCCGGGGCTCTGCTGGTTCTCAGAGACCCCGAAGTGCCCAGTGGCGCTGATTGGTTTCACATATGCTCTCATCGCTTCGAGTGTCTGCTTTCATGCTTGGGCAGACATGTGTTCCTGGAGGGCGGGGAACGGTGGGGAGCGGCCTTGTGCCCCGCTCCTGAGCCCCGCAGAAGGTTAACTGTCATGGCGAAGGAGAGGCCAGACGAGGTCTGTGGAGCAAGGCAGACCCAGCAGCCGAGAGCGCGGCTGTGGGCAGAAGCTGAGAGAGAGCATGGGAACACGGGCGTGAGGGCCAGGAACTCCCAGGACGGCTGCATGAGCCCTGACCTCTTTCCCCGTTTATGCAGATTTTTTTTTTTGGCTTTGGGGTCACACCTAGCTGGGCTCAGCACTTACTCCTGGTGGGGCTTGGGGGACCATAAGCTGTGCCAGAGGTTGAATTGGAGCCAGTCTCCTGAAAGACAAGCACCTTCACCCCTGTACTAATCTCTTTGACCCTCTCTAGCCTTTTTAGTACATATAGCACTGTCGTCCGTTGTTCATCGATTTGCTCGAGCAAGCACCAGTCACGTCTCCATTGTGAGACTTGTTTCTGTTTTTGGCATATCGAATACGCCACGGGGAGCTTGCCAGGCTCTGCCATGTGGGTGGGATACTCTCGGTAGCTTGCTGGGTTCTCTGAGAGGAATGGAGGAATCGAACCCGGGTCGGCCACATGCAAGGCAAAAGCCCTACCAGCTGTGCTTTCGCTCCAGCACCCCTTTTTAGTGTTTTTAACTTCACACACTAAACAGAAACCAGTCCACAATCCACCAACTGTGGATCTGGTCTGAAACTTTGCTAAAGAAGACTTTGAATCAATTCAGAGACATTCCACATTTGTGATGTTTATACTGTAAAAACTAATTTGACTTGATCCCATCAGAAGTTGTTGTTTCAGACCAGAGCGATAGTAGAGCAAGGAGGGCATTTGCTTTGCATGTGACCGACCTGGGTTCAATCCCCGGCATCCCATAGGGTCCCCGAGCACCGCCAGGAGTGATTCCTGAGTGCAGAGCCAGGAGTACCCCTGAGCATCGCCAGGTGAGACCCAAAAAGCAAAAAGAAAGAAACTGTCACTTTATTCTGGGCCACAGTGGCTGTACTCGGCCCGGGGACAGAGTGACCAGCCGCAAACCCAGGAACCGAGCCCATGTTCTCAGTGTGGCGTGCTGGCGCGAGGCTTTTCTCCGGCACTGTGGGGAGCTCGCAGGCCCTCCCTGAGCGCCTTCCCCTCCCCTAGGCAACAACACCTGCTTCTACGGGAAGTGCTACTACTGCCGCGAGACCGAGCCGGCCTGCGCGGACGGCGACACCATGGAGGGCTCCGTCACGCTCTGGCTCCCCGACGTGTGGCCCCTGCAGAAGCACCGGCACCCCTGGGGTCGGACCTACCGCGAGGGCAAGCTGGCCAGGCAAGTGCTGGGCACGGGGGCTGTGGAGGGGCGGGGGTCCCCCCCCCTCGGGCCCGCACGTGCCGTGGTGACGTTGGGGCTCGCCTCTCGCCCCCAGGTGGGAATACGACGAGAGCTACTGCGATGCGGTGAAGAAGACATCACCCTACAACTCGGGCCCGCGCCTCCTGGACATCATCGACACGGCCGTCTTCGACTACCTGATCGGCAACGCCGACCGCCATCACTACGAGAGCTTCCAGGACGACGAGGGCGCCAGCATGCTCATCCTGCTGGACAACGCCAAAAGGTGGGCCCGGATTCCCGCCCCTCCCAGACAGCAGCCACCCAGCTCCGAGGTCTCTGTCCCCCCTCACAGCCTCCTCCTGACGGTGGTGCAGTTTCTTTTTTTTTTTTTGGTCACACCCGGTGATGCACAGGGGTCACTCCTGGCTCTGCACTCTGGAATTACCCCTGGCGGTGCTCAGGGGACCATATGGGATGCTGGGAATCAAACCCGGGTCGGCCACATGCAAGGCAAACGCCCTACCCGCTGTGCTGTCGCTCCAGCCCCCTGTGCTGCAGTTTCTTGAGAAATGTGTACCTAAAGGACGGGGCATTGTTTAAGACTAGAGTCATGCTAAAACAGGGAGGGTGGTGCCAAGTAAAGGATGCTCGAGGGCTCGCTCGGGATGGGAGCCACGTGCTGAAATAGACCATGATGGCCACCTAGTACCCGTATTGCGAACCTTAACACCCAGAAGGAGAGAGAAAGAGGGAAGGTGCCTGCCACAGAGGGAGGGGGTGGGGGGATGGCAGGAGGGATACTGGGAGCGTTGGTGGTGGAGAATGGGCACTGGAGGAGGGGTGGGTGCTCGATCATTGTGTGACTGAAATGTAATCATGAAAGTTTGTAAGTCTGTAACTGCATCTCACGGTGATTCGTTAAAAAAAATTTAAGAAAAGGGAGGTGAGTACATCTACCCTCTCCACAGGCTTGACAGTGGCAGATGGATCGATTGGGAGGATGTTTTGCCACTTCTCTAGACCTAGACTTTGGCTCTCCCGGGAAGAAGAGCAGATGGTTATGGATCACGTGGAAGGAACTGTGTCCTTCCGGGCCGGGGCTCTCGGAGGAGCCTGTTTCCATTCCTGCGGGCACCCTGCAGCACGCATGCTCCGTCCTGCCCGTGCGGGGCCGATGTGTGTGCTTAGTAGAGAGCAGGTCCCCGCTGTCACCCTCGAGGGGCGGAGAGTAAGCCAAGAGGCGGGTCCCCGGCCCTGGAGGCTGGTCGGGCAGTGGTGTCCCTGCCACCTTCCACAGTGGTGGTACTGGTTCTGGAACCAGATGCCAGTGGCTGCGCCTCCTCTCCTGTGTTCCTGATCAGTGTCGCGTGTGAGACAGAGCCTCTCCTTTCAGTGGCACAGTGGCCGATACTCACGCCTGGGCCTGTGCTCTGCAGCAGCCTCTGCCCGCCATCGTGTCCAGAATCTGATCTGGGCCCCTCGGAGCAGTTGTTTTGGCCTGAGCTGACCGCCTGCTCCTAGGGGCTGGGGAATGAGGGTGTTTTCCTTGTGACGGTGGAGTAGAGCAGTGCCAGCCATTTGCTTGTCTGCGGGAACCAGGACACTCGCATCGTTTCGGTCACCTGCCACCCCGAGTCTCCTGACGAGGTTCCGTGTCGGCGCCCTCGGGGTCAGGGGGAGGGTCCTGATCAGGAACGTGCTGGCCCCGGCGCCCTCTTGCTTCCTCACGGAGGGTCATGGTGTCCAGGTGCACGTCTGGGTTCCCTGGAGCGCCTGCCGTGGCTTTGATGCAGAGGGGGCCGGTGTCCGCACCTCACTCCGTCCCCCTCATCTCCTTTCAGCTTCGGGAACCCCGCGCTGGACGAGAGAAGCATCCTCGCCCCTCTCTACCAGTGCTGCATGTAAGTCACACTCGCCGGACCTCCGGGCGCCACCCCCCCCACACACAGACCCCCTACCCCCTACCGCTTGCCTAATAGCGCAGTGGGGAGGGTGCTTGCCTTGCACACACCGAGCCGGGTTCAATCCCTGCACCGCCAGGAGTGATTCCTGAGGCAGACTCAGGAGGAACCCCTGAGCATCGCAGGATGTGGCTCCCAAAAATTCCCCCTAAAAGTCTTTATTAAAGATCAGAGTCTTGGGGCTGGAGCAATAGCACAGCGGGGAGGGTGTTTGCCTTGCACGCGGCCGACCCAGGTTCAATTCCCAGCATCCCATGTGGTCCCCTGAGCACCGCTAGGCATGATTCCTGAGTGCAGAGCCAGGAGTCAGCCCTAAGCATCGCCCAGTGTGACCCAAAAAAGCAAAAATAAATAAATAAATAAATAAAGATCAGAGTCTTATATCAAAGATCAAAGAAATTAATCCAAGAAAATAAGATGAAGACTGGCCTTTCCCGGTCACCATCACCATTGCCAGAACATACTGGAAGCTTACCCCCAAGGGCTTGTGGGCCCTACGTCTGGGGCCCTGCTCCCTCGCCAGCCCCCACAGGCTCAGGAGGCTGGCATGGGCCTGGCTAGCGCTCCGGGCCCTCCCCCCTTCACCCAGAGCAGCCCCGCCCTTCTAGAGGAGCTCTCCTGGCACCCCCTTTCTGCATGCATAAAATTCCCCAGCCACCCCCAGGAGCTGCGTGCCTTGCTGCTGAGGTCCACAGAATCCTGTTGTTTCAGTGAAATGCTAGACATTTCTTTTTGGGGTGTTTGGGTGTTTGTTTTTTGTTTTTTTTTTTTTTTGCTTTTTGGGTCACACCCGGCGATGCACAGGGGCTACTCCTGGCTCTGCACTCAGGAATTACTACTGGTAGTGCTCGGGGGACCCTATGGGATGCTGGGAATTGAACCCGGGTCAGCCGTATGCAAGGTAAACGCCCTCCCCGCTGTGCTATCGCTCCAGCCCCAAGATAGTTCTTTTTAAATTCACATGCATCAAAAGATGGAAATTAGGGGCCGGAGCAATAGTACAGTGGGGACGGCGCTTACCTTGCAAGCAGCCGACCCAAGTTCAATCCCCAGCATCCCATAGGGTACTCTAAGCACTGCCAGGAGTAATTCCTGAGTGCAGAGCCAGAAGAGCCCCCGCACCCCTGCTCCCCAGAATTACCAGGTGTGACCAAAAAAGCAAAAAAAAGGGAAATGAAATCACCCACGGCTGAGGGTAACTCTTGTTAGCATAGAGCTAAGTCCCTTTGGTGGGGGCACACCCCGTGGTGCAGGGCTCACTCTCTGCCCCCACACACTCACGCATGCATATATTCCAGCCGAGTGTTTTACACAACCGTGTCTCGCCCCCTCCATTCGGCTTGTGCTCGTTGGGCCAGGGGCTCCACACTTGCCTTTCGGGCCAGGGCTTGAGCCTGGGGCCCCTCCGGTCCCTCCTGCACGCTGGCCTGCCCAGCAGCAAGCCCTAACCGTGCCTGGCCACTCTGCCCTCCAGCATCCGGGTCTCCACGTGGAACCGCCTCAACTACCTGAAGAACGGGGTGCTGAAGACGGCCTTCAAGTCCGCCATGGCCCACGACCCCATCGCGCCCGTGCTCTCGGACGCGCACCTGGACGCCCTGGAGCAGCGGCTGCGGGGCGTGCTGGCCACCGTGAAGCAGTGCACCGACCAGTTCGGGCTGGACACGGTGCTGGTGGAGGACCGGATGCCGCTGTCGCACTTGTAGCCACCACGCACGCGGGCGGTGCCGCTTTCCCAGGGAGAGACACAGCACAGTCCCCGCCCCCGCGGCCCGGCACAGCTCCGGGCACGGGCACGGGCGCCCGGCCTTTCTTGGGTGTTTCCTACAGCAGCAGCTCAAGCGGAGACACCGCGTCGCAGACGACGGTCACCTTCCTGCTGAGATGCCCGCCCCCTCAGCCCGGGCGCCTTCCGGAGTGGACCTCGCAGAGGGTCATGCCAAAGGACAGACTGAGGGGGCGGCCCGGGGCGTGTGTGGACTCAGCCTTCCCGTCCCTTCTCCACGCCCGTGGACCTTCCGGGAATTTTCTGGGCACCTTCTGCCGTCTCTTAAGTCCTCCACAGAGACCCGACGTGCGGGACAGGTGACAGCCGCCATCGGGGCGGGAGGGGGCTTGCGTAGGCTCGAAGGACAGGGGCAGGAAATACACTGGGCTTCTCTGTGACTCGGTGTTCTCAGCATCGGGGCCAGGCGGGCTCTGCCGCCCCGGCCCGTGCGCAGTGGGGGCAGGCGGGGTGTGGCCGCTTGGGCCCTCGGGAACCAAGCAGCTGTCTCGGGCCCTGCCCTGCGAGTCCCGGGGTGCCCGAGCGCACGACGGCGTCTTCCGAGGAGCCAGTGCCCGCGCCCGCCACCACGCGCCCCGCCACCTCCTCTGCCTTTCGGCCACGTGCCCTGGCTCCTGCTGCCGTCTCCAGAGGTGGCCGTCCCAGGTGTGCCTTTCTCGCAGGAAACGCCAGCCGGCTCCGACAGGTGGCAGGGCCCGGCTTGCTGGTGGCCAGACCTTAGCCGGGGAGCGTGCCCCGCGGAAGCCGAGAAGGAGCCAAGGTGGAGTCTCTGAGCCTTAAAAGGAGGGAGGGGGCCGGGAGGAGCCGGGGGTGGGCTGGAGTCTCGTCAGACCCTCAGCTCTTGATTCCGTTTGGGGTGGCACCCTGAGCCCGTCTGTAGAACATTCTGTGTCTCTTCCTGCCATCGCCCATCCGTGCTGTGCAAACACGGGCCCACTCCCGTGTCTGGTGGGGGAGCTGGTCCCGAGCCGGGGCAGTCTCGCTGTCACTGCCTCTCCCGGTGGCCTGCTGTGCCCCCCGGTCTCGGGTCACACGGAGACCCTGAATTGAAGGGGCTGGGTGCAACTGCCCTTTCAAAATTGGTCCTAAGTTTTCACCCTGACTTTCTCGAATTGCGAGATGACCGTGACAATGGCAAAATGGGAAGAAATTAGGATTCGTCCCTTTGAGACCCAAACCAGAACTGTATGGGCTATTGGAAAGAGATTGACTTTCAGAAGCTAGATCTTGGCGGAAGGTCCTAGAAGACGGCTCAAAAGGCTGCATTCAGGCTTGTCATACGGGGGTGGGGGGCTGGGTTGAGTTCCCGGAGCCACGTAGTCTGGGCACACCCAGAGTGTGACCCCAGAACTGTAGGCACCACTGAGCGTGGCCCCAAACATCACATGGGGCAGCGGGAAGCAGTTGCCCGAGCAACTGTGTGGTCCCAGGGTCAGTGAGAGCTCCAGGCGGAAGGCAGTGCCAGGTTCCACTCAGCCAGAGGAACGGGGTCACCGTGTGTGTGTGTATGTATGTGTGTGTATGTGTATGGGTGGGTGGTGGTGGTGGTGGTGGTGGTGTGTGGTTGTTCCACTTAGAGTAACTGGGTCACAGCGTGTGTGTGTGTGGGGGGGTGTGTGTGTGTGTGGGTGTAGTGGGTGCCACAGGGCAGCCAGTGAGAAACGTTCCTGGGGGCCCGATGCCTCGGGTTGGCATAGGACATTCGCCCAGAGAAGTGCAGGAGAGGAAGTGCCCTGGCGGTTTTTGCCCATTTCCCAGATGCAACAGGAAAGGTGACGTTTGGCTTGGGTCTGAATCTCAAACTTAACGGTCTCACTGTTGAGCGGGTAGTGGTTGAGATTAGGACTCCCGGAGAGGAGTGGCGCGAGTATCCCAAGTCAGATGGAAGCGTCTTGAACTCATGTTCTGTGTTCAGAATCTCGGGATGGCGAAGTCCCAGGCATGACGTCTGGTTTAGAAAAGCAAGAGCGTCCCTTTCTCCGAGTCCAGGGTCCACACAGTGCTCTCAGCATGCCGGGCTGACAGCTGGAGGTGGGAAAGGGAATAGACTTTCATACCAAACCAGGAAAACCAGAGCCACCCCCCCGTTTTTCCTCCTGTTCCCCCTCCTTAGCTTGGTCTGTTTCCAGGTGGGAGTGAGGAAGTGAGGCATTGAGGATTTGTTCTAAAATTGCTCTCCAAAATAAGCTATCTTGTGAGTTGTAAATATTTCTTCTTTTTGTGCAGAAACACAGTAAGAGACAGGATCTGATTTGCTCCGAATATTATATATTCGATTCTATCTTAATAAGGCATTTATCCCTGTTTGCACTCAGGATTAATAACGTCCGATGAAATTTTAAGGAGGGAATGAATGAAAGAATTCAGGTCAAGTCATTGCATGTTATTTTTGGGAAGGATGAACCCTGGACATGGCAGATTTTCAGTGTCACTCGAAGGCCTCGTGCGTCCCTGCAGAGAACCCACCTCCTCTGATTTTTGGTTTTGGGGGCACACGAGATGGTGCTCAGGGGCTGTTACCAGCCCTGTGCTCCAAGCTTGCTCCTGGTGGTGCTCGGGGTAAGAGCCAGGCCTCGTGCCTGCAGAGCTTGCACTCTGGGCTGCTGAAATCTCTCCAACCCCACTTTTCTTTAAGAAAAAAAAAAAAATCAGGGCTGGAGAGATGGTGCAGGGGTTGAGGCATTTGCCTCGCATGCAGACAGTGCCAGATTGGTGGTGTCGCTCATGGTCCCCGAGAAAACCACCAGGAGTGATGAGCAATCCCTGACCGCATCGCGAGCCCCGAGCGCTGCCTGGTGTGGCATCGAACAAACTGAAGGACACTTTTAGCCTTCTGTGCCCACCCGCCGTCTCCCTCCCACCTCTCCTTTCAGCATAGGGAGGCAGTGGCGGAGACCAGAGGGTGTGACACGGGACCTTGCAGCTCAGGCTCCACGCTAGCACGCCAACCTGGGTGGAGTGGGAATCGGGGCCCTCCAGTGACTGCTCAGTGCCCCAGAACCGCCTTGCCACCCTGGGGGGGCCCAGCCGGTGCCACATCAAGGACACCCCAAGACTTGGCTTTGGGAGGGCCTCCCCTTGTGCTGCGCCAGGTAGGACGGCTGCTCTGGTGGCGGTTTCTGCGGGAGGGGTGTGAGGATGCAAAACTTGGGGGTGGGGGAACAAGGAGTGACTTACTAGGAAGCTAATTTATTTGCTGAAGGGGGGCTGTGCTGGGGTGGGGGGTCATCCTACAGGCAGAGGCGCGCCCCCGTTTCTGATACCTTCTCCAGGTTTCGAGTCTGAAAGAAAATGAATAAAGATTTTAATAAGGGTTGATGTAGCATCTTTCTCTTCTCTCTCTCTCTCTCTCCTTGCAGGGGCCTCCCCGCGTTTTCTGCCCTGGTTGCTAGGTGTTGGGGAGGGGACAGAAGATCTCCCAGGGGGCTCTCGGGGTCTGAGGGATTAGACCCCCTGTCTTCAGAAGGCCCAGGTTGAGGCTGTGAACCGTTTTCCACAGGCTCGTCCTTAGCTTTTGTGTTTCTAGTCAGAACCTCACCCTGCACCCTCCTAAGAGGAAACAAGTTAGAGGACGTGGTGCAGTGCCATTGAGCCCAGCTAGAGTTGGCCACTGTCGGTGGCCTTGGTGATTCTTTGGCATTTTTTTTTGGGTGGGGGTCATACTGGTGATGCTCAGGGGTTACTCCTGGCAGTGCTTGGGGAAACCCTATGGGATGCCTTGGATTGGACCTGGGTTAGCCACGTGCAAGGCAAACCACCCAGGCCCCAGCCTTGGTGATTAAGACACCATAACTTTATTTTTTTAAAGTTTATCAAGTTTCTTCTAATACATCTTCCAATACTCCTCAGTTACTCTTCTACTGCCATTACTTTGTAAATTTTTGGTTTTTGGTTTTTGGGTCCCACCCGGCGATGCACAGGAGTTCCTTCTGGCTCTGCACTCAGGAATTACTCCTGGCGGTGCTCAGGGGACCCTGTGGAATGCTGGGAATTGAACCCGGATTGGCCACATGCAAGGCAAATGCCCTCCCCGCTGTGCTGTTGCTCCAGCCCCCAAGACATCCTAACAGTTTTAAATTTGGGGCCACTTGAATTTTGTAGATGCGAATAGTGGTCCCCTTAGCCTTAGCATGGTTGGACAAATGAGGTTCTTATAAAATCCCAGGGGTTAAGAGTCTTGAGTCCTAGTAAAGTTTCTTGTTGTTTATAAACACCGTCAATGTTGGTTGAAATGGGGGTGACAAGCTCCCCCGAGCCAGCAGCCCGTGGGATGTGGAGATACCAGCTCATGGATGAGAGGTCTGAAGTTAAAGGTCACAGATGGCACTTGGGGCAGCACTGTGGAGTGTCAGGGCTTGGGTTTCATCCCCCACACCAACTGTGTGCCACCCGTGACCTGAGCTCCCACTGGCTGGGGCACCAAATCTCACCAGCAGTCAGGGCAGAGCCCAGAGCTGAGGGGGCTTTCAGCCTCACAAACGGGCAGGTGCAACGGAGCTTGGTCCTTTTTTTTTTTTTTTGGGGGGTCACACCTGGTGATGCTCAGATGCTCAGGGGTTACTCCTGACTCTGCACTCAGGAATCACTCCTGGCGGTGCTCGGGGGACCCTATGGGACTCGGGGGATCAAACCCGGGTCAGTCAAGTGCAAAGCAAATGCCCCACTTGTTATACTATCGCTCCAACCCCCGGACCTTGGTCTTAGCTAAGCCTTTTGGGCTGCTGCAACAACAGTCACCACCCTTTTCCTCGAAGGGTCTGTTCTCCCAGTAGAAGAGAGCTGGTTTGGCTCACCCGAGACCTGGAACGGTGTCAGTTGGTGACCGTGCAGAGAAGAGCTGAGAGGTGGGCAGGCTCCGCGTTGAAGAAAGAACAGGGGCCAGGGAGTGGGTTTGTATGAGGTGAGTCGTGGAACATTCATTTCTCTTCTTGCAGTTTTTATTGCCAGTTCCCTGTGGACATAAAGGCTCCAGGCCCAGCAGGGCCCGGGACAGTCTGCTGGGAGGTGGGTTCTGGGCAGGTGTGTGCCCACTTCTTATAAAGTGTGAAGCTTTTTTTTTTTTTAAATGTAGGTGTACTTTTTTTTAAATTCAGCCATTGATTATGCTGATTGAATTGGGCATCAACTCCATATTACTTTTTTGTTTGTTTGTTTTTGGGTCACACCTGGCGATGCACAGGGGTCACTCCTGGCTCATGCACTCAGGAATTACTCCTGGCGGTGCTCAGGAGACCATATGGGATGCTGGGATTCGAACCCGGGTTGGCCGTGTGCAAGGCTAAACGCCCTACCTGCTGTGCTATTGCTCCAGCCCCAATATTACTTTTTTTTAATTAAAAATATTTAATTGAAGGGCTCCAGCCCCTTCTGATTAGGTTTGAGTCTGGGATTCTGCATTTGTGGCATCCCAGAGTCACCCCGGGTTTGAGGAATCCGAGCGCCCTGTAGTTCTCAGTACGGCCTCTAGGTGGCCCCACCGTCCTTGAACTCTTGCTGCTCCTCTGCCCCCCGCAGCCCCCCAGCCCGGGGAATGAGCCCTCACACCTGTCTGAAAACTAGTAGGGTCTTGTTTCTGCGTGGGTCTCACTTCGGTGGGCCGCTACTCTTGGGGTGGCAACTCGGGCGATTCTGGAAACGGCACCAGCTGCGCGGGATGCCCACTGGGGCGTGGGGATGGGAGGGTCGTGGGGTCGTGGGGGCGGAGGCCGGGACCCTGGAGTGGGGGTCGGGCGGCCGCGGGGACTCTGCAGCGCCTACTGGCTCTCCGGGACGTCCGTGGTGCCTGCCGGGAGGCTGGTCCACAGGCGTGGGCAGGGGGCGCGGGGGACCCTTACTGGGCATCCCCGGAGCCACGGGGGTCACCTGGCAGCGGCTGTGTCCAGGCCGGACTTCATCAGCCCCGCTGTCGCAGTCACCCCCCAAAAATAGTCCACCCTGACCTCGCCACTGGACCCAGGCTTGGGTTCCGGGCACTTGGGAAACCGGGTCACGTGCAAGGGAACCGCGCGCCCAGAAGAGGCGGAAGTCTCGAGGCCACGCCCGCAGACGCGAGCCTCCCGCCCTCAGGCCACGCCCGGCGCCGCCCGGTTTCAGATCTAGGATACGCTCACGGGCCGGAGAAGGCCCGCCCACAGGCCACGCCCACCTATAGACCACGCCCACCGCTCGGGGTCCCGAGACTCGCCGGGCCCGGGAAGTGGCGGAGCGGCGGCCATGCGGACCGGGGGCGGGGCGCTGGCCATGGCCCGCGGCCCGGGGCGCCCGCTCGGGCTCTGCCTCCTGCTGCCGCCGCTGCTGCTGCTGCTGCTGCTGGCGGGAGCGGCGAGCGCGGACGCCGAGGAGCCGGGCGCGGGCGGGGCCGGGCGCCGCTGGCCCGACATGCAGCAGCGGCTGCGGGAGGCCGCCGCCCTCTGCCGCCGCTACTGGACGCTCCTCAGCTGCCGCGTGTGGCCGGAGGACTGCGAGGAGGACGCGGCGCGCCCGGGTAAGGCCGGCCGCGGGGTGGGGCCTCCCCCTCTCGCCCCTGCCGGGACCCCCCGCCTGCCCCTCTTGCGCGGGAGCAGGCCGGACACCTGCTGCCCCCCGCGTTGCGGGGTGGACGGGGATGTCCCGTCCCGGAGCTCATCCCGGCTCCTGGCCTGGGGCTGAAACGTGTCCCCTGGAGACAGTTTCAGTTTGCAGAGTCCACTGGCCGCTTGCTGGCTGTGGTCAGCCTCAGGCGGACTGGGGGTGCCCAGGGCCAGCGGGCAGCGAGGGGCCCGGAGCTGCCACCTGCTTCCTCCCGGGAGGTGCCACTTCCCGTGCCCAGGCGACAGGCAGAGGACCTGATCTGGGGCCTCTGCCTGGGCACTGCCCGCCCGCCGCCCCCCTGCCCTCCCAGCTCCCCCCCTCACAGCCCCCTCCTGCAGGCTGGAGCCTCCCGCTGCTGGGCCAGCAGTACCTGGACATCCTGGTGACTTGGTATCACCGTTTCCTGGAAGGTGACGGGGACCACATCAATGACCTCTCAGGTGGGACCCTGCCCGCAGGCGCGGAGGGCGGCGGGGTGAAGCCCACCATGCGTGCCGCGAAGCCCCTCTCAACGGCCGCTCCTGCCCGCCCCTCGCCCGCAGGCCTGGAGACGGACCTGCGGCTGCGGCTGCACGGCCAGCACCTGGCGCGGGAGCTGGTGCCCAGGGCGGTGAGGCGGCACCTGGAGCAGCCGCGGCCCCGCCGGGCCCTGGCCCTGGCCTTCCACGGCGGCTCGGGCACCGGCAAGAACTTCGTGGCGGGGATGCTGGCCGAGCGCCTGTTCCGCGCCGGCCTGCGGAGCCCCTGCGTGCAGGTGCTCATCGCCACGCTGCACTTCCCGCACCCGCAGCACCTGGACCGCTACAAGGTGAGCCCCGGGAGTGGGGGGCTGGGACCCGGGAGTGGGGGGCGAGGACCTCTAGGGATGCTGGGACCTAGGAGGGGCGCCAGGACCCGGGAGTGGGGGGCGGGACCCCAGGGATGCTGGGACCCAGGAGGGGCGCCAGGACCCAGGAGGGGGCGCCGGGACCGGGAGTGGGGGGTGGGGACCCGGGAGGGGTGCCAGGATCGGGATCCGGGAGGGGGCGCCGGGAGCGGGGGGGGGGGGGGTGGGGGGGCGGGACCCCGAGGGATGCTGGGACCCTGGAGGGGCGCCGGCGCCCAGGAGGGGGCTCTGGAACCAAGGGTCTAGGACCGGGGTCCGGGCTAGGACAAGGGACCCGTGTCCGGACACGATCCCGGAGTGCAGAGCCGGGTGTGGTGGACTCTGGGTTCAAAGCAGGTCCTGCCTGGACACGCTCGCTCGGTTCCTCATTTGTTTTTTCTTTTGGGGCCCCACCGGCCGTGCTCGGCGCTCGCTCCTGGCTCTGCTCTCCGCGATCACTCCGGGGGAAAGGGGTTCGGGGGGCCTCAGGGGTGCCGGGGGGCTCAGGGGGCCCTAATGGGTGGCCGGAGATGGCCCCGGCTCGGACCCGCAGGCCCCCGGCGCCTGCCCCTCCCCCTGATCCATGTCTCTGGGATCGTCTATGTCTCTGTGCGGATCTATGTCTCTGGGATCGACCCGCAGCTCTGATCTGCGTCTCTGGGATCCTGTCGGGTCGGGAGGTCGCGGTTTGGGAGAGGGGTCAGACGTGGTCTCCAGGCCAGCAGCTGGCCGGACAGATGTTGTCCCCGTGCTGCGCGGCCTTTAGGGTCCTCTCCTCCAGAGGGCGGCCCTGGGAGGTGGCCTGGAAGGAGCGAGCCCGGGGTCAGTGCAAACGGGTGGTGCCCCAGGCAGGCGTCCCCGCCCTCTCGGACCCCGATGGTAGCATTGCCCCCCCCCCCCCCCCCGCCACTCTTGGACCCCCGCTGGGAGGCCCCGCCCCCTTCCTAACCCAGCTGAGGCCCCGCCCCCTCCCGGACCCAAGCAGGGGATTGTTGGGGGGGGGGGGAAGGGGTTCAGCCCGCTCCCTAACCCTGCTGAGCCACGGAATCTCCTGGACCCCTCTTGGAGGCCCCACCCACCCCCGGATCCCACTGAGAGGCCCCGCCCACTTCTGGACCTCGCTCAGACCCCGCCCACCCCAGCCCTCTGGGAGGCTCCGCCCACTCCCGGACCTTCCGTGAGGCCCGCCCACGCCCAGACCCAGCCCACCCTGTCCCCCTGGTTGCTCCACGTGTGGGGCAGGGCAAGCGGCCGCAGGTGTCCCCGGCCTGCCCAGCGCGCGGGGTGCGAGGCTGTGCGGGAAAGGGCCGCGCTGACCGCTGGGTGCCCGCGCGCAGGAGCTGCTGGCCCGGCAGATCCGAGGGACTCAGGGGCGCTGCGGCCAGACCCTCTTCATCTTCGACGAGGCCGAGAAGCTGCACCCCGGCCTGCTGGAGGCCCTGCGGCCGCACCTGGAGCGCCAGCAGCACGGGGCGCCCGGGGACCCCGACAGCATCTTCCTCTTCCTCAGGTGAGCCCCAGGGCTTGCTGGAGCGTGTCGCTGACCCTGCCTCCCGCCCCTGGCCGCGAGGGGGCGCTCCAAGGCCGGGGCGGAGGGAGCGGGCAGCGGTCAGCGGTCCTGGAGCTGGGCGGGCGGGGGCTCTGCGCGTGGGAGCCGGGACCCCTCGCGTCCTCCCCGCTCAGCGGGAGCCACCCAGAGCAAGGGACAGCCCGGGTCGGGAGGGTGGTCCCTGCGGGGGCAGAGCTCGAACCTGGGTTCGGGTGCCCCCCCACCCGCGGCTGCAGAGGGGCTGGTGGAGGCGGGGCTGGGCACCCCCCTCTGCTCCCCCCCATGGGACTTGCTCTGCCTTTCGCGCATGTCCACCAGCGGCCGTTCCGCCGGGCCTGGCTGTGGGGAGCTTGGTGAGACCCCGGGCTTCTCTCTGCTGCTCCACGTGGCCTCGCCCCTACCCCAGGGGTCTGTCTCCTCCTGGCGAGGGTCCTGGGGGCAGCAGCCGGGCCTGTTTTGGGGGGAGGGGGCCGGGTTCATCTGTTCTTTCTGCTGGGCTGAGCTCTGTCCATCTGTCCGTCCCCTCGTGACTGGACCGGCCCAGTCGGGGTAGGTGGTGGCAGGTGTCTACAGCGGGGACCCGGGGTCAGGTTCCTTTAGGAGGGGCCCTCCGGGGCCGGAGCGACAGCACAGCGGGGAGGGCATCTGCTTTGTACGCAGCTGACCCGGGTTCGATTCCCGGCATCCCATAGGGTCCCCCGAGCACCGCCAGGAGTCAGCTCTGAGCATCACCGGGTGGGACCAAAAAAAACAACCAGGAGGGGGGTCTCCCCTGTCCCCCACCCCTCAGCATGGACACGCGCAAAAGGCAGAGCAAGACCCCTAATCTTGGCGGTGAGGGGGGCAGGTTCTGGGGTCGCTTCCCTGGGTGCTGGGGAAGCAAGGCTAGCAGGCCCCCAGGCGGGGCAGGGTGGGCGTAGTGGGGTCCCAGCCAGCCCCCCGCGTCTTCCAGCAACCTGGGGGGCAGCGCCATCAGCGACACGGTGCTGCAGCTGCTGCGGGCGGGGCTGGCCCGCGAGGACATCACCTTGGAGCACCTGGAGCCCCGCCTCCAGGCCGAGATGGCCGCAGGTAAGGGGGGGGGGTCTTCCCGGGGCGGGGGGGGGCTCCGTGGCCAGGCCTGATGGTGCGAACCCCCCGACACCCCCCGCAGACGGCGGCTTCGGGCAGAGCGCGCTGGTGCGCGCGCGGCTGGTGGACCTGTTCGTGCCCTTCCTGCCACTGGAGGCGCCGCATGTGCAGCGGTGCGCGCTGGACGCCTGCCGGGCGCGTGGCCTGGCCTGCGGGGACGCCGCCCTGCGCGAGCTGGCCGCTGCGCTGGTCTCCGTCCCCAGGGAGCAGCCGCGCTTCTCGGCGCAGGGCTGCAAGTCCGTCTCGCAGAGGCTCAGCTACCTGTCGCCGTGACGGCCGCTGCAGGAACCCGGGAGCACTGGACGGGAGCACTATGCCGGTGGGACAGATTAAAGCTGGTATTTTTCTAGAGCCTGCGGCCTCAGCTGTCATCGGGGTGCAGAGGGTCGCTCCCGGCTGGCCCCTCAAAAGCTGTGATGCTGGGGGCCGGAGCGAGAGTACAGTGGATAAGGTGTTTGCCTGGCACGCGGCTGGTCCGGGTTCAATCCCCGGCACCCCAATCGGTTCCTGCGTGCAGAGCCAGGAGTCAGCCCTGAGTACTGCCAAGTGTGGCACAAAAAAGGGGGAGGGGGAAAGCTCTGTCGCAGGGGGTCCCTACCTGGCCAGAGTTGGACCGGTCAGGCATGTGCCCCAACCCCCCGCCTCCTCTGGGACACGCCCTGCGGTGCTGGGGGCACCGTCTTGCCTTTGCGCCCCACTGGGCGTGCAGTCGGGCACCTGGCGCCGCCCCGGTCTGAGCAGAACCCCCAGGACCAGCGAGCGGCCCAGCGCCCCACCCTGAGGTGCGTTCTCCGTCTCCCACTGCCGGGGACGGTATGAGCAGGACTGTAAGGGCATCTGAGGACACCCCTGGGCCCCCCAGGCGCCGAGCAGAGCCAGGAATGACCCCCCCACCCCCCAGCTCAGAGAGAGAAGGGACGCGGGGTGTCGGCTCACTCCTGGGTGCTGCCCCAGGGCAGGCTGGCTGTCCCTGTGTGGCCGTCCCCGGACACAGAGGCGGACGCGTGGTTCCCCTGGGGGAGGGGCCCTCGTTTATTTACATCAAGTTTAACACTGTTAGCAGTTCACAGTCAGACAAGGATGGGCATTAAATTAGGAAAACGAAACAGCTGAAAGTATCTTACAGGACAATTAAGGACAGATACCTGACAAGGCTGGAGTGTGGCCCGCCCGCCCGTGCCCGCCACCCCTCGGCCCTGCCCACAGCGCCAGGCCCGACCGCCCCCGCCCTCCGCAGGGCGGGACCTTTGGTATTCGCTGAGGCGCCTTTGTCGGGGGTGAGTAGTGTTCTGTCAGCAGCTGTGAGACGGTCACTTGGCTTTGCCGGGGGTCTCCACTGGGCCATTACAGGATCGACGGGGCGGGGGAGTGTGGGGTGTGGCCAGGAACCCACCCCCCACCTGCGGGCCCCAGACCCCGAGTACCTCACGTGCTAGTTCCTGATTTCCCCCGGGGGCTCAGCTGGGCCCCGCATGTCCAGGCACAAGGGGCCTGGAAAGGTGGGGACAGGCCGGGTTCGGGGACCCGTCCCCCGGCAGGTCGCGCCTCTGCGTGCTCACGGGTCCCACATGCCAGCAGTCATGCGTCTGGCAGGCAAATCCCAGCTCAGACCCCAGCACCTGGCAGCTGTGCCGCGGGGGAGGGGAGGGGAGGCGGGGTCCAGCCGAGCGTGGAAGTGGGCGTCGGAACTAAGTAATAAGTGCACTTGGAGAGGGCGCCCCGCTGACCCTGAAGGGCGGGTGGGGGCTGGGAGCACGCCCCCCCCCAAACTCGCCCACACAAACTCCGGTCAGTTGGCACCCAAAGGCACCACTGGCACGGGCGCCCAGGGGCCAGGCAGAAGGACCCTCTGCACACACCAGGCCCGGGAGGGCAGGGCACTGTGTGTGGGTCCCCGGAGGGCCGCTCCAGCAGGGGACAGTCGTCCTGGCAGTTGCACGGAGCCGAGAGCCCGCGGCCACCATCTCGGGGGACCCAGGGGTCCCCCAGAAGGGCCAGATGCCCGGGGGGACCCCGGAGCGCCAAGACAGACCCCTAAGTCAGGAAGAACATGTCACGGCAGCAAGATGACAGGCCCCGAGGCCAGGGTGGCTGACCCGCGTCAGGGCGGGGGACAGGCGGGGCGGGGCCCGCTGTGCACCCCTAAGCAGCCGATGACCACCTCCCACTCCAGTCACCCTCCCGCGGAGTCTCCCCCAAAGTGCTCTGGTCCCAGGGTCACCTGACTGCCCCCACGTGTCACAGGTCACAGCCCTCGGTGGGGGGTGCAGCCCAGAGGGGTGGGGTCTCTTCACCCCTGCTGGCCGTTCCCCCCTGGGGTGGGGGAGGGTCTCTAGGTCTGCGTCCCAGGTCACCCCCACCGGCACCTGCCCCGCGACACTCGGTGCTTTTTTTCTCAAAGTGCTTTTCAGACGGCTCGAGCGTCCCAGAAGGCGGGTGTCGGGCTTGCGTTGGCGGGTGTGCTGGGCGGCAGGGGGGCCCCTCAAAGTGCTGAGTGCCGCTGTCGGGGCCCCGAGTGCGCGCCCCGGCGCAGGGCTGCGGCGGGCACTGATTGTCTGGCCGGGCCGCTGCGGGCAGTGATTCTCAGGGCAGCGGGGCGGGCCCCAGCTTCGAGCCACGGTGGGCACAGGCGCAAAATCCAGTCCCCTGCCGCCTCCGCGGGGCCAGCAGGGCGCGACCCCTCCCCCGGCGAGCAGCAGCAGGGCAGGCGACCCCTCGGCGACCCCCAGGTCCCGCGACCTTCCAACCCTGAGGTAGTTACAGTAGTATCCCCTGCTCCCGGACCCCCGCCCAGGGCGATTCGCTCTCACGGCCTCGAGCTCCACTGGGCAAGTGCCCGCAGCCGGGTCCTGGCAGGGCCAGCTTAAGGTGGAAGCCCCAAGCGGTGCCGCCTTCTCCAGGAAGCCCACCAGGCCCGTCTCAGGCAGGACGCAGACACAAAACGCGCGGAGATGGTGTCCGTCCGGGCAAGGGCTGAGTCGCGCCTCCCGAGCCCAGTGGACAGGGGCTCTGAGCTGCCCCCGAGACCCTCCCCCACCCCAATCCAAGCAGCAGTGATGGACGGGGGGGCAGCGAGGCTACCGGCCGGGCGCCCGCTGCAGATGACTCTGAGCCTGAGGAGGGGGCGCCCCTGCAGAACCGTGACCCTGCCACACACACCGGGCCCGGGGGCCCGCCGAGAAAGCAGCAACTGACACGGGTGTTGGAGACGCCCCCTCCCTGCCCCTGCAGTCTGCAACGAAATGGGTTCAAGTTTCTGGAGGTACGGGGGAGGGGGCGGGAGGGCGCCAGGCTGAAGATGCAGGTCCCAGGGGCCCGGACCCCCAAGGACGCACCCAGTGCGGCCGCTTCCAGCACCCGCCCCCTCCTGCCCCCCCGCTTCCTCCTGGGGCCCCGACCTCCAGAGCCGAGGTTCCGACCTGCCCCATCGGCCACAAAGCCATGGAGGGACCGTCAGCCACCAGGGGGTGCCAGGACCCCCGGGGTGCACCCCCACCAGGAGCTGGGGAGACGCTCCCGCCCCCTCTCCCTGTGTCCTGGGGCGGGACGCCAGGAGGCTCCCGGGGCCAGGGGAGCGGTGACTGGGCCCTGAGCCACTAGGGCACTCCAGGATGACACGGACAGCTGACCCACGGCCCACACGCTGACCCGCGCGCCCGGCAGCAGCCGCCTTGGAACAGAAACGATGGCACGCAGCCACGCCGGACCCCCTCAAACAAGCTGGCAGGGAGGAGAGGCCCCGGGTGTGCAGGGAAGGGGAGGGGCGGGGGCAGAGGCGCCCCCTGCCCTGAGATGTGTGTAGGACCCATGTTCCCAAACCCTGAATCTGGGGCTGCCACAAGCAGCAAACGGGGGCTGGGGGCCCCTGGGAGCAGGGCCTCACTTGCCAGCGGGGGGACAGGGCAGGGCCTGGTGCCCCCACGGCCTCCCTGCGCCCCCTTTCCGGCACTGACCCAGGCACCCCGGGCAACAGGACGGGCCTGGCACAGCAGCGCCCTGAATGGGGTTCCTGGCATGACCTTGCCCACGCAACCTTGGCCGCGGCGCCCTTGCTCACCATGTGACCTTGTCACCTGCTTCCCGCCGCTGGTGGGAACTGTATCTCGGGCGCTTTCCCTGTTTCTCTGCGCCGTGCCCGCCGCGTCCCTGATCAGACGGGCCCAGGGTGCCCGCTGGAGCCCCGGGGCCTCGCCGACGGCCACCCGCGCTCCCTGAGGTGCCACCTGGGCTTCCGGTCTCGCGGGCGAGTGCCCGGCCCCCAGCCTCGGCCCAAGCCGGGGTTCGCGTTTTTTTTCCTTTCGGTAACTGAGATGACCCTGTAAACTGAGAGCTCGGCGGGCGGCACGCGGCGTCCGACGGGCGAGGACACGAACACGGGGACACACGCGCCTCCCGGGCTCCCGGCGGGCGGCGGCTACCTCTGCACCACGTCGCTAATCTCCTGCACGCACGACAGCAGGTGGCCGAGCGCGGGGTTGGCCCCGGGGCCCCCGGCTGAGGCGGCGGCGGGGGCCACCTGCAGCTCGTGCAGGCTCAGCTCCAGTTTGCTCACAGCCTCGCGGAAGGCGAACTTGTTGCGGGTCTGGGGGATGCAGTCCACGTAGCCCGAGCAGTAGCCCAGCAGCTGGTGGCCCGTGTCCACCAGCTGGCTGTTGGGCACGGGCTCGGCGATGGCGCTGGACAGCAGGTCGGCGCAGTGCAGCAGCGCCTCGCGGCTCACCTTCTCGGCCGGGCCCCGCTCGGCCGCCGGCCGCGTCTTGCGCAGCGCCACCTTGGCCCCCGCCGTGCCGTTGGCCAGCTTGGCGGGGGACATGGCTGGCCCGGCCGGAGGCACTTGCGGCGGGGGCAGGGCGGGCCTTGGGGCCTTGCCCCCCGCGGGCCCCGGCCTCTTCCCGGCCTCGGGGGCCTCTGCAGCGGCGGGTGCGGCGGCGGCGGGGGGCGCGGGCTCGTCAGGGCGCGGCCCGGGCGGGGGCGGCGGCGCGCACTTGGGCTTCACGCGACGCTGCCGGTCCTTGTCCCCGGGGTGCTCGGACAGGAGCTTGAACTTGTTGCCCTGAGAGTCGGTGCCCACGAGCGGCAGCCCTGGGCCGCGCTCGGGCGCAGGCGAGATGAGCACGGGCACCTTGTGGCTCCAGGCGCCCGCCTCACCCTCGTCAGCGCGCGCGTCCCGGTCCCGGTCCCGCTCGTGCTCGCGCTCGGCGCGCGCCAGCAGCTTGGCACGGGGCCGCGCGGCGTCGGGGCGCCGGGGCAGCGAGTCGCCGTCGTCGGGCGGGGACGCGGCCGACGCGGTCCTCTCGAGCGGCGGGCGCGCGCGCGGGCAGTTGCGGGGCAGCGTCATGGTCAGGCGGTCCTGCTCGGCGGGGCCCGCGGACACGGACGACGTGGAGTTGGAGCGCGGGAAGGGCTTGGCCGCGTCGTCGCCGGCCGCGGGCTTGCCGGCGCGCAGCCCCAGCGTCTTCTTGATGAGGCGCGGCGTGAAGAAGCCCGAGAGGCCGGCCCAGCCGCCGGCGCCCGCGTCCTCCCCGGGCGGCTCCGTCCTGCGCGCGGGCGGCGGCTCCATCTCGCGGAACGAGCTGCTGCGGCGCGGCGGGGCGGGCGCGCTGCGCCGCTTCATGAACGAGCTGAAGAAGCCGCCCTTGCGGTCGCGCGCGAAGCCCGCCTCGCGCCCGTCGTCCAGGAGCCCCACGGGGGACTTGTCCCGCTGCTTGCGGGGCAGCGCCGGGGAGCCGCCGGGGACCTGCGCGCCGCGGAGCAGCCCTGGGGGAGACACAGGGTAAGCGGCGCGGGACCAGCCGCGAGCGGACCGCAGGAGGGGCGGGGCCAGATGCCAGAGAGGGGCCTGTAGGTGGGGCGGGGCCTGTAGGCAGGGCCAGAAGTAGGGCAGGGAAGAAGCTGGGGCGGGGCCTGTGGGTGGGGCGGGGCATTTAGGCAGGGCCAGAGGTGGGGCAGGGCTGGAGGATGAGGCTGGGGCGGGGCCTGTGGGCAGGGCTAGGTAGATGGGGCGGGGCAGAGGCCGGGGAGGGCTCCTAGGCAGAACCAGAGGCAGATGGGGCGGGGCCAGAGGCCGAGGCGGGACTGACAGATGGGGCGGGGCCAGAGGCTGGGGCAGGGCCGGCAGATGGGACGGGGCCAGAGGCCAGCAGTGGCCACTTCATGCCCACGGAGGCCCCACCCCCCCACAGTTCACGGCAATGCACGGGCAGAGCCCATCACTGCACGGTGCCCGCCTCAAGCCCATGGGCGTCCCCGGTGGGACACTCGCCTGTGGGGTCCCCACCGCCCACCACGCGTGCGCGGGGACAGGACCGACCTGCGGAGTTCTCGGTGGCGGCGTCCGCGGTCCCGTCCACGTTCTCCTTGTTGTCCGCCGGCTTCTTGAGCGTCCGCGTCTTGGACGGCAGCAGCGGCAACCGTGGCAGGTAGGGCACGATGGACGACGAGGACGCGGCTCGCCCCAGCTCCTCCGCCACCTCTGCGAGGACACGGGCACAGGGAAGCGCTGACCCACCCGGGACCGGAAGAGGCGCGGCCGGGGCTCACTGGCCACCGCTTCATCTCCTGGGTGCAGGCTCACTCCCACTCCCAGGGCACTATCACTCCAGTCCCCCTATTAATTTTTTTTTTTTTTTTTTTGCTTTTTGGGTCCCACCCGGCGATGCTCAGGGCTGAATCCCGGCTCTGCACTCAGGAATCACTCCTGGCGGTGCTCAGGGGACCTTATGGGATGCCGAGGATCGAACTCCGGTCAGACGAGGCACGTGCAAGGCAATTGCCCTCCCCCCTGTGCCATTGCACCTAGGCTATTAGTTTCTAATGGGCCACAATTTATTATTAAAATAGATTTCAATATTTCCAAGAAGTCGTATAAGGGCAAAGAACAGCAATGTCCTGATGAGGTCCCGGCCCGCATGGTCCCTCAGGTGGGGAACGAGGCCCCAGCCCACGCTCTCACCTTCCGAAATACTGGAGTCGTGGAACATGGTCTCAAAGGCCTGGTGTGTCTCAGCAAACGAGGGCCTGTCGGCCGGGCTCCACTTCCAGCCTGGGGACAGAGGAAGGGAAAGTGGCGACTCCAGGCACACAGATGCGCCCGGAGGTATCGGCACTGCCCAGTGCCTGAGGAGCTGGCGCTCAAACCAGCTTCCCTACCCGGCCGCGGGCTCTCCTTCCCGCACCGTCTGGAGCTGAGAGGAGCTGCTCTCTGCAGTCAGCTATGGACCCAAAGCCGGCCTTCTCCCGCCTGTCTCTAAATTCACCTTTTTTACTGATTTTTGGCTTTTGAGGTCACACCTGGCAATGCTCAGGGGTCACTCCTGGCTCTGCACTCAGGAATTACTCCTGGGGGACCCTTGGGGATGCTGGGGATCGAACCTGGGCTGGCCACATGCAAGGCAAATGCCCTCCCCACTGTGCTATTTCTCCGGCCCCGCGCCACCTTTTTTATTATTCTCTTTTTTTGCTTTTTGCGTCACACCCAGCGATGCTCAGGTCTGACTCCTGGCTCTGCACTCAGGAATCACTCCTGGCGGTGCTTGGGGGACCATATGGGATGCCGGGGATCGAACCTGGGTCGGCTGCATGCAAGGCAAACGCCCTCCCCGATGTGCTATCGATCCGGCCCCTTTTCTATTCTTCTCTTAAACACGGGAGTGTCTGGGCCATGAGCAACTCCCCGAAGGATTCCTTTAAGACAGCACAATGCGTCAGTCGGCAGCTAGTTAGTTAAATGCCATGAAGTTCACGGCGATGAACTCAGACATGGATGTGACCTCACTCAGGGAAAAATACTCCCTGGGCGTGCGGATGACCCTGAGCTGCCGCGAACCCCGCGATGGTGCAAATATACTCACAGGCTCTCATGAGCTCGTAGACCTTTGGGGGGCACCCCTCGGGCTGCTCCATCCGGTACCCCTTCTCCAGGAGATCGTAGACCTGCGACAGGTCGATCCCTGGGTACGGTGACATCCCATAGGTGGCGATTTCCCACAGCAGGACCCCGAAAGCTGTGTGAGGAACAAACCAAGCCAACGCTGACGGCGTGCCACGGGGGCACTGGTCATCCCCACTCTGAGTTCCACTCCCCTTGCTGCAACGCCAGGACATGCCAAGTCTTACTGCATTCTGCTTTATTTATCTGGGGCCACACCTGGCGGTGGTCAGGGCCATGCCTGGGTCTGCGCTCAGGGGCCACTCCTGGCGGGGCCCAGGGAATAGTACGGGATGCTGGGTAGCGAACCCAGGGCCAATCACTGTAGCACTGCAGTCCTGTTGTTCATCGATTTGCTCGATCAGGCACTAGTAACGGCTCCATTATGAGACTTGTTGCTGCTGGTTTTTTTTGTGTTTTTTTTTTTTTCTTTTTGGGTCACACCCAGCGATGCTCAGGGGTTACTCCTGGCTTTGCACTCAGGAATTACTCCTGGCGGTGCTTGGAGGACCATATGGGATGCCGAGGATTGAACCTGGGTCGGCTGCGTGCAAGGCGAACGCCCTACCCACTGTGCTATCGCTCCGGCCCCTTGTTGTTGCTGTTTTGGGCATATTGAATACATGCCAAGCAAACGCCCTCCCACTGTACTACAGCCCTGGCCCGTCCACGGACTCATCTCCATGTTGGTGCCGGGGGCTGAATGCAGGCCATAAAACTCACGGGGCAGGGGCTTGAGTGATAGCACAACAGGGAGGGCGTTTGTCTTGCACGTGGCTGACTCGGGTTTGAATCCCAGCATCCCATATGGTCCCCTGAGCACCGCCAGGGGTAATTCCTGAGTGCAGAGCCAGGAGTGACCCCTGTGCATCGCTGGGTGTGACCCAAAAAGAAAAAAAAGATCATGGGGCAGTGCTGAGGACCACTGGTCTCATGCATAGTTTTATAGCCGAGTCACGTCTCCAGCTCTGAATTTTTTTTTTTAATTTGCGAGGGGGCGGCACGCCTCGCAATGCTCAGGGGACCATGTGTGGTGCAGGGACCAAGCTCACACCTGACAGGCTGTACTCTCTCCAGCCCCAAGAACGCTGTTTACTTTCCTTTCTTCTGCCTCTCTCTCTGCTCTATGCCAAGCCCAGGGGCCGGCTGAGCTGGTGTATCAAAGCTCCAACTCAATGTCTTACAGAAAACTGCTTTAGGGGGCCGGAGCAATAGCACGGCAGGGAGGGCATTTGCCTGGCACGCAGGTGACCGAGTTCAATCCCCGGCATCCCACTGGGGCCCCCAAGCACTCCAGGAGTGATTTTAGAGTGCAGAGCCAGGAGTCAGCCCTGAGCGTTGCTGGGTGTGACCCTCCCCCCAAAAAAAACCAAAACTGCTTTAATATCAAGCTGCATTTTCTCCACTGATTTGCAATGTAGTCAAAGGCAGAAACAAAAGTTCCTAGTTTACCAGCCACTCAGTTGAAATTCACTATCTCAGAGAAAAGTATTTTTAACAAACTGCCTTTTTTTTTTTTTGCATCACACCTGGCAGTGCTCAGGGGTTACTCCTGGCTCTGCACTCAGGAATCACTCCCGGCGGTGCTCAGGGGACCCTATGGGATGCTGAGGACCAAACCCAGGTCGACCCTGTGCAAGGCAAACGCCCTCCCCGCAGTGCTATCGCTCCAGCCCCGTGACTCGTTTCAAATGCACACGTTAGTAACGAGAGTTTCCAACCGGAGGCACACTTCCTGTAGCTACACAGAACAGCGATGCAGGTAAGCTGGCACTAAATCGACCCGGGAGGAAACTTGCTTTTTTTTTTTCCCCCCTTTTGGGTCACACCTGGCAATGCACAGGGGTTATCTCCTGGCTTTGCACTCAGGAGTTACTCCTGACAGTGCTCAGGGGACCCTATGGAATGCTGGGAATCAAACCCAGGTTGGCCGCGTGCAAGGCAAACGCCCTCCCTGCTGTGCTATCGCTCCAGCCCTGAAACTTGCTTTTTACCAAAGCACGTTTCCCTTTGACTTCGGTGGAGGCCCGCACCGAATCCAACAGAACAGCGGCTCCAGGCAAGAGGCGAGTAGCTGGGGGTTTCTAGCTCAGTAAGTCTAGCTCAGTGGTGGGGTGAGGTGGGGGCCACAGAGCTGAGCAGCTCTCAGTGGTCAGGAGGGCGCGGCAGGCGGACCCCCGGGTGCGCAGCCTTACCCCAGACGTCGGACTTGATGGAGAAGGTGTTGTAGGCCAGGCTCTCGGGCGCCGTCCACTTGATGGGGAACTTGGCGCCGGCGTGGGCCGTGTAGGTGTCCCCGGTCATCAGCCGGCTCAGGCCGAAGTCGGCCACCTTCACCACGTGGTTCTCCCCCACGAGGCAGTTCCGAGCTGCGAGGTCCCTGCGGGGGAAGAGCCGGCGGGTGCGATTCAGGCGGGGCCAGGGCGGGGCAGGGGTCCTGAGGGCCCGAGTCGGGGTCTGCACTCCAGGCGCTGGCCGGGGACCCGCTCACCGGCCCAGAGCCATCGCCAAGGGCAGCGGGACTGCTGGAGGGGGGGTGGGGGGTAGGGGACACATTGTTTAGGAAGGCGGAGCACACTGGTATATTTTGGGGGGTCACACCCAGCGATGCTCAGGGTGATTCCTGAGGCTCTGCACTCTGGAATCACCCCTGGCGGGGCTCGGGGGACCCTATGGGATGCTGGGAATGGAACCCGGGTTGGCCGCGTGCAAGGAACTCCCCGGCCACCACGCTGTGCTCTCAGCCCCAAAACGACGCCACCAGGGCGTGTGAAGAATCCGAGATGCAGCAGAGCAGAGCACTGCGCGTCTGGAGACCAGCCCCAGCCCCCGGTAAAGTTTTTTTTCCCCTTTCTTTCTTGGGGGCATTTTCAGGTTCCACCCAGCCGTGCTCAGGAGTTACTTCTGCTCTCAGGGATCACTCCAGGCAGGGCTCGGGGACCCTAGGGGATGCCGGGGATCGAACCTGGGCCGGCTGTGTGCCAGGCCCACACCCTCCCGCTGTGCTGTCACTCGGGCCCCAATAAACCTTTCTATTAGCGTCAGGACAAGTCTAGCTCGGTGGCGGGGGTGAGGACGGGGTGAAGGCACAGACGGCGCCACGGAGGAGCCACCCGAGTTTCCCGGAGGTCCCGGCGCACGCACCGGTGGATGAAGTTCTTCTTCTCCAGGTACTCCATGGCCGAGGAGATCTGCGTGGCCATGTAGAGCAGCACCACGGCCGTCACCTCCTCACGGCTGCACTCGCGCAGGTAGTCCAGCAGGTTGCCGTAGGGCATGTACTCGGTCACGATGTAGAAGGGCGGTTCCAGCGTGCACACGCCTGCGGGCGACACGAGCCACCGCTGCTCGCACCGCACCGCCCGGGCCACGCACCCCGCCCAGGCGCCCGGGGGACGGCACAGCGGGGAGGGCGCCGGCTCTGCTCGCAGCTGACCTGGGTTCTGACCCTGGGGCCCCCGCTGGTCCCCGGAGCGCCACCAGGAGTGAGCTCTGAGTGCAGGGACAGGGGGAAAGCCCTGGGCACCACCAGGCCTGGTCACCCCCCCTAAAAAAAAATACCGGCCAATGGGGGGGGGGTCTCTCTGTGCTGTGCATCAAGCCCTAGTCTTATGCACTAAAAAGTGTTTGAGGCCGGAGCGATAGCACAGCGGGGAGGGCGTCGGCCTGGCATGCGGCCGACCTGGGTTCGATTCCCAGTATCCCATAGGGTCCCCCGAGCACCGCCAGGAGTGATTCCTGAGTGCAGAGGCAAGAGTCAACCCTGAGCATCACCAGGTGGGACCCAAAAAGCAAAAAATTAAAAAAAAAATTAAAAAAAGTTTGGACAGTTTTTTTGGGGGGAGGAGCAGGGGGTCTGTTTTGAGGTCACACCCAGGGGTCCTCAGAGGTCACTCTGGGAAGGCTCAGGGGACCAAGCCTGGGTCAGCCATGTGCAAGGCAACCGCCCCCCTCCCCCGCCTTTCCTTGCTGTCCATCATTCCAGCCCCAAAGCGGTTCTTGTAACTGACTCTAGAAGGGGCTGGAAGACGGAAACTCTCAGAGCCCTGTCCACAGCCCTGACCCCAGCCCCAGCTGCCCGCGGGACAGACACGCAGCAGCAGCCGTGGGCAGGCTGGAGACCGTGGCCAGCGCGGAGCCTGGTGCCCGAGGCAAGGACCACCCTGGGAGGCAGCTGTGGTGGGCAGAGTGCAGGAACCAGCCTGGCTCTGAGAAGGCCCCGCGGGGCGGGGGTCTGGGGGCGCTGGGCCCCCTCCTGCCGGGAGGTGGTCGGAGACATGGGCACCCCCCCCCCGCTCGTGCTGCGTCTGTTTGGGGTTCTGCCCGGGGTGGCTCTGAGCAACCATCAGCGCTGGCCCTGCGCAGGGACCAGAGCCGGGCCCTCGGAGGGAGCTGGGGGACCCTCTTGGGCCACATGCCAGGGCGGCCGCCAGCCCGGGCAGCTCACCGAGCAGCTGGACCAGGTTGGGGTGTTTGATCTCCTTCATCACCGCGGCCTCCTTGAGGAACTCCTCCACCTCCATGGTGTCCTCCTGCGACGGGGTGAAAGGTCAGAGAGAAACGCCAGGGGGAGGCGGCCCCGGGGCCCTGGCAGGAGTGGAGACGGCCCCCGACACGCGCCCCCGCGCCCTCCTCCCGGCAGAGCGAGATGCCAGCCCTGAGCCTTGGGGGAATCGCCAGGGGAAGGACCGCGCTCCCCGCAAGCGCGATGCCAGGGTGCTGGCGGCAGGGGCCCCGGGGAAAGGCCCGCTGAGCCTGCAGAGCAGGTGGAGGGGGCAGGGGGCGTCTCCAACAGCACGTGCTGCTGCTGTCCACCAGGGGGCGCTCCCGGGCCGCAAACGCCCTCAGGCTCCGGAGCCCATCACTGAGGGGTGTGGTGGTGGTGGTGGTGGTGGTGGTGGTGGTGGGGTGGGGTGGGGGGGGGGGGGGGGGGTGTGTGTGTGTGTGTGTGTGTGTGTGTGTGTGTGTGTGTGTGTGTGTGTGTGTGTGTGTGTGTGTGTGTGTGTGTGTGTGTGTGTGTGTGTGTGTGTGTGTGTGTGTGTGTGTGTGTGTGTGTGTGTGTGTGTGTGTGTGTGTGTGTGTGTGTGTGTGTGTGTGTGTGTGTGTGTGTGTGTGTGTGTGTTCAGAGACTCCACCAGGGGGCGCTCCCGGGCCGCAAACGCCCTCAGGCTCCCACACCCATCACTGAGCCCCTGAGCGTGTGTGTTGTGTCAAAGGCTTGTGTGTGTGTCTGTGTGTTCTGTGTTCGTGTGTCTATGCAGAGACTGTGTGTGTACCCAGAGACAGCATGTGTCTCTGTGTGCACGTGTGTATGTGCCCATGTGCACAGGCATATGCGTGTTTGTACATGTGTGCATGTCCGTATGTGCACAGAGACAGCGTGTGTGCGTGTGAGTGCGTGCACGTGTGACTGTGCGCGCATGTATGTGACTGTGTGCACGTGTGTGTGTGCACGTGCGCGTGTGCCTGCGCGCAGCCCCTCACCTTCAGGGTCTTCACGGCCACGGTGAGGCTGTACTTCTTCCAGACGCCCACGTAGACCTCCCCGTATTGGCCGCCACCCAGCTTGTGCTTCATGGTGATGTCGGTGCGCTCCATCTCCCACTTGTCGTGGATGGGCGACACGCCATAGACCGTGGGCTTGTTGCACTTGGGCGCCGGGTAGTGCAGCGTGGTCACCAGCCCGTCGGCCACGGTCGAGTGGTGGTGCACGAGCTCGGCCAGGGCGCTGAAGCGGCTCTCGGCCGTCACGTACACCTGGGGCGGCGGGGGGCGGGCCGCTTAGGACGCAGGCGCCACCCTCGCCCACGACCCTCCCCTTGGCTTCCGCCCCGGTGCGGGCAGGGTGGGAAAGGTCAAGGTCCGCCCGAGGCCAGGAGCGCCCGGAGGCTCTCAAAGAAACAGCCAGCCGGGGCGTCCCCAGACGTTTTCTCAGAGACTGCGGGGCCCACAGACGTAAGACAGGCGAGAGGCAGCCCAGCAGGGAAGGTGTCTGCCCTGCACACGGCCGACCCGGGTTCGATCTCCCGCATCCCATCGGGCCCCCCCGAGCACCGCCAGGAGTGATTCCTGAGCGCAGAGCCCGGAGTCAGCCCTGGGCGTGTCCAAAGCTCCCGCAGCCGAAATTCTCCGGCAGAACTTCCGGGTCCCACTGACTGTGACTTCAAAGGCCACGTGGGTCAGCTCCACACCGGGGACGAACGTGCGTGTCCATGCATGGTGACAACACCACCAGACCTTGGAGGGGGTGCGGGGCCATGCCCAACAGTGCTCAAGGCTCACTCCTGGCTCTGTGCTTGAGGATCCCCCCCACCAGCCGACGATTTTCAGGGAACCACACCACGGGGTGTTGGGGCTTGAACCCAGGTTGGCTGCAACTGTGTGCAACTTCCGTCATCACGATTTGCATTTTGACCGGGGTGCGTGCATGCACGGGTGTGTGTGTGTGCGTGATTGCGTGTGTGTGGGGGAGGGTTGCACCCTGCCGTCGGGGCTCACCTTGCCGTCGGCCGCCGTGTTGATGCGGTAGTGGTACACTCGGCCCTCGTAGCGCAGCGAGATGGACAGCTGCCCGGGGCTGCTCTCGCTCTCGCGCACCAGGAAGCTGCCGTTGATGAGGCTGCTGAGCAGGTACTCGGCGGCGCTGCGCGACACGGGCCCGTGGTACCACGAGTGCTTCTCTAGGCTGTTGACGGGCGTGATGTAGTTGCTGGGCACCCAGCCCTGCCCGTTCTTGGAGCGCACCTCGCTCCACTCGCCGTTCTGGTTGTAGCCCAGCACGCGCAGCTTCTCGCCTGGCGGGGGGGGGGGGGGGGTTAGGGGGCGTCACGGACACAGAGGTCACGGCTCCGCGGGACCCAGCACCCTGGCTCTGGGCCTGAGAGGCCAGTGCTCCCTCCTGGGTGGAGCCGGGCACGGGCACCCCCCCAAGGAGGGAGACTCGGCACACGGACCCCACAAGCATCACCTCCCCCGGGACCCGAAGGCCCAAAAGGCCCCCCCAAGACTCCTCACGGGGACGAATGTCTCAGGCGCAGATGTAGGGCAGAGGCAAAGGCCACTGAGGACAGCTCACCGTCGCTATTTCTTTTCTTTTCTTTTCTTTTTTTTTTTTTTTGTGGCTTTTTGGGTCACACTCGGCGCTGCTCAGAGCTGACTCCTGGCTCTGTGCTCAGGGACTGCTCCCGGCACGGCTCAGGGGACCCTCGAATAGGGTTAGAGCCTGGGTTTGCTGCACGCAAGGCAAGCGCCTTACCCACTGTCTGCACTAACGCTCTGGCCCCGAAGAGTGATTTGATCTTATTTTTATCTTTTTTCTTTTTGGGTTCCACCCGGAGATGCTCAGGGCTGACTCCCGGCTCTGCACTCAGGAATTACTCCTGGCGGTGCTCGGGGGGGGGGGTCCTAGAGGATGCCGGGGATCGAACCCGGGTCGGCCGAGTGCCAGGCCAACGCCCTCCCCGCTGTGCTGTCGCTCCGGCCCCACGCCACTTTCTTAAAAACGGGCAACACCAGGTGTGGCCCCCAAGCCTGCCCCCCCCTAAAAATGTCACTTTAGTTTGATCACTGGGTTTTGGGGTCACCTCTGCTAGTGCTGGGGGTCTCCCTGGTGGTGCGAGGGGGACTGGGGTGGGGGTCCTCGACTCTCCCTGCAGAGCGCTCGGCCTGCGTGTCGGGCGGCCAGTCCATGGTCGGCGGGCAGCTGGGATCAAGGGGGCCAGCGAGAGGGACTCGGGAGGTCCGGGCGGGGTGCCCAGTGCGGGCACAGAGTGGAGGATTCTGGGACCAAGCCCCCCCCCCCCGCCCCAGTCACACAGGGTGGTGGCAGCCCTTTCCAGATTCGAACCCGGACCCTAAGGCGAAGTTCTGGGCCCTCGAGGCTGAGCCAAACCTCGATCATTTCACCCAGACGCAGAACTCCTCAAAACACTGTTTTACAGAACAAAGGGGCTGGAGTGACAGCTGAGTAGGAGAGTGACAGGATAAGGCTCGCGCCTCGTACTGACAGCAGACCTGGGTTCAATCCGCGGCATCCCACAGGGTCCCCCGAGCCCCGCCAGGAGTGATTCCTGAGTGCAGAGCCAGGACTCAGCCTTGAGCATCACCAGGTGTGGCCCCCAAAACCCACCCCCCTAAAAACAACTTTAGTGGGAGTTGGAACATGACGTGACTAAACTTCGATCACAGTCAATCTCGGAGCTGTGTATCTCACTGTGACTCAATAAAGAGACATTTTTAAAAAAAATGTGATACGTGTGATAGACTGAAACAAAAGGTATGTGGGCCGAAGTGATTGTCCAGCAGGGAGGGCATCTGCCTTGCACACCCCGACCCGGGTTCGATTCCCGGCATCCCATAGGGTCCCCCGAGCACCGCCAGGAGTGATTCCTGAGTGCAGAGCCAGGAGTCAGCCCTGAGCATCGCCGGGTGGGACCCAAAAACGTCAATAAATAAATGAAACGAAACGTGTAATAGTAAAAAAAAAAATTTCTTCAGGGAAAAACGCATTAGTTCAATCTTTGGGCTCGGGGGCCACCCCTGAGCGTACTGGGGGGTCTCCCGGCGGTGGTCGGGAGGTGGGGGGTGCTGGGCCTCCCTCCCTGCCCTGCCCGGGGCCCGAGCGGACGCCACAGACGCTCACCTTTCGTGATGCTGAGGGTGTTGTCCCCGCTGGCGACGAAGTCGTAGAGTGCGACAAAGAGGTTGGGGTCCGTCTCCGTGGCGCCCAGCAGGTTCTCCTTGGAGCTCCAGCGAATGGCCTCGTTCAGGGCCTGCGACTCCACGTCGCAGCCAAACGGCCGGTGCAGCGCTTCTGCAAGGCAGAGACCCAGCTCAGGGCGCCTCGGGGCCAGGACGGATCCCCACCCCGGGCCCCGAGCACCGAGCACCGCCGGGGGTGGGGGGGCAGCCAGACGCAGCAGGAGGGGAGGGAGGAGGTGAACAAGATTCAGAGAGAGACAGGGCGCGGGCGCTTAAGTCAGACCCTGAACACGCCGAGACCAGAGCGAGGGAAGGGCCCTCGAGCTGTACGACAGGCCCCACCCACGCGGGCCTGCGCTAACCGGGGTTCGAAGAGCGAGCGATTCTCCTTTATCCATCTTCCCCGACTCCCGAACTGCAGGTTTCTGAAAACTCGCCCACTGTCTAAATCCGGACCCGCTACTTTCAGGGAGAAGGAGGGGCCAGAGCGACAGCACAGCGGGGAGGGCGAAGGCCTTGCACATAGCCAACCCAGGTTCCATCCCCGGCATCCCCTCTGGTCCCTTCAAACCCCGCCAGGAGTGACCCCTGAGCACAGAGCCAGGAGTCCTGCCAGTTGGAGTCCCCAGTTACGTATCTATATATATAATTCAACAATCGCAGAATTAGTGCCCTACAGGAAAAATTCTGAGACTGTTTGCGAAACACAGACTGTGGCTCAGTACCACTCTGGGTGTGCCCGGGGCGTGCGTGCGGGCACTGCTCGGAGAGCTGGGGAGTGGCTCCCATCTCTCCCGTCGCGTTATTTAAGACGAGCCCATTCCCCTTTTTGTACAACGGCAGCCGCTTCTCGGAGGGCCCAGGAAGCTCCCGGCACGTGCCCCCACGGGTGAGACCCGGGTTCCTGGGGGCGTCACGGACCCTCTGCGCGGCCGGACTGTCCTTCTCTTTGTCTTCAGAGCCCCCTGAACAAAGACACGCACAACGCCCCCCCCCCCCCCCGCGCGAAATGACAGCCGTGGCCCGGGACCCCCTGCCTGGCCATCGGGCCCCTGACTCTGCCCAGCCGTGTTTGTGTGTGTGTGTGTGTGTGTGTGTGTCCCCAGGACCCCCTGCCTCAACGCCTGCGTGGCCACCGGGCCCCTGACTCTGCTCAGCCGTGTGTGTGTGTGTGTGTGTATGTGTCTGTCTGTCTGTCTGTCTCTCTCCCGCCCCGGAGTCTCTCACCTGGGCTGTGTGTGTGTGTGTGTGTATGTGCGTGGCCATCGGGCCCCTGACTCTGCCCAGCCGTGAGTGTGTGTGTGTGTGTGTGTGTGTGTGTGTGTGTCTCCCCGGGACCCCCTGCCCCAATGCCTGCGTGGCCATCGGGCCCCTGACTCTGCCCAGCCGTGTGTGTGTGTGTGTGTGTGTGTCTGTCTCTCTCTCTCTCTCTCTCTCTCTCTCTCTCCCGCCCCAGCGTCTCTCACCTGGGCTGTGTGTGTGTGTCTGTGTGTGCGTGCGTGGCCATCGGGCCCCTGACTCTGCCCAGCCGTGAGTGTGTGTGTGTGTGTATCTCTCCCCGGGACCCCCTGCCCCAACGCCTGCGTGGCCATCGGGCTCCTGACTCTGCCCAGCCGTGTGTGTGTGTGTGTGTGTGTGTGTGTGTGTGTGTGTCTGTCTGTCTGTCTGTCTCTCTCTCCCGCCCCGGCGTCTCTCACCTGGGCTGTGTGTGTGTGTGTGTGTGTGTGTGTGTGTGTGTGCGTGGCCATCGGGCCCCTGACTCTGCCCAGCCGTGTGTGTGTGTGTGTGTGTCTGTCTGTCTCTCTCCCGCCCCGGCGTCTCTCACCTGGGCTGTGTGTGTGTGTGTGTGTGTGTGTGTGTGTGTGTGTGTGCGTGGCCATCGGGCCCCTGACTCTGCCCAGCCGTGTGCGTGTGTGTCTCTCTCTCTCTCTCTCTCTCTCTCTCTCTCTCTCTCTCTCTCTCTCTCGCCCCGGTGTCTCTCACCTGGGATGTGTGTGTGTGTGCGTGGCCATCGGGCCCCTGACTCTGCCCAGCCGTGTGCATGCGTGTGTGTGTGTGTGTCTGTCTCTCTCTCTCTCTCCCGCCCCGGCGTCTCTCACCTGGGCAGCCTCCAGTCTGGTCGCCCTCATCAAATCCAGCCTCCACACAGCGGGCAGAGTGATCTGGGCAAGACAAAAACGGGGCCGTGTCACGCTTTCCCGCCCTCCCCGGGGCGGCACCCAGCCATGCGCTCTACCTCGGCCCTGCCAGGCCGAGAACCGGGGGTCCGGCCCCCGCGCCCGGCGTCTGCAGCCCGGCCGTCCCTGCCCGCCACCGCCGTCTCTCCCTCTGGGGACCAGGCCCCAGCTCCCAGCCTCGCTCCAGAATCTGGGCACAAGAGTCACTAAGGGGCTACTAGGGCCATAGCACAGCGGGGAGGGTGTTGGCCTGGCACACGGCCAACCTGGGTTCGATTCCCAGCATCCCCTAGGGTCCCCTGAGCACCACCAGGAGTAATTCCGGAGTGCAGAGCCAGGAGTAACCCCTGTGCATCACCAGGTGTGACCCAAAAAGGAAAAAAAAAAAAAAAAAAAAGCTCACTAAGTTCTAGCCAGTCACTCCAGCAGTGGCAGGTGGCTGAGCCGCCCACACGGACACAAGGGGTGGGAACCCCATGGCCGGGCAGTCCCAACCCCCAGGGGTCTGAGGGCGGCTTGGCCCGGGTGCTGCCCCATTAACAAAGAAACGGACTTTAAATCTCCAGGGCTATGGGGAGCCGGGGTGACAGCTCAGCAGGGCAGACGTCTGCCTTGCACGAGGTCGGCCCGGGTTCGATCCCTGGCATCCCACAGGGTCCCCTGAGCACCGCCGGGATGATCCCTGAGTGCAGAGCCAGGGTTCAGCCCTGAGCATCCTCGGGTCCAACCTGAAACAAAAACGTCTCTGGGCAAATCGAGTTTGGTTCTCTATCATAACCACGACAGCATGGCTAGAATTCTGTGCAGGGGCTGAGTAGGTGCAGGAATCGCGGGGCCCTGACCAGACGCCACATGACAATGGCACATAACCCACCGACTGGCCACAGATGCTGCCGCGTTTTTCCTCAGTCACAAGGACCCTGTCCCCTCCAGCTCAGTCCTGACGGGGCCACACATCCTTGTTTGGAATGAGAGGCTGGACAGGGACTTCCGAACTCTCGCTGGCCTCAGCCCAGAGCCGGTCCGTTTCTCACCGGTTCCCGGCTGGCCCTGAAGCCCACAGCTACCTTCCTGCCACAGGCCCTTTGCACTGCCCTCCCTCCTGCCAAGCCAAATCTCCCCCGCCCCAGAGAGTGTGCTGGTGGGTTCGAGTCTCAGCGACGCCTGATACCCAGCTTTCTCTCCACGGCCTGAAGGACAATGCGCACATCACAAACTCTTTCCTCATGGGTCCGTCCAGGTGCTGACCACGCCAAGGCTTTCTCTCTGCCCTGCTCGCAAGTGCCCAGTCTCATGCTGGGAAGGAAGCTCGCCTTGAGGCCGCGGGGGTGGGGCGTGGGGAACGCGGGGTGTCAGAAGGTTTCTGAGGGGGACAGAGGGGCGCCAGCCAGCCCAGCACGCCCCAGCTGGGCCGAGAGGAGGCAGGGCCGGCCCAGGGCACTTTCCCTCCTTTCCCTTCTCCCTCCCCTCTCCTTCCTCCTTTCCTCTACTCTGGGCCCCCTGGCATTGGCACGGACAGGCTGAGACCCACGTTTACGGAAAGTCGCAAGACACATACTGGCATCTGTCAGTGCATCTGCCGGCAAATCCGCGTGGGACAAAACTCCCACCGAGGCCCGAGCACTGGCCAGCCGGCCCCGCCCCTCCCCAGCTGACCGCCCCGTCCAGCCAGAGACTGGCTCCTTCCTGCCTCCTTCCCGCTCACTCTTGTCCTCCGAGCACCCAGGGCCCGCTGCCCGCGCACGGAGCCACCCACTCCCGCAACCCCCGCATCCTCAGCTCTGGGATGACCCCTCCAAAGCCGCCACCGCTGACCCCTCGGGGCCTGGGCCGAGGACTGGCCAGCACCCGCAGGCCCGGGCGAGTCCGCACACACGCCGTCGGCTCGGACGCTCCAGGGCCGGGAGGGCTGTGTCTCCCGGCCCCCGCGGGAGGTCATCGCTCGACCGCCGTGACGGCTCCGGGCTGTTTGCTCTCCCAGCTGCCCCCGACTCCCTCCCGCCCTCTGGAACACCGCGGTCACTGACTCCAGGAAGCGCTCCGTGGAGAACGTGCGCGTGGATTATTCCTCAGGGCCGGCATTGCCGCGCGCTGTTTACTTTTCTGAACTGTCTCTTCCAAGGGGCGAGTTCCCTCCCGGCCGCAGCCCTGCCGACCCCCGCCAGCCCTTCCCCATGGCCCCTGCCCGACCCCGTACCTGCCAGGCGGGACAGCGCGGCCGCCAAGGGCTCCCCGCAGCCCAGGGACGCCGTCTCCCCGCCATAAGCGCCGGGAGGAAGCAGGACCGACCCCAGGACCATGCTGTGCCGGGGCACGGGGCGGAGGAGCTCTGCTCCCGGCCGAGGCGAGAGGGGAGTGTGAGAATCCCGGCGCGGGCCAGCAACGGGAAAGGCATGTGACAGTTACTCACGACCCGGCCCAGGCGCCCATTGGCGGGAGGCCCATTGGCGTGTGTGTGGGGGGGGGGCCGGGGGGGGGTGGCGGAGCCACCCGGGAAGGCCGGGACACTCTCCCCGCCAGGGTGAGTCAGAGGCCGGTGGCTTCCCCAGCTAATCAGCCAAGCAGCCCCTGCCCCCCGGCCCGAAGGGACTGAGATGGGGGCGGTGGGCACTGCCCGCGTCTCCCCAGAGGAAACCACACAAGGAACAGCAAACACACCCTGGCACGGGAGGCGACGCCCGGCAACACCCCGGCCTCGCCTCCCTCCACTGACATCACCGCGAGGAACCGCAGCGCCCGGGCAAATAGCTGCCACCTGATTCACGAGCGCCAGGGCCGGGAAGGCGCTGCCCGCCGGGCACGGGTGAGAGCGCCTAGGAGGTTTCAGTGCTCCGAAGTCAGGGCCGGAGCGACAGCACAGCGGGGAGGGCGTTGGCCTGGCATGCGGCCGACCCGGGTTCGATCCCCGGCATCCCACAGGGTCCCCTGAGCACTGCCAGGAGTGATCCCTGAGTGCAGAGCCGGGAGTCAGCCCTGAGCATCGCCGGGTGGGACCCAGTTCTCTCTGCAGCAGTGCTCAGCCCTGGGAGAGACGTACGCAGGCCTCTCTAGCAAGCCCCGCGGACTCACAAGCCAGTGCTCAGCGCCTGGCCCCGACACACAAAGCAGCCTGCTGGACTGAACATCTGAGGGCAGAGTTCCCCAGGGATGGAGAAGCCGGGGCCAGGAGTGTCACCGCTTTCAAAGGGGGGCGGTAGGGCCAGAAGCCAAAGGTCTAAGCAGGGGCACAGGTGAGCTGCTGGTTGGGATGGGGAGGCTAGGCGGGAGGCTGCAGGGGCTCGGAGGGTCAGGATTCGGCTCCCAGCCCCCGGGGGGGAGAGGATGGCGGGACAGGCAAGATCACAGGCAGGGAAGGCGGTGGTGGCGGTCCGGGAGGCCCTTGATGGGAGCAAGTGAGCACTGGCCGGCGGGCACCTCCCCTCGGGACAGGAGTCAGTTAAGCCACGCGCGCAGAACACGCGAGCGACTCCACCGGGCCAGGCCCTGTGATGCTGTGCAAGTCCAGAGACGCCATGCCAGGGCCACAGTGAGGCACCTGAGCTGCAGACAGACAGACGGACAGAGAACTGGGGCCCCAGGAGAGCTCAGGGGGGAGCCGGACCCACGGGCAGGCGGAGCCGCGGGGCTGAACACTGTCCCTCAGCCCCTCGGACTCTGTCTCCCTCCTGCAGGGCGGGCGTGGGCCAGAGGCCGGGAAGCCCCCCAGACAGAGAGGAAGCAGGATAAACGAGGGACATGGGACAGAGACTCGGGAACAGCAGGGGTCCGAGGAAACGGCTCCTCGCGTCTCAGGATTCTTCAACCATGTTCGATGGGTGGAAGCAAAAAAAGAGGAAAAGGGGGGGGGGGGGAAAGACGCTTCCGTAAGTGCAGACAAAAGACAGCAACCACAGAGACAGGGGAGAGACCCGAGACGCCGATCAAAGCAGAGGGCGAAGATCACTCTGACAGACCAGTCCAGGAGGCTCCAGGACGCAGAACCAAAAGGAAAAGAATCCACCACAGAGGTCATGCTTTAAATTTCATTTTAGAATTTTCCCCTCACACGTCACGTAAGGGCTGTGGATTAGAGCAGCTCCTGATGGTCGGCTACAAGCGTCCAGCCCTGCCCTGTCACACCTGTCCCCAACACCCGCAATTTCCCCAAATGCCCCTTAAGCCTAACCCCCTAGACTGCCCTCAATAATTTTATATCGCTTGTAATTTGCTAACAATGATCAAAAACTGTTTCCTTAGGGGGCCGGAGCGATAGCACAGCGGGTAGGGCGTTGGCCTTGCATGCGGCCGACCCAGGTTCGATTCCCAGCATCCCATAGGGTCCCCCGAGCATTACCAGGAGTGATTCCTGAGTGCAGAGCCAGGAGGAACTCCTGTGCATCGCAGGGTGTGACACAAAAAGGGGAAAAAAAAATGTTTCCTTAGAAGTCAGTGAAGATTGCTGTGTCTCGTCATGGAGTCATTAAGTCACCCTGGAGATAAGCTAAAATGGGATACTTAAAAAATAAAAACAGCTAGGGGCTGGAGTGACAGCACATCCAGGAGGGCGTTCGCCTTGCACACGGCCGACCCGGGTTCAATTCCCAGCATCCCGTAGGGTCCCCCGAGCCCCGCCAGGAGTGATTCCTGAGTGCAGGGCCAGGAGTCAGCCCTGAGCATTGCAGGGAGGTGGCCTCAAAAGCCAAGAAGGAAAAAAAAAAAGCCAAAGCGAGCAGTTGCTGGGGCAGGCTCGGGGCGGCCAAGCTCCTCCTTCCTGGCTGACCAGGACGGGCCAGGGGGGTTACAGTCCGCAACCCCGCCACCGCCACCGGGCAGCTTCCGGGCTGACCTGCAGCCCTGGGTGGGCGTCTGCCCACCAGGAGCAGAGTCCTCAGCCCTGGCGCTGGCTGGCGTGTGCCGTGGGTACACGGTGGGCCGTCGGGAGCTCTCGAGGATGCTTTCAGGCTGTGCAGAAGCTCTGGCTTCCGACGAGGCCCCTGCACTGTGCTCCCCTTGCACATCCACTCGAACCCCCCGGGACACCCAAGAGGCGGTTTTGTTTTTATTTTTAAACCCGAGGGAGGAGGCTCTGTGTTAGCGGCCCCCACCCGTGCCATCAGACAGGCCGCGGGGGCCGCAGGGACAGCTCAGCGGGGCGAGGCCATCAGCACCCACCAGCCAGCGCCCCCGGCCGCACCCCCAAGTCTGTCACTGCCTGAGTGCCAGCTGGCCCGGCTGGCAGGGGGACCAGCCCCCAGCACACCGCCCCCCGCCCCCCACCAACCAGTGGCCCCTGGTTATTTGAATATTTGAGCTGACAAAAAAAAAAAATGTTTTTTTTTTCCCCTGCTTTCTAGGTCCCACCCGGCGATGCTCAGGGCTGACTCCCAGCTCTGCACTCAGGAATCACTCCTGGCGGGGCTCGGGGGACCCTAGGGGATGCCAAGGATCGAACTCGGGTCGGCCGCGTGCAAGGCCAGCGCCCTCCCCGCTGTGCTATAGCTCTGGTCCCATTTCAAAGCTTCCCACGGCCGAAGAATCAAACTGAGCACAGAGTAACTAACAGAAACGCAATGACCTTGGGGCTAATTAATTTCCTCTTGACAAGAGAAACGGACTCAGCCGCCCACCCGGGTGAGCTCGTCGTTATCCCGCTGGCTGGAGCGACCCGCCTGCCTCCAACGTGGAGGTCCGGCAGGCCTAGCTCGGCACATGTGAGCAGGAAACACAAGCAAACGGCAACGCACACACGCACACACAGCGGGTGGGGGGATGGGTGTCAGCTCATCTGGGCCCTGGCCTGGTGCTCCGCTGGGAAGGGGGTCCTGCAGAGCCTGGACGCCCCCCACGGGGGAGAGTGGCCTGGGGTGCCCCCAGACAGGCCCTTCAGACGTTCTCAGAAAGCACCTCCCAGCCGAGGGGCCCCAGCTGTCTGCGTCCTGGAAGGAGTGCCCCAGGGACCAAGCCCGGTGCGAGCTATTTGTGGCCCAACGCCCGCGTCATCCCGACAGAAGGAGTCAGACGGGGCCTTGCGGATGTGTGCACTGCATGGGGGGGGAGCCGAGTGCGGCCGCGCGTCACCAGGGGCCTGCGGCTGCAGGAACCACCAGGCCTGGGGGTGAGGAGCAAGAGGCCAGCGGGTCCTCTACACCCTGAGCCCCTCTGCTGCGGGTGTGTGAGGACCAGGGGCTGGCCAGGGCCACCCACTTGGCTGCAGGCCCCCCCGCCACACACACACACACACACACACACACACGCACAGCCACATACACACACACCGCCACACACACACACAGCCACCACACACACAGCCACACACAGAGACACACACACACAGCCCCCCCCCACACACACACACGTACTCCAAGGAGGCACTGGCCACCCAGCGTCATGGCCAAGCACGATCCCCGGACACCACGGCCGGGACAGAAACCAACTCGGGTCAAGCCTCACCCCCGAGTGAAGCCCCAGGAAGCTCAGGTGTGCGGGACTCTGTGACTGAGAACTCTGGGTTCAACGGGGCTGGGAGCGGGGACCCTCTGCCCGTACGTACCCCCGTCTCCGTCTCCGGCGACTCAGTGGTCACACCCACAAGCCACCCCTGGTGGCGCCAGATAATCTCGTCACTGACCACCATCTGGATGGCACATCCTTCTCTCCCGGAAGGGAGCACAACATGACGCTCACCGTAAACGTGCCTCGGGACCCCATGCCAGGCTGTTTCACTCGGGGCACCCCGGAGGGGGTGGGTGACGCCCTGCCCCGCCCCAAGGGACCCAGCCCTGGCAGCCGAAACACCGCCCGGACTTCAAGAGTGCCCGCCACACTTGATGGGGTTCAAACAGTAGGCAACCAACCTCTGAGGGAAATACATCACTGTCTCACTGTCATCCCGTTGTTCGTCGATTTACTCGGGCAGGCACCAGTAACGTCTCTATTCCTCCCAGCCCTGAGATTTTAGCAGCCTCTCGTTACTCGTCTTTCCCAACCATTGGAGGCTCTTACAGGGTCAGGGGAATGAGCCCTGTTATTGTTACTGTTTTTGGCGTATCGAATATGCCATGGGGAGCTTGCCAAGCTCTGCCCGTGCGGGCAAGATACTCTCGGGAGCTTGCCGGGCTCTCTGAGAGGTATGTACATATCTGTTACTGTATTTGGGATATGAATACGCCCAATATGAATATATGTGAATACATATTTTTTTTTAACAGAGATATGTAACAGCACACCAGACTTAATCTCTAACAACATGCCAGTTATCTCTTATACAAGGTCTTCATGGCCCCTATTGAAATACAACAATCTTCCCACTCTTTCCTCTTAGGATACTTTTTGTAGCATTTTCAGCAGGTTTTCATAGCAAACAGTACAAAATATATAATTTCAGTTCTGCTTTGGGGTAGGGATTGGGGTTTGGGATGGGATGGAAACACCCGAAATATGGTGGTGGATTGGTGTTTGGAGAGTAAATGTCAAATATTGTGAACTACCTTATAAAATTAAAAAAAAATTTTTTTTAAAGAAAAAAAAAAGACCACCAAGGGGGGAACAGGGGAAATGAGGTTATTGGTGTCTAACAAAAATACTCGAGGTCAGTATTTCACCAAAAACATTTCTGGTTTTTTGGTTCACTTAAAAAGCGGCGAGAGGGGCTGGAGCAATAGCACAGCGGGTAGGGCATTTGCCTTGCATGTGGCTGACCCGGGTTCGATTCCCAGCATCCCATAGGGTCCCCTGAGCACTGCCAGGAGTGATTCCTGAGTGCAGAGACAGGAGTCAGCCCTGAGCATCACCAGGTGTGACCCCCTCCATCCTCAAAAAATATATCAGTGCTGATGATTTTGGGGCATTATTATCCAGTCTTGCCCTCACCTCTCTCATATAGACCCTAGAGCAATATTTAGCTTTAGAAGTAAAATAAGAATATAACCGGCCAACTCCAATATCTGTGACTTGGAATTTGGTAACAGGCGGTTTAGTCCATAGAGTTGATCAATACGAACTGAAACTTTTCATTTCCATTTTTGTCCTAGATTTTTGCTCAGATTCTTAAGATATAAGAGCTCCAAAACTTACGAGGCTTAAAAAAGCTAGAAGCCAATTTCATCAGTGGGAAAGTAGCTGTTCTATAAGGCTATGTTCAATTTTAATTTTTCCCCCCCTTTTTGGGTCACTCAGCGATGCTCAGGGCTGACTCCTGGCTCTGCACTCAGGAATCGCTCCTGGTGGAGCTCGGGGGACCCTAGGGGATGCTGGGAATCGAACCCGGGTAGGCTGAGTGCAAGGCAAACGCCCTCCCCGCTGTGCTATCGCACCAGTCCACAATTTTAATCCTTAAGGACGAACACAATCTTAAATAAAACACACGTTGTGGTCCATTCCTAAAGTATTCTACCCACTTGGCAGCTAGAACACAACTGCCTCGGTGTAGAAATAGTCCCCGTGAGTCACAAAATCAAGCAACGAGGTTCCCAACAGCTCCTGATTGTAACAGAAGAACCTTATTGCAATACACTATAATTTTGTTGATTTTTTTTTTTTCTTTTTGAGTCACAACTGGCGATACTCAGGGGTTACTCCTGGCTCTGCACTCAGGAATCACTCCTGGCGGTGCTCAGAGGACCCTACGGGATGCTGGGACTCGAACCCGGGTTGGTGGCGTGCACGGCCAGTGCCCTCCCCACTGTGCTATCGCTCCAGCCCCAATTTTGTTGATTCATAAGTGTCAGACTTTTAAGAACTCAAGCGCCATGCTCAGTTCTAGACTGATGACTCTGGGGAAGAAAGAGCGAATGTCCCCCTTCTCCTCTCTGGGGAGGGCGAGTCTTCGCCCTGGGCAACGGGAACCTGCCGTCCCTTATTCTCCGGCGCGGTCCAAGCCCTGCGCGTGACCAGCGTCGCTCTTGAAAGGGGACGTGGTGTGCAGGAGGAACTGCACGCAGCCCCCTCTGGTCTCGAGGCCTCCCTCTTCCTCACCACCGCAGTCTCTTGTCCTTCCTTTGCAAGGGCAGGGCTGCCTCAAGCTGCTATTTAGAGACCTGCCTTTTTGGGGCAGAGCAATCCAGATGCTGGCTGGCCAGACTCCCGCAACGGACAGCATTGTCACTGATTTTCCTTCAGATTCGCCAGCCTATCCCGAACACGGCGGACGGGAGTGCTCATGGGCGCCGGGTCCCACGCCAACTCGGAGCAACCGTAAAATTAGCGCCCGCTTACGAAGCACTTATGGACCAAACACTGTCCCCGTTTTCCACTTCCCCTTACAAGTCTGCTGGCATCATTTCTAATGCATCATTTCTGAGAGTCCCGTCTTCGGGCAAAATCAGTCCGGCTCCGGAGCCCCTTGGCCAAGCCAGGATGTGACCCCAAGGGCCATTTTCCTGCCAGAATACCGCACGTGTGCCACAGACACACGCCGTTAGATTGCACATGTGCGTACCATGACTCACAGGAAAGCTGCATGCGTCTCTGGCCCCAGCTGGGATGTGGGGGACAGCCCTGGGCAGCAGAGACTCTGGCCACCAGCAACCCCATGATGTGGTCACTGCTGGTCACTCACCCAAGGATCAATTTAGACTTGTGTGCAATTTTGAGAGGGGAGCGTATGATGCAATATATGTAGTGTTATGTAGTATGTATGAAGCATGATGTATATGTGTAAGGGCACCCTGGCTCTCTGCTCGGGGGACACTGCGTGGCACCAGGGTTCGAATCATCGAACACGGCTGCAGCCACAACATAAGTACCTTCACCTCTGTTCCGTCTCCAGCCCAGGGATTTTTTTTTTAATAGGAGGGAGGGAAAAAGAAAACCCAAATACTAACAATATTCAAAGTTTTTTTCTTCACTGTCACTGTCATCCGGTTGCTCATCGATTTGTTCGAGCGGGCACCAGTAACGTCTCTCATTGAGAGACTCACTGTTACCGTGTTTGGCATATCCAATTATATTGCTTCACAATAGAATTGAAAAATTTTTAACTGCATCACCACGAGAGACAAAGTTATTCGAGACTGGGCCAAACCACGTTCCAGTGCCCATCCCTTCAGCAGAGAATTCTTTGGGGAGCAGCCAACAGTTCTGCAGCGTCTTCCAGGTCAACGAAGGAGTGGGGTTAAACTTGTCCCCATCCCAGGAACCCATTTCAATGTTCTTTCTGTGTTACTTGAATTCTACTGACTCTAGCTGGATGCTGAACCGGGAACTGTCATGCTCACTCTAACTCCCTGAGAGACTAAGAATGTAGACGAGACATCAAAACGGTTCCTGAGGGCTGAGCCCGGCCCAGGGGAGGAAGAAAGGGCAGAGAAGGCGGAGAGAGAGAGAGAGAGGGCTGGAGAGATGGCCCGGAGGGGAGGCACTGGCCTTGCCCACTGCAGAGCTGGGGTCAGTCCTTGGAGCCCCAGAGGGTCCCCCCCCAAGCAGTGCCAGGAGAGATCCCTCAGCACAGCCAGGTATAGCCCCCCAAAACGAACCGAAACAAGAAAAAAGAAAAAGCAACGTCATACTAACCCACAGCTGTCACACCGACATTTGGACTTTTTAAATTTTTTTTTTTTGCTTTTTGGGTCACACCTGGCAATGCACAGGGCTGACTCCTGGCTCTGCACTCAGGAATCACTCCTGGTGGTGCTCAGAGGACCCTATGGGATGCTGGGAATCGAACCCGGGTCGGCCGCGTGCAAGGCAAACGCCCTACCCGCTGCTATTGCTCCAGCCCCGACATTTGGACTTTTGAGCACATTTCTCCAGAAGCAACGAAGAAGATAGATAATGGCAGAAAATACTATCTACTGCTTGCCAGTCCTTGTTTCCAATAAACCCTGTATTATAATTAAGCTCATTTCAACACCAGTTTAAAAATATACACACACACACCCACACACACACCCACACACACCATGCCCCCCCCCCCGGCACACTATGGGGCCAGCGGGACGGTACAGTGGGTAGGGCACCTGCTTTGCTCATGGGGGTTCGATGCCCATCACGGCCCCACCAGGAGTCAACCCTGAGGCACGGCCAGGTACGGTTCAAAAACAGAAAAACCAAAACAGTAACGATTACCCCACTTTTTCGAGGAGGAGCCGCCAGCGTGAGAGCTGTAACTTGCCACTGGCCTCAAATGCTTAGGTTGGGGGCTGGAGAGATAGCACAGCAGGGAGGGCGTTGGCCTGGCGCATGGCCGGCCCGGGTTCAATTCCCGGCATCCCATAGGGTCCCCCGTGCACTGCCAGGAATTAGTGCAGAGCCAGAAGGAACCTTTGAGCATCACCTGGTGTGACCCTGCCCTAACAGCTATCTGCCCCCCAAACCTTCCTGAGTCCCTACTCTCCACCACAGCCAAACTCGGGGGGCTGCCAGGCGCCCCCCCCGCCCCCCACCCCAGCCTTGGAGAGAGTGACCTCTGACTGGGAGGTCAAAGAAAGGCCCAAAGGAGCACAGGGCCAGCCCGAGGCCAACAGTCACGATGTGACTTCAACAATGATCTTTTTTATCATTATTTTTTTTATTTTTAGGTAACACCCAGCAATGGTCAGGGTTCCTCCTGGCTCTGTATCACTGCACCACGGTCATCCCATTGCTCATCGATTTGCTCCAGCGGGCACCAGTAATATCTGATTGTGAGACTCGTTGTGACTGTGTTTGGCATCTCAAATACGCCACGGGGAGCTTGCCAGGCTCTGCCGTGCGGGCGGGATCCTCTCGGTAGCTTGCCAGGCTCTCCGAGAGGGACGGAGGAACTGAACCCGGGTCAGCTGCATACGAGGATAACACCCTACCCGCTGTGCTATCGCTCCAGCCCCCTCCTGGCTCTGCACTCAGGAATTATTTCTGGTCAGCTAGGGGGACCCTATGGGGTGCCGGGATCAAACCCTGATCGGCCGTGTGCAAGGCCAATGCCCTCTCTGCTGTGCTATCGCCCCAGCCCCTCCTTCTGACATTCTTCCAAAGACAAAGCTATCACAATATTGGGGCTGGAGCGACAGTACAGCAGGGAGGGCATTTGCCTTGCCCGAGGCTGACCCGGGTTCGATTCCCAGCATCCCATAGGGTCCCCCGAGCCCGCCAGGAGTAATTCCAGAGTGCAGAGCCAGGAGTCAGCCCTGAGTATCGCTGGGTGTGACCCAAAAAGAAAAAAAAAACAAAAACTATCCCAACAGATGAGGGATCTGTGCCCCTTGGGGGAGAGGGGGTGGGAGAGTGGAAACACAGTGGCCCACACAGAGGAACTACCCACAAAAGGTGTGTGTGTGGGGGGCTGGAGTGATAGCACAGCGGGGAGGGCGTTTGCCTTGCAGGCGGCCGACCCGGGTTCAAATTCCAGCATCCCATATGGTCCCCTGAGCACCGCCAGGGGTGATTCCTGAGTGCACGAGCCAGGAGTGACCCCTGTGCATTGCTGGGTGTGACCCAAAAAGAAAAAAAAAAGTGTGGGGGACATAAGACTCCCTGGGGAACGACACAAATCGACCAGGGCTGGACAAGCACCACAACCTCTTAGCACCTGTGTTGCAAACCATAATGCATCCAAGGAAAAGGAGAGAGAGAGCAGGAAGGAAAGTGTCTCCCGTAGAGGGAGGCTGGGGGTGGGGGGTAGAGGCTGGGGAAAGGGGGGACACTGGTGGTGGGAAATGTGCCCTGTGGAGGGACAGGACGAGTGCTGGACCGTGGGGTGGCTGACACGCAATCACAAACAGCTTGGTAACGGTCTGTCACAGATAGCCAATTAAAAAATTCAAAAAGAAAAAAATGTCATGTGGAGTTCATGGCCACTTCAATCAGCTTAATCAATGGCTGAATAAATAGCTGTACTCCTACATTTAAAAAAAAAAGGGGGGGCTGGAGCGATAGCACAGCGGGGAGGGCATTTGCCTTGCACGCGGCCGACCCGGGTTCGAATCCCAGTATCCCATATGGTCCCCTGAGCACCGCCAGGGGTGATTCTTGAGTGCAGAGCCAGGAGTGACCCCTGTGCATCGCCGGGTGTGACCCAAAAAGAAAAAAAAAAAAAAAAAAAAAAGAATCGGCCAGGCAGGGCTAACACATAGGAGCTGCACCGGGGCCAAACTGGTTTCACACCATCACTGTGAAAAGGAAGAGAAAAAAACGGGGCATTTCAGGCAAGTCAGAGGAAAACACAACGATCGTGTCCAGCTCATCACCAAACACTACATTTTATTTATTTACTTTTGCCTTTCGGGTCCCACCCAGGGATGATCAGGGCTGACTCCCGGCTCTGCACTCAGGAATCACTCCTGGCGGTGCTGGGGGACCCTATGGGATGCCGGGGATCGAACCCGGGTCGGCCGCGTGCCAGGCCAGCGCCCTCCCCGCTGTGCTATGGCTCTGCCCTCCCAACACTAAACTTTCTCGGCGGTGCCAAGCTGGGAAGTGGCCGGGGGCTGCGGTGCCCGCTCATCTCAGGGGAGACGCGCCTCCCGCCTGGAGCTGCGGGCTCTGGGCGCAAGGCGGCCCGGTCACGCCTGCAATGTGTGGAATTCCGCCCGCCGGGCCCCCGCCTCCCGGCAGGCCACGTCATGGCCCGCAACGTCTGGGCTGTGCCGGCGAGGAGCCCTCCAGGGGATGCCAGGAATGTGCCCGCCGGGGCCCCGCGCGGGTTTCCTGGAGCCGCTGCCGCCGGCACCTGGCCCAGTGAGCACGTGGGCATTCCGCGCGGGGGTCGCTCCCGAGGCCGGACGGGGCCCTCTGGGACCCCCGCGGGCAGCTGGCTCCCCTGGGGCCGGGCCAGCCCACAGCAACTGCGGCTCTGCACACGCCAGCAGACACAGGTGGGCGCAGGGTGGGCCGAGAGGGAAACGGGGTCACTCGCCCACGGGGGCCTCCGTGGCATCCCGAGGGGGCGTCTCAGTAGGCTCGGAGGATGCAACGGTCCCCGGGTCCCCAGCTCGGACCCATGGCGGTCTCTGGGTTCTGCAGGCCCGGGAAGCATCCGTAACGCACGAGCCGTGTCGAAAAAGCTGGACAGAACGAACCTGTCCTTTTGAGGGGCGGGTTTTGGACTGGGGGTGGGGGAAGTCACACCAAACAGCTGGGGCAACTCCCGATGCAGTGCTGGGGGGCTGCAGGACTCCTGCTGTGCTTAGGGGGGGACCATGAAGTGCCAGGGATGGAACCGGGTCTCCCCAGCACACCTTTTTTTTTTTTTTTTTTGCTTTTTGGGTCCCACCTGGCGATGCACAGGAGTTACTCCTGGCTCTGCACTCAGGAATCACTCCTGGCGGTGCTCAGGGGACCTTATGAGATGCCGGGGGTCGAACCCAGGTCGGCCACGTGCAAGGCAAACGCCCTCCCCGCTGTGCTATTTTTTTTCATTTTGGGCCACACCCGGCGATGCTCAGGGCTGACTCCTGGCTCTGCACTCAGGAATCACTCCTGGCAGTGCTGGGGGACCCTATGGGACGCCGGGGATCGAACCCGGGTCAGCCTCGTGCCAGGCCAACGCCCTCGCTCCGGCCCCCGACACTGAGATTTTTTTTAAAACTGAAGCAAGCCCGCCCCACCTCCCACAAGAAGGCCAGATGCTGGTGGCCAATCGGACGGCTGCAATAAGCATCTTGGTTATGCCACAGATGCCCTGACACCGGGCCCAGCCCTTCTGGCTTCTGCCAAAGCGGCAGGGGAAGTGCCAAGTTCCCAGTCCAGCCAGGGACTCCCGCCCCGGGCCTGGCACCCACTGCTTCCGTGCCCCCCTCCTGGACCCCTGGCGGCAGGCCGACCCAGGAGCAAGGGACACATTTAACCGCGACTGACTCGGGTAAAGGCAGAAGCGGCACAGGAGCGGAGAGGGCCCGCGTGGCCAGCAGCTGGTCACAAGTTCGAGTCCCCAGGGTCCCATGTAAGCCGAGCACGTTGCTGGCAGCTGAGCGGTGGGCACCCCCCCCCCCAGTGCCACCAGCCGGTTCTGGCCGCACCCAGGCTGGGCACGTGGAAAGACCACAAAACGGGGTGTGGCCCCTGGAGATGACAAAACCCGAGCCCCGGGCAGGGAGCGAGAGCCGGATATCCAGCTGCGGGGCCGCTTCCCGGTCACTGAGCCGCCTGCCCAGCAGGGAAGGGCCACCCGGGGGGCGTCCCCCCGCCCCCTCCCAAACCAGCTGTGGGCAGGTCCCTGGCACGGAGAGAACAGAAGAACGAGCAAAGACATCTCCGTTCCACGGCCTCTCGAATTGCGGCTTGGTGTCTGGGCTCAGGGCTCGCTCCTGGCAGGGCTCGGGGGTCGGGGGGGGCCCAAGGGAGTGCCAGGATCGAACCCAAGTCAACGCCGTGCGAGGCAAGTGCCCTCCGCGCTGTACCGTGGCCCCATAATTTTATGAACTGTTTGAAGAAATCTAAGTTTTGGATTACATGCAATTGCTGTTTATAAGATCATCACAATATTTATAAAAATCTTTACAACCCAAGCCACATAAACACACACAAATAAATCCAAGCCAGTTTTTTTTTTCAGTACTCTTCATTTTCGTTATGTTGGTGTTTTTTTTTTTTTTTATTTAATCTCCCAATTAAAATTAGAACCAGAGGGTGAGTCAAAACCTTGGTATCATGATGAAAAGTTTGGAGTGTAACGAGAACATCTTCGCGGGAACAAATAACCACCCACTAAGTTTAATTCTAGGGTACACTTACATGCACAACCTCAGACGTCAAGGGGATAGAAAGAAAGCTACATTGTTTTCTTTGGGAGAGTGGAAATTAGGAAACACATTTACAAGTCCCATCTGAAGTCAGAACAGTTGAGTGAGTCACCAGTGGCAAATGTGCGGGCTGCAGATGCCCCGATCTGCAGGGTGACGCTTAGACCATCCCAGCCTGACACTTCCGAGAGCTCGGAAAATTCCACCACCGGAAGCAGAAGCGGAAGCGGATGGTCCCAATCTTCCCGCAAGAAGCAACGGGCAACCGTGATGACAGGCTCACGATCCAGGATGATGTCACAAGTCCTGTGCCTGGGCAATCCTGTTTGGTTTGGGGGCCACACCCGGCGATGCTCAGGGATTACCCCTGGCTCTGCGCTCAGGAATCACTCCTGGCGGTGCTCTGGGCACCCTAGAGGATGCTGGGGATTGAACCCGGGTCAGCCACATGCAAGGCCAAAAAAAAAAAAAACCCGCCCTCCCCACTGTGCTATGGCTCTGGCCCCAAGCAATTTTCATGATGGAAAGGCAAAGGGGGAAAAAAACGGGGGGGGGGGGGGGGAAGAACACGTGGCGATGCTCAGGGCTGACTCCTGGCTCTGTGCTCAGGGATCACTCCTGGAAGTACTCGGGGGACCCAATGCCAGGGACTGAACCAGGCTGGCTGCGTGCAAGGTATAGTACTATCGCCCTGGTTCCCAGAAGGGAAGTTTAAAGGGAATCAAAAAACAAAAACAAAAACCAAAAATAGAACATGCACGATTAATTACCATAGGACATTAATTACATCAAGTCAAGGTGTACCAGAACTGTGACGAGCTAGCCCAAAGCTAGGGACAGTAAGGTGAGACGAAGTCCCTGACCCTCAGGGGTGTCCCTCAGCCCGAGAGCCGGCTGCCCTGCCAGCATGAGGTCACGAGTCACATCTCCAGTGTCCCCACATGCCCCTCGGTTTCCAGCCGCACGGGGCCAGGAGTGCCCATACCACCCCGAGGGACGCTGGGAACCTCTGCTGCCGAGCACGTCCTGGTCCCCAACTGAGGGTGCAAGTGTGAGAGACCCCCACGCGTCACATCGACGGAGGGAAGAGGGTAGAGGGGGGGTAAGCATTTTTAAGTTTTGAAAAAGCATCCCGGGGGCTGGAGAGACAGGATAAGCAGAGACAGTATTTCCCTGGCCTGTGGCCGACTCGGGCTCGATCGCCAGCATCCCATGGGGTCCCCCGAGCCCCACAGAAGCTAACCGGAGCACAGGGCCAGAAGGAAGCCCTGAGCACGGCTGGTGTGGCCCCCAGACCCAGAGCAACAATAAAATTCTCAAAATACAATAAAAGGGCTGCAGAGATAGTATAGCAGGTAGGACGTTTGCCCTGCGCCCAGCTGACCCACGCTCGACCCCATGTGGTCCAACAAGCACCGCCAGGAGTGACCCCTGAGCACAGAGCCAGGAGTAGCCCAAGAACAAAAAATTAGAGAAGATATTCTGGTTAGAGAACCTGGGGCTGGAGCAATAGTACAGTAGGATATTGGCCTTGCACGCGGCTGATCCGGGTTCGATCTCAGGCATCCCATACGGTCCCCTGAGCACCGCCAGGAGTGACCCCTGATGGCAGAGCCAGGAGTCATCCCTGAGCATCACCAGGTATGGCCCAAAAACAAATTAAAATAAACAAATAAAGTGAACAGGGCTGGAGCGATAGCACAGTGGGGAGGGCGTTTGCCTTGCAGGCGGCCGATCCGGGTTTGATCCCCGGCATCCCACAGGGTCCCCTGAGCACCGCCAGGAGTGATTCCTGAGTGCAGAGCCAGGAGGAACCCCTGAGCATTGCCAGGGGTGACCCAAAAAGCAAATAAAATAAAATACAATAGAATAAAAAATGAGGGGGCTGGAACGAGAGCACAGCGGGGAGGGCATTTGCCTTGCTTGCGGCCGACCCGGGTTCGATTCCCAGCATCCCATAGGGTCCCCTGAGCACCGCCAGGAGTGATTCCTGAGTGCAGAGCCAGGAGGAACCCCTGTGCATCGCCAGGTGTGACCCAAAAAGCAAAAATAAATAAATAAAAATAAATAAAAAATGAACTCGAAAGCACCCCACGCATTCACCGCAGAGGCAAAAGCGCCACCGGCAGGGACGTGTGTGCCGGACGGCGAGTCACCGAGTGAATCCCAATGGCTGTTTACTTGGACGAGCCTTCCCAGGCCCTTGGCAGTCGGCAGTGGTGTCTGGCGGCCAGAAATAGGCCACTGGGGCGGAACTCATTTATTAGCGCGGTTCCAGTGAGAGGGGCTCCCCGCAGCAGGGCTTCACCCAACGTCCGGTTTCCAAGGACTGTCCTGGACGTCCAGCCAGGGCTGCCAGAATGCCCTGACGCGGGCTGCCCGCCTCCAGCCGAGACCTGGACAGGAGGCCCCCAGGGAGGGAAGGACCGGGCAGAGGGACCGCGGACACCAATACCGAGCTGCCACCCCTCCCCCCGACCGCCTTCTCGGCCCACTGCAGGCCCCAGGCCGGAGCAGAATTCTGGTACCCACAGCTGTTGGCGACGGTGCAAGGGACAGGGGGAAGGAACGTCCGTGCCCACCGGGACCCTCTTCATCTCCCCAACAGGGACACAATCAGGCCAGAAAGGGGCTGGAGCAACAGGACAGCGGGGAGGGCGTTGGCCTTGCATGCAGCTGACCCGGGTTTGATCTCTGGCATCCTACAGGGTCCCTTGAGCACAGAGCCAGGAGTCAGCCCTGAGCATCGCTTTTTTGGAGGTGACCCAAAAAGCAAAAAAAAAAAAAAAAAAAAAGAGGCAGTTTCTTTCCTAAAACCCTTCCCCAAAGGGCACGGCGCATCGGGCTGAAGACATGACATCTCTGACACTTCATGTCCCGCTCAGCTGCTTCAGTTTAGACGTGCCCGTTTCCCACGCTGACCTCTCTAGGTCCTGCTTCTCTTCATGACTCGTGAGCGGCCTAATGCGCTCCAAGTCTCAAGTCAGGATTCTGACTTTTAAACATCTTTTTAGCATACTGGTACCCGCCGGGGAAACCAAAGCAGGTTTCAAACTCCAAATACCGCCAAATAGAGGTGGGGGAAGAAAAAATAAAATCACAGCCAATACTGCATCTGTCAAAACTACACAGCGCTGTCTGTTTTGGGGAAGGCCTAAGGGGGGTAGGGGATACCGCATACATACCCTTCACCACAGAAGGGAGTTGTAGGAATCTTATGTATTTCTTTACACGAGGGCCTCTATACAAATTTTAATCATCACAGAACGTGTAATTCCTCAAACTACCATTTAAAAATGTATTGGGGATGGAGCAATAGCACAGCGGGGAGGGCGTTTGCCTTGCATGAGGCTGACCCGGGTTCGATCCCCGGCATCCCATAGGGTCCCCCGAGCACTGCCAGGAGTAATTCCGGAGTACATGAGCCAAGAGTAACCCCTGGGCAGTGCCAGGTGTGACCCAAAAAGCAATAAATAAATAAATAAATAAATAAATAAAAATATGTCAGGGGCAGGAGAGATAGTAGGGCACGTGCCTTGCACACAGACAGCACAGGGTTTTTTTTTTGTTAGAATGCACTGTTTTTTTTTCTATTTTATTAGTAAATCACCATGGGGTACAATTATAAACTTATGAACTTTCATGTTTGTATTTCATTTACATCCCTCTACCAGTGCCCATTCTCTTACACCAATGTTCCCAGTATCCCTCCCACCACCCCACCCTGCCTCTGCGGCACGACATTCCCTTTGGTTCTCTCTCCTTTGGGTGTTGTAGTTTGCAATAGAGGTATTGAGTGGCCATCGTGTTCAGTCTATAGTCTACTTTCGGCACGCAGCTTTCAACCCGAGTGGGTCCTCCCAACATCCTCTACTTGGTGTTCCCTTCTCTGTCTCAGCTGCCTTTTCCCCCAGCATGTGAGCCAGTTTCCAAGCTGTGGGGCAGACCTCCTGAGACAACACAGGTTTGATCCCCAGCATCCCACAGGGTCCCCCCCAAGCTCACCCAGAGCACTAACAGGTGTGGCCTAAAGCACCTACAGAGAGGGAGGGGGAGGGGGAGGGGGAGAGGGAGAGGAGGAGGGGAGGGGGAGGGGAGAGGGAAGAGGGAGAGGAGGAGGGGGAGAGAGACAGAGAGAGACAGAGAGACAGAGAGAGAGAGAGTGTGTGTGTCCCCAAAACACGTAGGTATCCGGGAGGGTGAGGCACACCCAGCAGGGCCTGATGCAAGGGCTGTGACTTAAGCCATGTGCGGGGGAGGGGACCCGCCCCGCCCCCCCAATTCACTTTTATTTCTCACCCAGCCATCAGCAGTGAAAGTCAGCCGTCATTGAGGTGCAGGTGCCTCATCTCTGACCCACCCTGTGCCTGAGGCCAGGCCTCGAGCCGCGGCAGCTGCCTGCTCAGCCCAGCATGTTCAGGACGAACGTCCCGCCCTAGGACAGGGCTACTCGCTACTCGAGCCTTGCGTGGACACGGTCCCCTTCCTCCCCAGGCGACCCCTCTGTGGTTTGTTTCAGGGCCACACCCAGCGATGCTCAGGGCTGAAGCCTGGCTCTGCACTCAGGAATCCCTCCTGGCGGTGCTCAGGGGACCCTATGGGATGCCAGGGATCAAACCCAGGTCAGCCGTGTGCCAGGCAGACGCCCTTCCCGCTGCGTTCTCCCTCCAGCCCAATTTCCCTCCCCTTCATTTTGGTTCTGGTTCAGCCCTGGCGATGCCCAAGCGTGGACATGGGCCCCCCACACGCAAAGCCCACACGTGCTAGACTCGGCTTGTGAGTCAGTGTTTGGTGTGGCTTTGGGGCTCCCAGGGGCAGACGCAGCCGGGTCCCCGGTGCCCTGGGAGTTAGCCATCGCTGCCGACCCTCGGTGGGCCTCCTGGACGGCCTCACTCCGAGCGAAGGCTGCTGGCCAGAGAAGCGCCTTCAATAACAGCTTCGAAGGGCGTATTTAAACTAGGAGGACTGAGCGCTCAGGAGCACAGAGCCGGGGGTGCAGGGAGCGGTATGCGGCCAACTACTAGAATCTTCCAGAGGCCAGTGCGTGAGCGCGTACAAGCTCAGGAAGACCAGGAACTCGCTAGCAACATCAAGGACACTGCGTGCGGCTTCCTCAAGACCAGGGGACAGTGACAGACTCGCGGTCTTCCGGGGTCTCTGGATCAGACTCAGGGAGACGCTTCTCAGAGCCCCCAACCCGATGTGGACAACACCGCTGGGAGGCGCCACATGTGAGGCCTGGGGCCGGCTCGACTCTTAAGGGTACGCCAAAGGGCTGGAGGGAGGGCAGGAAGGTGGGCGTCATCCTGGCCCCGGGCAGGTGAGGCAGGAGGCCACACAGGGGTCACTCCCCAGAGCGAGTCCTCCGCTGACCCACTGAAGCTCAGGGCCATACAGGACTGGGGGCCACCAGAGGGTCACAGGGGGTCTCACTTCTAAATCAGAGCTGGAAAGGAAAGCCCGGTTATTTCACTGTCATTCTTTCTCTCTCTCTCTGTCTCTTCCCCACACCCACCCCATTTTTATTGTATTTTAATTTTTTTTAATTTTTGGATCACAGAGTTTACTCCTGGCTCTGCACTCAGGAATCACCCTGCTGGTGCTCGGGGGACCCTATGGGATGCCGGGGATCGAACCCGGGTCGGCCACATGCAAGGCAAACGCCCTCTCTGCTGTGCTATCGCCCCAGCCAGCAGTGCTGCTCTAAACCTTCACATGCTGCTAAGGAAGTAGTGTACACTTTCCAAAGAGTACTAAAGTACTTTGCAAAGTACACTTTCCAAAGAGTACTAAAGCAACATGGGGCAGGGGAGTGAGGGGGTTTAATCCCCCTGTAAGAAACCACATGAACTTCCGGAATAAGCGTGTTGCTCCTACCATCCAAACTATTATTAAGGGTAAAGAAAATCGCTTTGGGCGTGGCCCAAACCCACATACCACCCTCCCCCACCACAGCCAGGAGAAGGAATAATTATCTCAGATGCAGTATCAAGTCTGATAACCCTGGAATGTGAGATACAAGAAAACCAGGCCTAGAACTAAGGCTTTCCGCTTCCTTCTTTTTTTTTTTTTTTCTTTTTGGGTCCCACTCGGCGATGCTCAGGGCTGACTCCCGGCTCTGCACTCAGGAATCACTCCTGGCGGTGCTCGGGGGACCCTATGGGATGCCGGGGATCGAAACCGGGTTGGCCGTGTGCAAGGCAAGTGCCCTCCCCGCTGTGCTGTCGCTCCAGCCCTTTTGCTTCCTTTCCTTCAAAACCAAACAGAACAAACTCTGCAGAAGCACAGGAGCGAGTGGCCTCTCTCTCACCGTGCCTGTCCCCTGGGCCGGGACCAGGCACTGTCCACGATGCCCCCAGCACACCCCGCGGCGACAAAGCTGGCTAGGAAAGACAGTTCCTGCCGTCAGCCAGGCCCAGCACGCCAGGGCACCCCCATTTCCCAGGGAGGGCAACTCACAACAGCACTCCCGTCACGTATGCGTGTGTGCGGGGCTGGAGCGATAGCACAGCGGGGAGGGCCTTGGCCTTGCATGCGGCCAACCCGGGTTCAATTCCCAGCATCCCATAGGGTCCCCTGAGCATCGCCAGGAGTGATTCCTGAGTGCAGAGCCGGGAGTCAGCCCTGAGCATCGCCGGGTGGGACCCAAAAAGAAAAAAAAAAAAAAGGAAGCCAAAGTCTTAGTTCTAGGCCTCGTTTTCTTGTATCTCACATTCCTGAGTGCAGAGCCAGGAGGGACCCCTGAGCATCGCCGGGTGTGATCAAAAAAAGGAAAATAATATATATATATGTGTGTGTGTGTGTGTGTGTGTGCTCATACACATATATACACACACAAATACATATATATGGCCACACTACACATATGTGATCGTTGTCTATCTCTATCTGTACATATCTACATCTACCCATAGATATGCAGGTGTTTGGGGCCACACCCGTTGGTCCCAGGGCTAACCCCAGGCTCTGCACAGAGGAATCACTCCTGGCAGGCTGGTGGGGATGGGATGGAGTGACAGGGACCAAGCAGGGGTTGTCTGCATGCAAGGCACGAGCCCTACTATGTCTCCGGGTCTCTATACATTTTCAAATGGTAAGTTGAGGAATTTTACCTCCTGTAACGAGTAGAATTTGTATAGATGCCCTCAAGTAAAGAAACACGGGAAGACCCCTAAGGCCCCCCTCCGCGGTGCGTTGTATAGTTTTGGCAGATAAAATACTGGGTGTGATTTTCCGCTCCTGTATTTGACTGGATGGCATTTGGGGTTTGAACCCTACTTTCGTTTCCCAGGTGGGTACCAGAGTGTCCAATGCCGTTTTCCCATCATCCTCTCCCTCGGCCCGACACTGCTCACTCCCCAGTGCTCACGAGAGGCTGACACCACTTTCCTTCTCAACTCGCTGTTCTTCCCTGACAGGCCTCCCCCATCGGGGACACGTACCTCTCCCCGCTGACTCATTCTAGACAGCAGAAAGCTGTGGCCCATTGGGACAATCTAGTAGGGATGGCATGTGCCCACCTTGGGTTCAATGTCTGGTCCCCGGGGTGATCCCTGAGCAGAGCCAGGAGTAAGTCCTGAGCACCACCAGGTGGGACCCCAAACCCAAAAACCTAAAGAGAAAAGCAAAACCCGCAGAAATCTGGCGAACGGATGGGTGAAATCTGACGTGCGTCCTTCTCTGGGTGCAGGCAGTGCTGAGGGGCCGTTCCCAGCAGTGCCAGTGGGGGGGGGGGGCGAGGATGGAAGACTGAGGCCCCCAGACCCCCCCATACACCGTAAGGGCTCATGCCCCTCATGGAGCCTTTTCGTAATCAACGCAAGATAGTAAATTCTTTTTTTTTTTAATTTTGCTTTTTGGGTCCTACCCGGCAATGCTCAGGGCTGACTCCTGGCTCTGCAATCAGGAATCACCCCTGGCGGTACTCGGGGGACCCCATGGGATGCCGAGGATCGAACCCGGGTCAGCCGTGTGCAAGGCAAACGCCCTCCCCCGCGGTGCTATCGCTCTGGCCCCAGGAGAGTCAATTCTTTCCCTGGAATTTCCTACACATTTCTCTCCAGACCATTGTCACAGCCCGCTGTGCCTCCTTCAGACCCTGGAAATGAGCCACGGTGATGCTAAACTCTGAACGTTCCTTGCCGAACAGCAGGAGCTATCTCTGCATCGCGCGTACTGAGGTCACCCTTCCTGCTCGAGCAGAAGTCCTCAGCACAACATGTGCTGCCATGGACGAAATTCCAGGAAACTCGGAGTCGGTAACAGCTTTTCTCCTCTTTCAAGAAAGAGTACATTAAAAAAAAAAAAATCACTTCCTCTCAATGTCTCTCAATGTCATCTGATAGCCTAGTTCTCCCTCTCGGAGAACCTGGCAAGCTACCGAGAGTTTCCTGCCCGAGCGGGAGAGCCTGGCAAGCTCCCCATGGCATATTCACGTGCCAAATACAGTAACAGTGATGGGTCTCGTTCCCCTGACCCTGAAGAGCCTCTAATGCGGCACCGTTGGGAAGGACGAGTAAAGAGAGGCTGCTAAAATCTCAGGGCTAGGACGAATGGAGACGTTACTGGGCCTGCTTGAGCAAATCATTGATCAATGGAATGACAGGATATATACATACCTCTCGGAGAGCCTGGTAAGCTACCGAGAGTATCCCACCCACATGGTAGAGCCTGGCAAGCCCCCCGTGGCGTATTCGGTATGCCAAAAACAGCAATGATAGGTCTCATTCTCCTGACCCTGAAAGAGCCTCCACTCATTGGGAAAGACGAATAAGGAGAGGCTGCTAAAATCTTAGGGCGGAAAGGAATTGAGACATTACTGGCACCCGCTCGAGTAAATCGACAAACAATAGGATGAGAGTGACAGTGATACAGTGATACTCCCTCTAAATAAGAAGAAATAGTGTTTAAAAAAAATTAAGTGCTCCAAGAACTAAGTTTCAGGCAAGGCCACAAAAAAAAAAAAAGTGATTAGGGGCCGGAGTGATAGCACATGGGGGGGGGGGGGCATTTGCCTTGCATGCAGCCAACCCGGGTTCAACACCCAGCACCCCATAGGGTCCCCCAAGCACTGCCAGGAGTAACCCCTGTGCATCGCCAGGTGTGACCCAAAAAGCAAAAAAAAAAAAGTGATTAATAAATCGCACTACAAATTTCCACACTTTAATAATGCAGCAAATGGAGAGTTGGAACCATAGCACAGCGGGGAGGGCGTTTGCCTTGCACGGGGCTGACCCAGGTTCGATCCCCGGCATCCCAGCAGGTCCCAGGAGTAATTCCTGAGTGCAGAGCCAGGAGTCAGCCCTGAGCATAGCCTGGGTGACCCAAAAAGTGCATGCACGAGAGAGAGAGAGAGAGAGAGAGAGAGAGAGAGAGAGAGAGAGAGAGAGAGAGAGAGAGAGAGAGAGAGAGAGAGAAGAGAGGAGAGAGGAGAGAGGAGAGAGAGAGACAGGCTCGGGTGGAGTATGGGTGAGGAGGAGTGTCAGGGACGGGGAAGAAATGAGAGGCAGGTCAGAGGGGCAGGGCACACGAGCCAGGTAAATCTGAAGAACACGGCGGCGAGTGTGCACCTCCAGCCTTAAGTCTGGCCAGAGCCCAGGCCTTAGTCCCCATGTGCAGAGATGTGGGCTGGGCATGGGTGCGGCTAGAGCACGTTTCACAAGCGTGAGGTCCTGGGTTGGACCTACAACAATCCCCCTAAATAAAAACCAACCTCATGCTTTAGTTAAATCTCTTTAATTCCCAATTGTTATATGTAAGATGGGGAGGGGGAGCCACAGATATTACTGGCGATAAACAAAACCACCCTGGATATTTTTTATTTTTTATTTTTAAATATACGCACGCAGAGAAGCAATAATGCTAGCAAGCAGGCGCTCAGCGTAACCGCGTGCCGCCGGCTTCTCCCTAAGCACTGCAGTAGCCCCTAGTGGACGGCCGGGGAAGTTTCTCCGCCTCCTCCTCGGCTTGCAGTTACACTCAAGTTTGCAAGTATACCGGCTTTACCACCTGCCCCTCACTCAGCATGTCCCTATTTCCCCAGGCAGCGCTCACTGGCTTCTGCAAAGTTCAGAGTTTTTAAAAGGGGACGCGGGAACCAGAAACAAACTGGTGTCTCGAGAAATCCCCGGAGAAGTCACCGTGCTCGAGCTTTTGAAGATCGTCGGCGCTTCCAGGAACGTTGCATAAGACCAGCGTGAATCGGAGAGTTCAACCCTGCCCTCCGGGCCCCTCATTTAAAGCAGAAGAAGCGATAATGGAAAAATCACTCAAATAACCCACTGTTCTAAATGTTAATCAAATATGAATATTAACACCGGGTGCTTCCTCAAGAGCCAGGGAGTGCCAAAAATAAAACGGGAGAAACTACCGAGGGGGGCTTGAAATAAGTTCTTCACAGAGCACATCACTTCCGGTAACAAGTGGGTAAGACAAAGCTGCTCGTGGCTCAACAACTGCATCCAGGTAGGACTCAGCCCAGGTGGGCCCGGAGACGGGTCAGGACCAGCAGGGACCCCAGGCACCACGCGGTCTCCCAACACTGCTGGGGGCAGCACCCACCCCCTGCCCCCCGCCACTGTCAGAATAAAAAATCTGGCCAATGACCTATTTATTTTGTTGGTTTTTTTTTGGGGGGGGACACACCGAGAGATGCTCAGGGCTGACTCCTGGGGGGTCTTGGGGGACCCTCTGGGATGCTGGGGATCGAACCCAGGTCAGCCGTGTGCAAGGTGAGCGCCCTCCCTGCTATGCTATCGCTCATCTCCAGAAGATTCGAGGCCTAGGCATACGGGGTGGGGGGGTGAGGGAAGGGGATGGAGCACAGCGGGGAGGGCACTCGCCTTGATCCGGCACCCCACAGGGTTCCCTGAGCCCTGCTAGGAGTGATCCCTGAGCACAGAGCCAGGAGTCAGGCCCAAGCACAGCGGTGTGTGGTGGCCCCATTCTCCCCCCCAACAGAAAGAACAAGATTTAAAGGAGCAGGGGGTGACGGTGGGAATCCCAGGTTCCACTTCCGACACCGCAGGGCCCCTGGAGGGCCACATCTGCAACAGCCCCTGAGCACCCCAAGGCGTGTTTCAGGGCGCAAGACAATGGAAAGGTGGAAACCAAACTTTCTCTTCACGAGACAAGATGAGCGTCGCTTGCTAGGATTTCACAGGAGTTCCTGAACAGCCACACAGAAACAGAATCGGAACCCCATCCTTTTTTTTACTTATTTATTTTGCTTTTTGGGTCACACCCAGAGATGATGCTCAGGGCTGACTCCTGGCTCTGCACTCAGGAATCACTCCTGGCAGTGCTCAGGGGAACCTATGGGATGTTGGGAATCAAACCCAGGTTGGCCATGTGCAAGGCAAATGCCCTCCCTGCTGTGCTATTGTTACAGCCCCTCCAACCTTTATTTATTATTTTTTCGCTTTTTGGGTCCCACCCGGCGATGCACAGGGGTGCCTCCTGGCTCATGCACTCAGGAATCACTCCTGGGGGTGCCCAGGGGACCCTATGGGATGCCGGGAATCAAACCCAGTTTGCATGCCAGGCAAGCGCCCTCCCCGCTGTGCTATTGCTCCAGCCCCTCCATCCTTTATTTTAAGGAGAGAAAGAAAGTGGCCTCCATCCCTTCTGCTACAGTCCGTGGGGCCCGGTTCGCGGGCACGGCTAGAAGCGAGCGCTGAAGGCCGTGGGCGTGCTCTGTCGCCGAGAAATCAGCACCTCGCACCGAGACGGGGAGCCCACGCTTCCTTCTCCAGAGGAGCGAAGCAACTCCTGGCATTTGGAAAGGAATCGAATATAACCAGGCTGTCCTCCTCCACAGTTTTATTTTCGAAAGGTTAATGCCTCAGACTAAGTATGCTCCGCGCCCAGGGTCAGAATGAAAAAATTAACAGCGCAGGAGAGAAAGGGGGAGGGCTTCCAACACGACAAAAGAAGCTTCAAGGATCAGAGTATCAGCAAATCGCACAATACTGGACTCACAGAATCAGCAATTGATCTTTACCTTGAAATAACCGCTGATGCATCTTTCATGCATCCCCCCCCCGCGCCCAATCGCTTCCGTTAATATTTTGTCCTTAAATAAACTTAAGAGTTGAGCAGAAAAGCCGGAGCGATCATACAGCAGGGAGGACGCTTTGCCTTGCAGGCGGCAGACCTGGGGTCGATCCCCAGTACCCCATAAGGTCCCCTGAGCCCCAAGTGATGCCAGAGCATACAGCCAGGTTGTTACCCAGAATCAAAGCCAAAGAAGAGCACAGAAGAAGGAGAACCACTGCAAGGGAGTGGGCCTGAGCACCACCAGGTCTGGCCTAAAAATTCAAACAAAATGAAACAAAAACCTTAATCTGGGGCCAAAGTGATAGCACAGCGGGGAGGGAGCTTGTCGTGCATGCAGCCGGCGTGAGTTCGATCCCCAGCATCCCCATCCCATGGGGTCCCCCAAGCACCACCAGGAGTGATTCCTGAGTGCAGAGCCAGGAGTCAGCCCTGAGCATCACTGATGTGACCCAAAAAGCCAAAGAGACAAAAGAAAACCTTAACCTGAGTGAGGAAACAGGAATTAGAATAAATCAGAATTAAATTAGAATAAAAACTGTAAGATAAAAGTACCGAAGGTTGTCTAGCGGCAGAGAGTCTCTTTCCCACACACCTGGCTGTCTTCCCCGGAGCCCCTCAGAGGGGGTGGGCTCCAGCTTCCCTCCCTGCCCCAAGCAGACCTCCCGGCGGCCGAAGACCTCCGGAACCCAGCCACAGCCATGCTTAAGGCCCCTCTCCACACGTCCAGACGAGACTCACGCATAAAGGAACCAGCAGAGGAACCCAGGTGTGTGGGACCCGGGGCTGAGACCTCCAAGCCTGCTTGGATCAGGACTGGGCCTCCTCCACCCAGATCCCCCGTTTTCTAGTAGCTAGGGGGTCATACCCAGGGACTGTCCCTGGCGCCGTGTAATCCCACCAACGGCCAACATCCGGAGACTATAAAACCAAGCTCCCGGAAGTGACATCTTATAGCCTAGTTCTCCCTCTGGGAGCACCTGGCAAGCTACGGAGAGTTTCCTGCCCACATGGGAGAGCCTGGCAAGCTCCCCGTGGCGTGTTCATACGCCAAAAATCAGTAACAATGCTGGGTCTCATTCCCCTGACCCTGAAAGAGCCTCCAAGGCGGCATCGTTGGGAAGGACGAGTCAAGAGAGGCTGCTAAAATCTCAGGGCTAGGACGAATGGAGACGTTACTGAGACCGATGGAGAAATTCAATGATCAACGGGATGATGATGATGTTGCCTAGTGCCAGGGGCAAACGCAACAAAAAAAAAAAAGAAGGGCCCGAAAGGGCCCAACAGGGTCCAGAGAGCCTGTGCAGAGGGCAAGCCCTCGCAAGCACACAGCCAACCCTGCTTGTTCCCCTGTACCCATATGGTCCCGTCCTGGCAGCTCTGGGAGTGATCCCTGAGCACCGCCAGCTGTGACCCGGACCCTCCCCCTCCCCAGAACAAAAGAGCAAAACAGTCCTTTCCCATGGCTTAGGTGTGTGGGGCAGAACAAGGGCTGAACCCCAATATGTGCCCGGGACCCCAAGAGCATACAGGAATGATCCCTGAGCACTGAGCCAGGAGTAAGCTCTGAGTATTGCTGGGCGTGACACAAACAACAAAAATAAAAAACAGGGACTGGAGCGATAGCACAGCGAGGAGGGCACTCGCCTTGCACTCGGCCGACCCGGGTTCGATTCCCAGCATCCCATAGGGTCCCCCGAGCACCGCCAGGAGTCATTCCTGAGAGCAGAGCCAGGAGGAACCCCTGTGCATCGCCGGGTGTGACCCAGAAAGAAGAAAAAACAAAAAAGTCAAAAATAAAAAAATAAAAAGAGACAAGGGGGTCAGAGAGAACCCTGGTGTGCATCCTGGCTCCCCGCCACAATGAGCACAGAGCCAGGAGCAAGCTGTGAGAGCCGCCAGGTGTGGCCCCAAAACAAAATCTTTTAAAACGTTATTTTGAGGGGCTGGAGCGATAGCCCAGCGGGGAGGGCGTTTGCCTTGCACGTGGCGGACCCGGGTTCGATTCCCAGCATCCCATAGGGTCCCTGAGCACCACCAGGAGTGATTCCAGGAGTCAGCCCTGAGCATCGGCGGGTGTAACCCAAAAAAAGCAAAAAAAAAAAAAAAATCAAAAAACAAAAACCCCACGTTATTTTAGTTTTTTGTTTAACTGAATGACAGCAAGCTGTCGTCCATAACTGGGTTTCAGTCCTATGTTCCAACACCTGCCTCTTCTCCAGGGGACATTTCCCAGCACGAGCGTCCCCAGTGCCCCCCACCTCCACCTCTACGGCAGGCACCTGTCTTCTCTCTTCCTCCCTCTCTCCTTTGGGCATTATGGTTTGCGACAGAAACTGAACAGTTGTCACGTATATCACTTCCCCTCTCCAAGCTCAGCTCCTGTCTGGAGTGAGCCTTTCTTTTCTTTTGCTTTGTGAGGTCACACCTGGCGGTGCTCAGGGCTGACTCCTGGCTCTGCACTCAGGAATCACTCCTGGCGGTGCTCAGGGGACCCTATGGGATGCCGGGGACCGAACCCGGGTCGGCTGCGTGCCAGGCCAACGCCCTCCCCGCTGTGCTGTGGCTCCAGCCCCCAGAGTGAGCCTTTCTAACCATCACCGTCATGCTGGGCCCGGCTCTATCCTAACTGCTCTCTGACCCCACACATATGCGAAGGTTCCCAACCACTGACCAGTCCTCCTGGCCCCCTGTCAAAGCATTTTTTTTTTTAAAGCAACGAGCGTTCCTTAAGGACAGGACAAACTTCCTGAGTGATGAATTTCGAAAACGGTTTAAGGCTGGGGCAGTTTCCACTGGAGCGTCAAGAGCGGGAGACACGGGCAGACACGCCGTAGAGAGGGTCCGCCCCAGGACACACCTGCAGGGAACATCTGCCCATGACACAGCTCTGCAGGGACACGGACCTGAGGGGCCGCGAGAGGCAGCAGCAGGAGCAGTTTTCGGGCCCCTGGGCCCCTGGGCAGGTACTGACGGTTCCGGTACCCGGGGCCCGCCCCGAGCCATCTGGCACGCTGAGCTGCATCTCTCCTGCTGTGATTCGTGTTTCGTGTCTTCTTGGCTCTGTACTCTCAGGGATCACTCCGGCGGGGCTCAGGGCCACAGGGGGTGCCGGGGGTCGAGCCCCGTCAGCCCCGTGCAAGGCAAGCGCCCTGCCCACTGTGCTGCTTCTCCGGCCCCCAGGACCTGAGCTTTACACAAGAAGAGTCGCGATGCGGAAGGCAGGCCCCGAGCGTCGTCCTGACCCAACAGACGCACCCACCAGACTCCAGACAGATGCTCCGAGCCAGAGAGACACCCCAGAGCCTGCACAGGAAGGCTGCACACAAACTCCCCCCTCACCCCGAGTTCCCTGGGGTCCCCTCGCCCAGCGAGAGCCCCAGTCCCACCTTCCGGCTGCTTTTCTGTCTCTGCTTTCCCCGAAGCCCCCAGAAAAGCGTCTGTTTCTGTGCATAAGAATGGGCTTCAGGGTGACTGGGGGCGGGGACAGCGGGACACGCTCAGTGACTATTCCTGGCCGCTGGGGGACCCTATGCTTGTCCAGACCGACTTAGCCCTGGGCTATTCTCTCCAGCCCCTAGGATGATTTCAAAGTGCCCCTTCGTGGGGCCAGAGCGATAGCACAGTGGGGAGGGCGCTGGCCTGGCACGCCCGGCTGACCCAGGTTCAATCCCCGGCATCCTATAGGGTCCCCCGAGCACCGCCAGGAGCGATTCCTGAGTGCAGAGCCGGGAGGAACCCCTGAGCACCTCTGGGTGGGACCCAAAAAGCCAGAAAAAAAAAAAAAAAAACCTCTACCCTCCCCGATTGAAAAAAGTGCCCCTTCGTGAGGGAGGAAAAGAGTGTGTGTTGTGCATAACAGGAGGCAAATGACCTGAGATGCTCATATTCCCACAAGCATCCTGAAGGCAAAGCACGGGCCCAAAAATCCTTCGCCACCTCTACTGTCACGTCTCAGACCTTCCCCCCGGCCTGGACAGCCGTGGAATCAGTCCTGGACACATTGAGAACTGCCTGCGATGTATGGGTAGCAACCGAAAAATAAGACAAAACGGGCAATTTCTAAGAGAGTGATGAAAAATGAAATAGTGACAGCTATCACTTCCTGTTTGGCTTTTGTTCGGGGGCCACACAGGGCAGTCCTCGGGGACCAAACCTGGGCCTGCCCAGACGCCCCGGCCCCCTAACTCCACTCCCCGCACCCCAATCACCACTGACAGTCCAGTAAGGGTAGGAAGTTTACATGTTGGGGGGCCGGAGCTATAGCACACGCGCGGGGAGGGTGTTTGCCTGGCACGCAGTTGACCCGGGTTCAATCCCCGGCATCCCACAGGGTCCCCAAACACTGCCAGGAGTGATTCCTGAGTGCAGAGCCAGGAGGAACCTGTGAGCATCATTGGGTGTGACCCCAAGAAAGCAAAAGTAAACACCAAAAAAAAAAGTTGTTTACATGTTGGGCCAGAGAGAAAGGTATGACAGCAGGGAGGGCGCTTGTTTTGCATGCGGCTGACCCGGGTTCGATCCCCGGCATCCCACAGGCTCCTCTGAGGCCACCAGGAGTCAGCCCCTGGGCCCCTAGGGAGGCCCAAAATCAAAGCAACAAAGTAAGTTTACACGTAGGGGGCTGGAGAGATGACACAACCAAGAGGGCGCCTGCCCTGCCCAACAGCTGACCCGGGTTAATCCCCTGCACCCCATATGGTCCCCTGAGCCCTGCCAGGAGTGATTCACAAGGAAAGGGCAGGAGTCAGCCCTGAGTGCCGGGTGTGGCCCCACAGCAAACTACCAAAAAAAAAAAAAAAAGATTTGTTGTTGTCGTTACTTATAATGATGATTTCATTCTTGCGCCTCTCAGCCGCCCTCGCAGCAGGTAAGGGACCCGGCGGCCCCGCAGAGTGCATGGCCGGGGTCTCGCCCGGGTCAGGCACCAGATCAGACATCTAATCCAGGAGCTAAACCCAGCGGCCGGCACCGAGGCCTGCGCTATTAATAGCGAGCTCAGGCCCGTCAGCCGGAAGCAGCCCGAGCCCGACCAGGGCCACGGGCTCCCAGATCCGTCCCGGGTCAGGCGGCAAACACAAAGCCATGCCTGCCGGGCTAGTAACGTGCTGCGACTTTGGCCCATTTTGGGGAGATGCTGCAACGGCCAAGAGTCAGGAAGAACTCGCGTGCGCACACACACTCACACTCTCACTCTCACACACACACACACACACACACACACACACACACACTCACTCACTCGCTGGGGGCCTGCGTCTGGCCGAGGTGCCCTCACACCTCGTGGTCAGCAGGGGCAGCTGTGTGGCACTCTCACACGCAGCTGGCAGAGAAGCCCACACGGGCCTCGTGCCACAGTGCTCACATACCCTCTGCTGTCCCCAAGGTGCTGGGAACCCCAGGCGGCAGAGCCAACTTGGGGTGCATGAGCGGGCGGCACCTCTCCAAGACGCACAATGCGGGGGGCAGGGCAGAGCCCTGGGGCCCCACCGGGGAAGGGCCCAGAACCAATTTCAATCAGGGGGAGGGAAGAGGTTTTGTTTTTGTTTCTTTTTTTGGCTTTTTGGGTCTCACCCGGCAATGCACAGGGGTTACCTCCTGGCTTTGCACTCAGGAGTTACTGCTGACAGTGCTCAGGGGACCATATGGGACGCTGGGAATCGAACCCGGGTCAGCCGCGTGCAAGGCAAACGCCCTACCCACTGTGCTATCGCTCCAGCCCGAAGGCTTTTTTTTTTTTTTTAACTACTTATTTTGGTTTTGGAGTCCCACCCGGCTCTGCACTCAGGAATCCCTCCTGGCGGTGCTGGGGGGGGGGGGGACCCTAGGGGATGTCAGGGGTCGAACTCGGGTCAGCGGTGTGCCAAGTCAGGGCCCTCCCCGCTGGGCTCTGGCTCCGGCCCAAGTGTGCGCTTTTGAAAAGAGGCGAGTGTAAGGGACAGGAAAGGAGGAAGGGAGTGGACGGGAGCCAGGGGCAGGACGGAAGGACAGCGGGAGCTGCCTGCGGCCTCCCCTGTCTCGGGCCAGCCCGGCTGCATTCCTGTCCCCAGGCTCCCGGAAGGCCCCGCGCTGGTCATGTAGCTTCCTGCCAGGTACACCCGGACTCGTCTTCATCACTCGTGACCAAGCACCCAGCACCCAGACACCCCACAGAAAACCAACCGCCACCATAGAAGCCAGGGTGAACTCAAGGGAACTGGGAGACGGTCAGGGATGGGGGGACAAGAGAGGATCAATCTACAATGAGGCCGAATAAACACGGAAGAGCAACGCCGGGGCCAGAGAGAGGGGACAGCGGGGAGGGCATTTGCCCAGCACACAGCTGACCCGAGTTCAATCCCCGAGCACCGCCAGGTGTGATTCCTGAGAGCAGAGCCAGGTGTGGCCCCCAAACAAAAGCAAAAAGAAAAAAGGGAGAAAGAGAGAAAAGGAGAAAGGGGGGAAGGAAGGAAGGAAGGAAGGAAGGAAGGAAGGAAGGAAGGAAGGGAGGGAGGCAAGAAGGAAGGAAGGGAGGGAGGGAGGGAAGAAGGAAGGAGAGAGGAAGGAAGGAAGGAAGGAAGGAAGGAAGGAGAGAGGAAGGAAGGAAGGAAGGAAGGAAGGAAGGAAGGAAGGAAGGAAGGAAGGAAGGAAGGAAGGAAGGAAGGAGAGGGGGAGGAAGGAAGGAGGGAAAGGAAGGGAGTGAGGACGCAAGGAAAACTGAAAGGAAGGAAGAAAAGGGGCAAATTATGCAGAAACCAGGGAAACCCTGTGAGCCCCTGAACTAGGGCACGGGGTGCCCTGCGGGCCAGAGCCATCTGGCCCGTGCAAGGCTCAGGCCCACCCCTGGCCCCAGCCTGCCCCAGCGGCCCGCGCCAGCCCACCGACGCGGGGAGGGCTCCCGTAAGGGTGATTCCCTAACCAGAAGGAAAAGCCAAACTCCATGACTCAGATGGAAATGAAGGCTGGCTGCAAGCAGCTACGGAATGAGGGCTGAAGAATTATATACAATAGTGTGTGTGTGTGTGTGTGTGTGTGTGTGTGTGTGTGTGTGTATGTGTGTGTGTGTGTGCTCAGTAACAAAACAGGTGGGTGAGCGGCACAGAAACTTTTCCAAAGCAAGCACACGCCGCAAAGCAAGCAAACACACAGGGCCCGGAGCACCAGCACAGCGGGGAGGGAGTCTGACCTGCGCACGCGGCTCAAAGGCCAAACCCGTTCGATCCCGAGCAACCCCGTATGGACCCCCAAGCACACCACAGCCAGGAGTTACCCCTGAGCATCTCTGGGTGTGGACAACCCTCCCCCGACAGAAAAGAAAAGCATACAGATGGCCAACCGGTACATGAAAAGGTGCTAGAACTAAGTGTGAATATCACAAAGGCAGGAAGGAAAGATGAAGGGAAGAAGGGAAAAGAGGGGGAGGGAGAGGAGAGGAGGGAGGGGGAGGAGGGCAGGACAGTCCGGGGATAGAGAGCGGGCACCCTTGCCCAGGCCGGCATGTACATTGGTAGTAACTGTGGAAAACCACACAGGTTGCTCACAGCTGGGGAACTCGCTAGAACCGAACCCGGGCCGCCCACGGCCAAAGCATGGACTCCAGCTGACCTCAACAGTCCTTGAAAAAGTTAATTCCGGGTCAAAGCGATAGGACAGTGGGCGGGGCGCTCTCCTGCAGAGCCCAGCCTGGGCATGGCCAGGGGTGATCCGGAGCACAGAGCCAGGAGGAAGCCCTGAGCCCACCACCAGCTGTGTCCCAAAAAACGTGGGGGTGGGGGGTGTGGAAGGGGAGAAAATACACTAGGTCAGAATAAAACCAAATTCAATATAACTGCCCATAGTAGCAGCTGCAAAGACAAACCATCAGGGCTGGAGCGACAGCACAGCGGGGAGGGCATTTGCCCGGCACGCGGCCGACCCGGGTTCGATTCCCAGCATCCCATAGGGTCCCTTGAGCACCGCCAGGAGTGATTCCTGAGTGCAGAGTGAGGAGGAACTCCTGTGCATCGCCGGGTGTGACCCAAAAAGAAAAAAAAAAAGACAAACCATGAGAACCTGCGTCAAATAAACTGTATATGCCTGGAAGGGCAGCGGATGGACTTTCTTCTCATTTCCGGAATGTATCCGTTCCTTCCCCTCTACCTTGGAGGATGTATCAACTCCCTTCCCTGACTTGTCAGATGTATCAGTTCCTTCCCCTCTCTCTACCTTGGAGGATGTATCAACTCCCTTCCCTGATTTGTCAGATGTATCAGTTCTTCCCCTCTACCTCAGAGGATGCATCAACTCCCTTCCCTGACTTGTCAGATGTATCAGTTCCTTTCTCTTGTTCAGTGTGCCCATGGCAACCACCGGAACTTGTGGATGTATCAACCACTGACTGGTACAGCTCTGCCTGGCTCGGTTCTGGCCACCGACGCTTCAGCCCAGAGCCCACACCAGGTTCTCCGGATCAGCCACTCCAGGCAGCCGAATCGAACGGAACCATGAATCATGAGGAATCAAGAGGCTAAAAGCCACCGATCTGGGGCCGGAGCGATAGCAAAACAGGGAGGGCGTTTGCCTTGCATGCGGCCGACCCTGTTCGATTCCCGGCATCCCACAGGGTCCCCTGAGCACTGCGAGGAGTTAATTCTGACTGCAGAGCCGGGAGTGACCCCAAAAATTAAAAAAAGCCATCGATCTAAGCAAAAGGGTAGGAATGGACTCTCAGAGGCCCAGACAAAGGCCAGCTGAGGCCCTGGAGGTGACCCCAAGCACCTTCTATCTGGTGACCCATATAACCCCTGGCTCAAGCCCCCCAACCACTGACCCAGCTGAGAAGCTGCGGCCCCTCTTGGGGGAGCAGCTGCCTCGGGAATCTAGGGAGCCACAAAACGCTGAGTGTCAGCTGTGAGCCCTAACTCAGTCCTGTGAGCTTCGTTTACTGGGGCTGACACACAGGGGGCCGCGGCGGGGGAGAAACGCGTGTTCACACACTATCCTATCCGTGACACGGACCCCCAGCCCAACATCCTCCCTGACCTTGAGCACAGGAAGGAAAAGGCTCTTCCGCTGCCTGGAGATCAGAGAGGGAAGCCCTGCTGAGCGGGGCTGGCTGGGGGCTGGGGGCAGGGGCAGCAAAGAGTCACCTTTTTTGTGGGGGAGGTCACACCAGGAGATGCACAGGAGTTACTTACTCCAGGCTCTGCACTCAGGACTCACTCCTGGCGGTGCTCGGGGGACCCTATGGGATGCTGGGGATCGAACCCAGGTCGGCCGCATGCAAGGCCAACGCCCTCCCCGCTGTGCTATGGCTCCAGCCCGGAGTTATGTCTTAAGCAACCCTTATTAAATGTGGGGTTGCATTATACTGACAGGGTCGGAGACACAGCACAGCGGGGAGGGCGTCAGCCCTGCACACAGCCAATCAGGGTTCGATCCCCGGCACCCCATGGGGTTCCCCCGAGCACCGCCAGGAGTGATGCCTGAGTGCAGAGCCCGGAGTCAGCCCTGAGCATCACCGGGTGTGGCCCCCAAACGAAACAAACAAAACCAAGAATATTTACTTGTACTCATTTGGGGCCATCCCCAGCAGTGCTGGGGGGAGGGTGCCTCCCGGCCTGGGGGGTGCGGAGGGGCCACGTGGGGCTGGGACTCGGGCCTCCCGCGTGCAGAGTGCATGCTGTGGCCCTCTGGGCCAGCTCCCCACGCCTGCTCGCTTGCGTGTGTCTGTGCGTCGGAGTGGACATCTGCCTGCTGGGCCCAGCCAAGGCAGGCAGTCACCAGAGTGACTCCAGAAGCACACCTGCAGGTTACACCACAGACAGACGCACAGCACCGGGGCCTGTTTGATCCCGGACCCCCAGACGGTTCCTGGAGCCCTTCCAGGAAGGACCCCAGAGTGCAGAGCCACAACCAAGTCCTGAGCACTGCCAGGTGTGACCCCACGCCCAACAACAACAACAATAATTTAGGGGGCTGGAGCGCCAGCACAGCGGGGAGGGCGTTTGCCTTGCACTCAGCCGACCCGGGTTCGATTCCCAACATCCCATAGGGTCCCCCGAGCACCGCCAGGAGTGAGTCCTGAGTGCAGGAGTGCCAGGTGTGACCGAAAAAGAAAAAAAAAAGAATTTAAAAACTACACAAGACTTGGTTGGGGGGGATTTGGGGGCTCACGCCCTGCAGTGCTTGGGGGCTACTCCCAGTACTGGGCTAGGAGGTCCAACTGAGGCTGGGGGCCAGAGCAAGGTCACCACATGCAAGGCCAGCACCTTTTTAAGAGTTCACCTTTCCCCTGAACTCTTAAAAAAAAAGTTTTATTTATTTATTTTGCTTTCTGGGCCATACCCGGCGATGCTTAGGGGTTGTTCCTGGCTCTGCATTCGGGAATCACTCCTGGTGGGGCTTGGGGGAACCCTATGAGATACCGGGGATTGAACCCGGGTCAGCCACGTGCCAGGCCAACGCCCTCCTAACTGTACTATAGCTCCGGCCCACTTCCCCTGACTCCTTCAGGGTCCAGGCCAGACCCGGCAGTGCCCAGTGCTCTGGAGTCCCCCTAGCAGTGGCTGAGGGCCCAGAGGCAGGGACAGGAACCAGGTTGGCAGGACGCAGAGCAAAGCAAGAATCCTGACCGCAGGGCAGGGCCGTTGCTTCAGTCCAGGGCTCGGGTTTTGTTTTTGCTTTTCTGCTACTTCCTAAGAGTGTTCGTCAAAATGTATGTATATCAACATGTATGTCCATCAGCGTGTATGCTCATCAGTGTGCTCATCAACATGTTCAGTGATATGTATACTCATCAACATGTGTATGTATACTGACATCCATGGCCACCAACGTGTGTGTAATCGCCAACATGTATGTTCGTCAACATGGGCATGTATTCAACATGTGTGTTCATCAATGTATGTTTGCCAACACGCATGGAAGCAGCAGCATTCTCCAGGACAGAGGTTCTAGGCCTAAAGATTCTCCCCGAGATGTGCGAGTGCAGAGTGGCCGGAGGCAGCCCGGAGGGCAGGGCCGGGAGCGGAAGCAGCCCTGGGTTTACGCACTGGCGTCGGAATTAAAGGGAAAACCCTCTCAAAAAAAAAAAAATCTGCCACATGAAGAAAAAGTTGAGTGGGAAGCTCCTTTGCCATCCCCACAAGCTAAATATTGCGTCCATGATCCCTGGAGTAGAAGATAAGGCGCCCTCGGGCCGGAGCCACAGGACAGGGTGGAGGGGCCCTGCCTTGCACACAGCAGACCCGGGTTCGATCCCCGGCACCCCAGAGGGCCGCCTGCGCACCACCACAAGTGACCCCTGAGTAAGGGCCAGGAGTCAGCCCTGAGCGACGGTGCACAAGACCGTCACCCAGCAGCTTCTGGCCCAGCGAGCGGTGCAGCCGCTGGCTCTCATGACTAACGTGGGGCTGGGGGCCCGGCTGGAAGGCGCGGGGCTGCTCCTGGTCCTGTGCTCGGGGCCCGGGCGGTGCCCAGGGTGGAACCCAGGCCGCCTGCTCGCTACGTTCTCTCCCCTGCGTCGCCAAACACACGCTCGCATGTCTCGCGACTAGGAGAACCAGACAATGCCGGGCCCTGTTCCCTCTCCCTGACGACTCCTCGGACCCAGAGGGGAAAGGACAGTCAAGCTTACCAAGGCAGACGCCCCTGACATCCCCCCAGGCAGACCAAGGGGACCCTCAGGGGAGCCAAGGATGGACGCCGGCTGGGCAAGCGCCTCCCCCTCCCCTGAAAGCTAAGGCCTTTCCCATGAGGGCGTCAGAGCACGGCTCCACACGCAGGGAAGCCCAGCGTACCTGGAACCTGAGCACGAAGCCAGGAGCATCCTCGAAGCACTGCCACAGGTGGTGTGTGGGGGGGGGGGGCGCTATAACCATGATCCCAAACAGCACGTGAGTCACCCAACTGTTCTGTTATTGTCGTTGATGTTGTTTTGGGGGGGCGGGGACACCCGGTCAGCTGAGGCCTGACTCCTGGCTCTGGGTTCAGGGGTCACTCCTGGCAGGGTAGGAGGGGCCAAAGGAGGTGCCGGGGGTCAAACCCGGGTCGATAAGGCAAGTGCCCTCCCCGCTGCGTGATCAGTCTGTTCCTTTGGGCCACCTCAACTGTTCCTTTGGGCCATCTCAATCTGCAGGTGGGGTATGTACACACCTGGCAGAACATTCTGAAAGCCTAACCACCAGTCTCAGGAGAAACGGGGCGCAGGAAAGACACAGCAGACAGCCACAGATGCGGCTCATTTGAACAGCAAGAAAGCCGGCAGGGGGAGCCCAAAAATATTTGACATTAGAAACACACACACAAGGACATTGTGAACATACCCCGAAAGATACCTACACGCCTAGTACACACCAAAGCCGACTTTGGTCTCTTTCTCAGGCAAAGAGGATTTTATGTGGTCTCCAAAAGACTGGTCAAGGGGCCGGAGCAAGAGCACAGCGGGGAGGGCGTTGGCCTGGCACACGGCCGACCCGGGTTCAACCCCCGGCATCCCACAGGGTCCCCCAAGCACCACCAGGAGTGATTCCTGAGTGCAGAGCCGGGAGTCAGCCCTGAGCATTGCTGGGTGGGACCCAAAAAAAAAAAAAAGCAAAAAAATAAAACCAAACCTGGTATAAAGTGCTAAGAATGGTCCTGGCCACACTCCCAAAGCACACACCACCTCTCTGCCTCTACTTCAAGACCCCCTCTCTACACCCGTGGGAGCAGGTGGCAGCCCCCTGTATGCCCTGCCTGCCTTCCCCCCAGACCCTTTCAGAGGAGTCTCGCTCAAAAACCCAGAAAGAATCATCCACAAATGGGTGATTTTTTTTAAGGGGATAAAAAAAAAAAATAAGTTCCTGCCCAAGCAAAAAAGTTGCTGCCAGCCTATGAAAGGGGCCCAGAACAAGGGCACTTTTGAGACCGTCTGAGAAGAGGGACTGGCAGCGCATCCTGTGTCTGATGTGACCGAGACTGAAGCGAGGGGGCGTGATCTCGCTCTGGGTGGGAGGGACCCCTAGTGGGGGTCGGGGGCTGTTCCTGGGGCTGCCCTGCAGTGCTCCCGGGGCTCTGAAACAGAACCCGCAGCCGCTGGACCCCGGCCGGCAACGTCCAGCCTTGAATCCCACCTCGACCCCGAGGGCCCCGGAGGTGCGGACAGAGTCAGATCGGCGTTTGCGCCAGCATCCCGCACGGGGGTCCCAGAGCATCAGGACTTGGGAAAACAACAGCACTCAAACCCAGGAGTCTGTCGGGAAGCAGGTAGCAGCGAGACCCCGGGAGTCTGTCCCGGAAGCAGGCCCTTGGGGGATGAAGGGCGCCCCCCCCAGGCAGCTGAAAGAGGGAAAGGCCCGTCTGATGGGGGGAGGGGCGAGGAGTCGCTGACCCCGGATTGACCCCACGGACTGCACTTGGCCCCCAAGCACTACCGGAGTGACCCCTGACCCCAGAGCACCTGGGCCCTTGAGGGCGTGGACTAAACAGGTTTTCTTTATTAACTTTTGTTTTTGAGCCACACCTGGCAGCACTCAGGGCTGACTCCGGGCTGTGCGCTCAGGGGCCAGTCCTGGCGGGGCGGGTCAGCGTGTGCCAGGCAAGGGCCCCCCCTCCCTCCCTGCCCGCTGTGCCGTCTCAGCAAGAAACGTTATGAGCACGAGTAGAAACGTGGGGGGGAAGGGGGGGTCATAAGCTACACCAGGTGAAAGTTATAACAGAAGTCATTAATACTGGGGCTGGAGCGATAACACAGCGAGGAGGGCATCTGCCTTGCACGCGGCCAACCCGGGTTCGATCCCCGGCATCCCATAGGGTCCCCCGAGCACCACCAGTAGTGATTCCTGAGTGCAGAGCCAGGAGTCAGCCCTGAGCATCGCCGGGTGTGACTGAAAAAAATAAAAGTCATTAATATTAACCAGCCAAGCAAACCTCCACCTTAGAATGAAATCTCTCCTCTCCTCTTTTCTCTCTTTCTCTCCCTCCCTCTCCCTCCCCCTCCCCCTCTCTCTCAATCTCTCTCTCTCCTGCACTGTCCATCTGTACCGGCCTATGTTTATGGTTTCAGACACGAGGGCACGAAACCCCCTGGGGCCGGCGTGGCCAGCACCTGAGCCCTGGGCCCCCCTTCCTGAAAGAATCCACGGGGTCCCCACCTTTGCACTGCTTTTTGAAAGTACCCAGGTTCGCTCCCCAGCACCCCACTGGATCCCCCACACCCCCCCAAGGAGAGATACCTGAGCAGAGCCAGGAAGCCCCGGGCGCCACCAGGCACGACCCCCCAAGCCAAATAATGACCGTCGGGGGTCAGCTGACACGGAGAAGACACAGAACTCCAAGCGCCCTAAGGTCGCTCGCCCCCAAGCCCAATCCCGAGCCCTCCGAGGGACTGAGACGGGACAGGGCTGTCGCTTCAGCACCAGCCCCTGGCCTAACTGGAGCACTAAAGCCACAAGCCGCGGAGGAGCCGCAAACCGTGCGCTGAGGTCAGACATGAGGGTCAGACATGGGCCCGGCTCGGTGCCAACGCGCAGGCTCTGGACTTGGATGAGGCACTTAGCGGGGACGTGGCCACTCTCAATTATTCATGACGCTGCTTCCTGGGCAGACTCCTGGCTCTGTGCTCAGGGGTCACGCCTGGGGTGTCCAAGTTTGGGCCGGAGTCTTGGACAGAGCCAGTCACGTGCCAGGCCAGTGCCCTGGTTCTCTTGATCTCCAACACTGAGCCGTGGGGTCCCTGGGCACCCAGACTGACCCCCCCAAAGCACATCCAGGGGTAAGCTGCAGAGCCGGCCTCCTCCCCCCAGAACAGCGACCCCAAACTCACGAGCTAGTGATCGGAATTAACCTGTCCGTGCAAAATAACGGGCTTCATTTCAGAGACGTTTTTAGTATCGCAAACTTTGTCAATTGCGGCTGATTTTTAACGAGGCGCCCGGCAAAATAAAGACGACTCGGAATCACGCAACTGTGTGTGAGGTACATCAGACACCGGAAACACAAGCCTTCAACTCCAGTTATTAATCACAAGACAGTAATCGACCCTCCCCTAAAAAAAAACGCGCAATCACAAGAGTTTGGAAGAATCACACAGCACTCACCGCTGGCGAACAAACAGCCCGATTATTTTCTCCCTTCTAAATGACATTCATGAAGGTCACTTAAACAAGGCAAATTAGTACAACACGCACTCACGTTTAACAATGAAAAATATTCTCATTTTCAGTGAGAAAATACTTTTTTTTTTTTTTTTGGTGTTTGGGTCATACCCAGCGGTGCTCAGGGCTTTCTTCCTGGTAGGCCTATGGGACCATATGGGGATGCCAGGGATCGAACCCGGGTTGTCCAAGGCAAGCGTCCTCCTCGCTACACTGTCACTCCAGCCCACCATTTCTTCTCAAAAAGAAGAAACATCATGGGCTGCTAAAATCTTTTCTACAGCATACACACATTTCACTGCTTATCTTTTTTTTTTTTTCTCCTTTTGGGTCACACCCGGTGATGCTCAGGGGTTCCTCCTGGCTCTACACTCAGGAATTACCCCTAGCAGTGCTCAGGGGACCATATGGGATGCTGGGAATCGAACCCGGGTCGGCCGTGTGCAAGGCCAACGCCTTCCCCGTTGAGCTATCGCTCCAGCCCCTGATTATCTTCTTTTTTAAAATTTTTTTTATTTTATTGAATCTCCGTGATATAGAGCATTACAAAGCTGCTCATGATTTTCAGTCACAGTGTTCCAACACCCGTCTCTCCACCAGTGTCACTTCCCTGCACCAGTGTCCCCAGGTTCCCTCCCATCCCCACAAGCCACCTCCCACCCCTGCCTGCCTCTATGGCAGGCACCTCTCTCTCTCTCTCTCTCTCTCTCTCTCTCTATATATATATATATATATCATTTTAGGCGTTACAGTTTGTGATACAGATGCCAAAAGGTCATCATGTATCTCCCTTTGTCCACTTTCAACACTCAGCTCTTGTCCAAAGTGATCATTTCCAACTAGCGTTACCGTCTTGAGTATTCAACAACATCTAAATCCTACGTGTAAATCCAACCTCCCGTCAAAGCTGACTTCCTGTCTGAAAGCGCCACTATCCTTACACTCACGAAAGGGATCTGTACGGGGCGGGAAAGACAGGGCCGCGGGGAGGGGCCCAAACGGGTCAATCCCTCGCACCCCAAAGGGTCCCCGAGCCCCGCCAGTAGTGATCCCTGAGCACAGAGCCAGGAGTCAGCCCTGAGCATCGCTGCAGGCGGCCCCGAAACCAAAGAGAAAGAAAAAATGATAGGAACAGCCAGAGCAGATGGCAGCAGCCGACACGCGTGCGTTCCAGTGTTCCAGGTCACCAAACGCTCTGCATAGACGCACTCACTCCACGGAGATGAGCCTTCAGCCGTTCTCTCCCCCTGGGCGCGGAGTCCACGGAGTAGCCACGACCACGCTGGGAGACCCCAACCTTTACACGCTCGCCCCATCCGTGGGTACTACTCAGAACCGGGTACTACTCTGGGTCCCCTCCCTGACAGGCGAGGGGTCCAAAGCTAAACCAGAGGTGGGGAGGCCCGAGAGGGTCAAACGGCCCACTCGCACACAGGTCAGCAGCAGCTGAGCTGGGCAGGATTCGATCTCGGGGTCACGGGCGTCAGGCAGCACAGTGGGGAGGGCGTTTGCCTGGCACGAAGATGACCCGGGTTCGATCCCTGGCATCCCACAGGGTCCCACGAGCACTGCCCGGAGTGATCCCTGAGCACAGAGCCAGGAGGACCCCCTGAGTACCTCCAGGGGTGGCCCCAACCCAGGCTCCTCAAAGCTTTGGTCAACCTGCTGCTTCCCGGCTGAAGTCAGAATCCAGCGCTTGTGCGGGGCCTTGCAGGCAGCCAACAGGGTTCGACCCCCCGGGCATCCCTTCCGGTCCCCCCAGCGCGGCCAGGAGTGACCCCCAAACAACAGTAACAAAAATCAGGAACATTTTATTATTTTTTTTTTGGGGGGAGGATCACACCTGGTTCCTCCTGGCTCTGCACTCAGGAATTACTCCTGGTGGTGCGCAGGGGACCCTGTGGGATGCTGGGAATCGAACCCGGGTCGGCCGTGTACAAGGCAAATGCCCTCCCCGCTGTGCTATTGCTCCAGCCCCAAAAATCAGGAACATTTTAGAAGATGCCTTGGACACCACCCAGTTGGGGGGGGCAGACCGGGACCTCTCCAGCTCTGCTCGCTCCCTACTCATGTCACCCCTGCCAGTCGGGTCCCCGTACCCCTCCGGAAAGGGGACCCCCACGGCCTCCGGCAGAGAGCACCCTAACAGCGGAGCTAGCACCGCAGGGAGGGCGTTGGCCTTGCAGGCCTGCGACCCGGGTTCGATCCCCGGCATCCCATAGGGTCCCCCGGAGCACCGCCAGGAGTGATTCCTGAGTGCAGAGCCGGGAGTCAGCCCTGTGCATTGCCGGGTGGGACCCCAAAAAGCAATAATAATAATAGCAATAATAATAATAATAATAATAATAGAGGAGCTAGCAGCCCCTTCAGCCCTTCCTCCTGGGGCCTGGGGACACGGCTGGACGGCCAGTCATCCGGAGGAGGGGGACAGGTCCAGCCTAAGTGTCGTGAAGAGCCCCCCCCCCAACACTCCCAGGACATCAATAAGCCCCCCAGGAGCCCAGCCACCGGGGCCGGGCAGCGCTCCACGGGGGTCTGAGCCGCTGGTCCCGGCGGAGGGGGGGTGAGGAGGGGCACCCCTTCTCCTCCCGCGACCCCCTTCCTTCCTCTCCAGCCCGGGTCCATCCTCCCTGCCTCTCCCCAGCCCCGGACAATCCAGCCCTTCACGGAGCGCGCCACGTCCCCGCTCCTGGGCTTTTCGGGTGCCTGGGCCCCATGAAGGTCAGTTCTGTCCTCGCCCCCCCCCCGCTCCGGCGCCCGCGCCCCCCGTCCACTCTTCCTTCCTGCGCGACGGGGGGGTGGGGGTCTCCGCGTCCCGGGGCGCCCGGGCCGGAGGGATCACAACTCCCTGGGTTTTGGGTTTTTTTTTATTATTATTATTCCCCCTTACCCAACCCCGTCGTCGCCCCCCATCCCCCAAAGGAGGCTCTTCCCACGCGGCCCCCGGGGAGCAGCGCCCCCCACGCAGGCCCACCCACACGGCACGTGCCCGGCCCGGGCCGGCCGCGACTCGGGACACTCGGGCAAGCGGCGCTCGGACCCGCGCGCGCAAGGGGCGCGGGGTCGGGGGTGGGGGGGTCCCGCGGCCCGGCCCGCTGCCCCGGAGGGTCCTGCAAGGTTAATAATAATGATAATAATAATAAATAGTGGCAGGCGCGGCGCAGAGGGGGAGACGGCCCGGGGTCCGAGCAGGGCAGGGCAGGGGTCCCGCCGCGCGCCCCCCGCCCCGGGACGCGCCCCCGCCCCCACTCACCGTGCTGCGCGAAGACGTTGAAGCCGGCGTCGGCGCTGCGCCCCGTGGGGTCCCGCCGGCGGAAGCCCGGCCTGGCCGCGCCGCTGCTGCCCCGGAGCCCGCGGGCGGGCGGCGCCGCCAGCCCCGGAGCCTCCCCGACGCGGCCCACCTGCTGCCCCATCGCGCCGCGCGCGTCGTCGGCCGCCCGCGCCGGCCGCGCTCACATGCCCCCGCCGCCGCCGCCGCCGCCAACGCCGACGCCGCCTCCGCCGCGCCGGCGCCGGCCTCGCGCCGCCTCGCCCGGCTGCTGGCGCCCCCCGCGCTGCCTCACACGGCCGCCGGCGCCCGCGCCCGCGCCCCCAACGCCGCCGCCGCCATCTTTAAACCACCGAGCGCCGGGCGGGCGCGGGGCAGAGCGTCGCCCGCCCCCGGCCCGGCCCAGTCACCTCCGCCGCCGCCGCGCGGAGGGCGGGGCGGGACGGAGGCCCCGCCCTGCGAAAGCTGGGCACGCCCCCGGGGCGGCGGGCCACGCCTCCGCCGCGGCGGGCACGCCCCCACGTCTACTGGCCACGCCTCTGCGGCGGGAGGCACGCCTCGACGGCGGCTGGCCACACCTCGGCGGCGGCAGCCACGCCCCCACGGCGGATGGCCACGCCTCGGCGGAGGGAGGCACGCCTCGGAGGCGGCTGGCCACGCCTCGGCGACGGCAGCCACGCCCCCGCGGCGGCCGGCCGCGCCCCCGAGGCGTCTGGCCACGCCCCGGAGCGTCGCCCCGCCCTCCCCGCGGCGTGGGTCGCGCGCGTGCCCGCGGCGCCGCGGCTGCGGCTCCCTCCGCCGCATTTCCTTTAGCCGCGGTCCTTTCAAGCCTCTCCTAAAATCGATAATCTCTCCTTTACCACCTTTGGTTGGGATAAGGCGGGGAGGGGGCAGGGGGGAGGGTCCTGGAGCTGACGCTCTTCCCCCGTCCTACCCCCCTCACCTACACACACACACACCTGTCAAATCTGTCCTTCCTGGGCGGAGCGCCCCAGGTGAGCTGCTCCCGCCCTGCAGGTGCAGGTGAAGGGTCAGGGTCAGGGCTAAAAGACAGTGCTGGAGCGACAGCACAGCGGACATTGGCCTTGCACGCAGCCGACCCGGGTTCGATCCCCGGCATCCCATAGGGTCCCCCGAGCACCGCCAGGAGTGATTCCTGAGTGCAGAGTCAGGAGTCAGCCTTAAGCACCACAAGGTGTGGCCCAAAAAGACAAAAAAAAAATTTTTTTGTGCATGCAGTGCATGCAGGTCTGTCTCTGTATTGATGTTACATTAAATCTTTAAAGGCCTCCAGAGAGCCCGATGCAGTTCCATTTATAGTTTACACGTTAAAAGTTTTTTTGGATGAGAGCGAAGAAGAGGATTTTTCATCTGGCCTGTGCAGAATTAAGTCCTCCTCTTTGAAAATAAGGAAATGGATTAAATGACCTTTTGCTGTCCCTTTCCGCCCCATGAGTCTATAATTCAATAACTCTTTGATTCAGCAATTATAAATTATTAAGAACCTTATCTTAAATGATTGGCAAAGTTACCAGGAGCCATCCAAACATTATTGATTTTAAATGAATAAATACATGTTCGAGTCCTTCGATGGTAATAGTGAAATCTCAGGTTTAATCCACTTAACACAGAACTGATTACTGCAACTCTTGTGTACTGAACTTAGTTTATTATTAATATTATATTTGCTATTTTTTGGGGGGTCACACCTGGCGATGCACAAGGGTTACTCCTGGCTCAGGCACTCAGGAATTACTCCTGTTGGTGCTCGGGGGACCAGATGGGATGCTGGGAATCGAACCCGGGTCGGCTGCGTGCAAGGCAAACACCCTACGTGCTTTATTATTATTTTGTTGCTGTTTTGGGGTCACACCAGCGGTGTGCAGGGATTACTTCCAGCTTTGCACTCAGGGGTCATTACTGGCTGGGCTCAGGGACCCTAACCTGTGCCTGGAATTGGACCCAGGGTCAGCCACCAGTAAGGCAAGTACCTCACCTGCTGTACTATCTCCCCAAACCCTTATTCTTATTATTTTGGCTTTTGGGGTCACACCCGGCTATGCACAGGGGTTACTCCTGGCTCTGCACTCAGGAATTACTCCAGGCGGTGCTCAGGGGACCCTATGGGATGCTGGGAATAGAACCCGGATCGGCCGCATACAAGGCCAGTGCTCTCCCCGCTGTGCTATCGCTCCAGCCCCCAACCCTTATTGTTTTTTAAGTGAAGCAAAATAGTGTTTTTTTTTGTTTTTTTCTTTTTGGGTCATACCCAGCGATGCTCAGAGGTTCCTCTTGGCTCTGCACTTAGGAATTACTCCTGGCGGTGCTCAGGGGACCCTATGGGATGCCGGGGATTGAACCTGGGTGGAATGTGAGGGGGAAGAGAAAGAGATGCGTGCATTCAAGAGAGAACTATGTGTGGCCACAGCAATAGTACAGTGAGAGCAGGGCACTTGCTTTACACACAGCTGAGGGCAGGGAGGTAGTACAGAGACCAACCTGGGTTTGATCCCCAATATCCTATATAATCTCCTAAGCCAGGAGTAATTCCTGAGCACAAGAGCTAGGAGTGACCCCTGAGCATCTCCAGGTGTGACCCAAAAATAAACTAAAATACACACAGCTGAGCCAGGTTTGATCTCATACGGACCCCCAAGCCCACCAGAAGTGATGCCTAAACGCAGAGTCAGAAGTCCTGAGCACCATCGGGTGTGATCCCACCAAAAAATAAATAAATTTTATTTTATTTTATTTTATTTTTTTTTTGCTTTTTGGGTCACACCCGGCGATGCACAGGGGTTACTCCTGGCTCTGCACTCAGGAATCACTCCTGGCGGTGCTCAGGGGACGCTATAAGATGCCAGGGATCGAACCTGGGTCAGCCACATGCAAGGCAAATGCCCTACCCGCTGTGCTATCACTCCAGCCCCATAAATATATTTTTAAAAATGAGAGGGGACCAGAGCGATAGCACAGTAGGAGGGCATTTGCCTTGCATGCAGCTGACCCAGGTTCGATCCCCGGCATCTTATAGCGTCCCCTGAGCACCGCCAGGAGTGATTCCTGAGTGCAGAGCCAGGACTCAGCCCTGAGTATTGCCGGGTATGTGTGACCAAAAAAGAAAATAATTTTAATTCATTAATTCATTAAAAACCCAAGAGAGAACAGGGGCTTGTCCAGAGGGGGAAATTTCTTCCCTGAGCTGCTGGGGTGATGATGGGGCCCTGCACACACCTGGTGGGTGTGTTCCGAAGCTCTCACGCTTTGGAGGAGCACCGGGGACTCCAGGACAGCAGAGCCTCCAGAATGGGCCTGGGCACTGGGGTGACGCCAGGGATCAAACTCCTGGCTTTAGTCCGCAGGGCGGGAGCTGGGCCGCTTCCCTTCTCTCTGGCGCCGCCCGGTGGCCATGCCCCGACACCGCAGCCCAAAGCGGCGGGGTCTTTCCGGGCTCTGCGCTCGAGAGTGACCCCTGGTGGTGCTTCGGGGAACAGACGCGGTGCCGTGGATCAAACGTGGGTCAGCGGTACCGGGGCTTACAAGCACCTAGTCCATCATCTCCCCAGCCTCTGTGGCAAGAATTTCTTCTACCTTGCGCTCCTGTCGATGTACTGGTCAGCTCTCCTGCATCCCATAGGGTCCCCTGAGCCTCGCCAGGAGTGATCCCTGAGTGCAGAGCCAGGAGTCAGCCCTGAGCATCCCTGGGTGTGGCCCAAAAAGCAAACAAGCAAATAGATGGTTGTGTTAAAACGGGGTCCTTTGGAAGAGCCCTAAGTCAGAGATCTGTGTAATTGGAGGAGGAGGAAGAGGAGGAAGAGGAAGAGGAGGAGGAGGGGAAGGAGAAAGGGGAGGAGAAGGAAGAAGATGAGGAAGAGGAGTAGGAGGAGGAGGAGGAAGAGGAGGAGAAGGAGGAGGAAGAGGAGGTAGAGGAGGAAGAGGAGGAAGAGGAGGAGGGGAAGGAGAAAGGGGAGGAGAAGGAAGAAGATGAGGAAGAGGAGGAGGAGGAGGAGGAAGTGGAGGAGGAAGAGGAGGTAGAGGAGGAGGAGGAGGAGGAGGAGGAGGAAGAGGAGGAAGAGGAGGAGGAGGAGGAGGAGGAGGAAGAAAGAGAACGTTGGGGTTAAGAGAGACCCATCCATGGGGCTGGAGGTATTGCACAGCAGGGAGGGCGTTTGCCTTGCACGCGGCCGACCTGGGTTCGAATCCCAGCATCCCATATGGTCCCCTGAGCACCATCAGGAGTAATTCCTGAGTGCAGAGCCAGGAGTAACTCCTGTGCATCGCCGGGTATGACCCAAAAAGAAAAAGAGAGAGAGGGGGGGGGCGCCCATCCTAAAACAGCCTGGACTGAAATTTGAAAAGCTCAAGATCTGGGGCTGGAGCGATAGCACAGCAGGGAGGGCGTTTGCCTTACGTGTGGCTGACCCGAGTTCGATCCCCAGCATCCCCTGTGGTCCCCCAGGTCCCTGCAGGAGTGACCCCTGAGCACAGAGCCAGGCATAAGTCCTAAGCAGCGCCAGGTATAACCCCAAAACAAAAGTGAAGGTGCCGGAGCGATAGCACAGCGGGGAGGGCGTTTGCGTTGCACGCGGCCGACCTGGGTTCGATCCCCGGCATCCCATAGGGTCCCCCGAGCACCGCCAGGAGTGATCCCTGAGTGCAGAGCCAGGAGTCAGCCCTGAGCATCGCTGGGTGGAACCCAAAAAAGGAAAAATAAATGAAGAGAAGATTTTCTGGTGGCCAGTGTCTCTCCCCCGCTTTGGAGCTGTGAAGAGAGAATGAGCTTGAGGGAGCAAAGAGAGCATTTAGAGGCACCATCGCTCTCCAGGTCAGCTGGCCCGGGTTCACTCTCCACCGTGACCCTGGTCAATACAACACACACAATCGATACATAGACTCCAGCGCCATCATGTTTATTTAATGCCGATCACTCACGGCCAATCAAAGAGTGATGTCAGGCGAGTCAGTGAGTTTCGTGACCTCACTCGGCCCTTTCCCGGCACTGAAGGGCAGGGAACCATCAGCCAGCAAGTCTCTCGGGTCTCGAGAGAAAACCTTAGTCATACAGCACAGAGGAGCCGGAACGAGAGCACAGCCGGGAGGGCGTTGGCCTTGCACACGGCCGACCCGGGTTCAATCCCCGGCATCCCATAGGGTCCCCCGGGCACCGCCAGGAGTGATTCCTGAGTGCAGAGCCAGGAGTCAGCCCTGAGCATCGCCGGGTGCAGCCCAAAACGCAGAAATAAAATATTTATTTGCTGAGATCAGAGAGAGAGAGAGAGCACTGCGGGGAGGGCACTGTTTTTGCATGTGCCTGACCCAGGTTCGATTCTCAGCATCCTGTAGGGTACCCTGAACACTTCCAGGAGTGATTCCTGCGTGCAGAGCCAGGTGGAATCCCTGAGTATCGCTGCTTGTGACCCCAAAACATAATAATAGTAATAGTAATAATTGTAAAAAACTAAGGCACGCCAACGGGCGTGTGCACTCGCAGGCTCTCCGGGCGGCTCTGTCTCACCGCCCATGTTCGGTGCTGTAGAACCGCTGTGTGTGGCTGTTGGTCAAGGGCAGGCGACGGAAAGAAGAAGGCCAAACTGGTTGCTCGATCAGTTTATTTCATTCTCTGTCTCTGCTTCTCTCCCAGCTCTGGATCTCTCTCTGAATCTACCTCAGCCTCTCTGGATTCTCCCCCTATGTCTCTCTCTCTTCACCTTGCCCTCTAGGCTACACAGTCAGGTAGCAAAATCAACATAAGAAAGCCCTTCCTGAGGGCTGGGCATTCCAAAGCCCTTCCTGACTGCCAGCAGGTAAAATACCTCTTTTTATTTTTTTTTAAAGGCTAGAATTCATGCTTTTTTTAAATTTATTTATTTTTATTTATTTATTTTTTGCTTTTTGGGTCACACCCAGCGATGCTCAGGAGTTGCTCCTGGTTTTGCACTCCAGAACTATCCCTGGCGGTGCTCGGGTGACCATATGGGATGCTGGGAATCAAACCTGGGTCAGCAGCGTGCAAGGCAAATGCCCTACCTGCTGTGCTATCTCTCCAGCCCCAGTAAAATACCTCTTAAGGTTTTTCTCCTTTCCTTAGTCCAAGAACTTATTCACATCTGCATACTAGTTATTTTTGTATGGACATAGCAAGAGATACATTGAGGTTTGCAAGGCAGCTCTCCTGGCAACATCTTGCCACAGACTCAGACCACAGCACTCAGGCCAGATGAATCATTCCTAACCCTAGCAGGGTCCGAATCTAGTTATCACTGTTTGGATCATGACAGTATTTGTCCATGACCAAGCTCTTAACTTATAGTTAAGCATTAGGCACTTTGGCCAGGCCCATCTCAATGCCAGGGTAGCACACAACTCACCGCTTGCCTTGGGTCCATCCCGTCCCTCGTCGGGACCCTGCTTTTGAGGGTGCTAGGAAGTAAGGGCGGCTGAGGCTTAGCCGAGAGAACAGATGCCCAGGAGGAAACTATCATGCAGAATCAAATGACTCCCAGGTTACAAAAGCATAGCATTTGCTAAGTCTTCCTGGGTCCATACAAAAAGGACATTGCTCTGAATAAAGTATGCAAAGGACTCAAGGAGAAGAGAAAACCGTATTTACAAGTCAACAGAACACTAAGAAAGAAGCTACAAATAAACACAGAGAAATGGGAGCACTGTGATGGGAGTAACCCAATAAACCTAAACTACCTGAGGCTGTGTTATCCTACTACTACTACTACTACTACTATTACTACTACTACTACTAATAATAATAATACAGCAGAGTGGAGAGCCGGGAAGTTTGCTGAGCAGCTATGTATCATTGCACTGGTCCCTTCCTTTTGTGATTAAGTGACGTTTCATGGCATGAGGAACTAACAGATTTGCCATCTGCCTATGGAGAGCTGTGGAAGCCAGAGGGACTAGAAACATCTCCCTGTCACGGCCTTTGGTTTCTTCTTCAGCTTCCACACTCTATTGCTGGGGGAAACTGAGCTGTCTCAACACTCTCTCGGCCAAAAATTCTGCCCCAGCTTTTACTTCTCTATTTTTGTTGGTGCCCAGAATGTTTTTTGTTTGTATTTTGCTTTTTGGCTCCCTCCCGGTGATGCTCAGGGCTGACTCCTGGCTCTGAACTCAGGAGTCACTCCTGGCAGTGCTCGGGGGACCCTATGGGATGCCGGGGATCGAACCTGGATCGGCCGCGTGCAAGGCAAACGCCCTACCCACTGTGCTATCGCTCCAGCCCGGTGCCAAGACCTCAGCTGGGTCCAACACTGACTGCAGCCTTGCCTGTTAGTGCTCCACTATACCTTACCCAAGGAAGGCTTCTCGATTCTCCTTTTGTTTGTAATTTAATTTTAATTAATTAAAAAAAATTTGAGGGGGGTTGGGGCCACACCTGGTGATACTTAGGGCTACTCCTGGCTCTGTGCTCAGGGATCACTCCCGGTGGTGCTCAGGGGACCCTATGGCATGCCGGGGATCGAACTTAGTCCAGCCACGGGCAAGGCAAACGCCCACCCCGCTGTGCTATTGCTCCAACCCCTCTTTCCTATCTTTTAAAAAAATTATGTCTTTTGAAAATTTAAATGGGAAACTATCAAAGGAGTAAATTCTTATTTTAGAAAATTGAGAAAAGCCGGGGCTGGAGCCATAGCACAGCAGGGAGGGCATTTGCCTTGCACGTGGCCAACCCAGGTTCGATCCCCGACATCCCATAGGGTCCCCCGAGCACCACCAGGGGTGATTCCTGAGTGCAGAGCCAGGAGGAACCCCTGAGCATCTGGGTGGGACCAAAATAAGCCAAAAAAATAAAAGACTCCTGAGCACAGAGCCAGGAGAAAAACTCTGAGTACAGTTGGGTGTAACCCCCCCCCCAAAAAAAATATAAAATTTAAGGGTTTTGGGGCTGGAGCAATAGCACAGAGGGTAGGGCGTTTGCCTTGCACTCGGCCGACCCGGGTTCGAATCCCAGCATCCCATATGGTCCCCTGAGCACCACCAGGGGTGATTCCTGAATGCAGAGCCAGGAGTAACCCCTGTGCACCGCTGGGTGTGACCCAAAAAGAAAAAAAAAATTAAGGGTTTTAAATGTAGATGTTGGGGTCAGGGCTTCAGGGCTAAAACACTTGTTTTGCATGCAAAAAGCTCCTGGTTTGATATTTCTTCACAAAAAGACTTTAATTTGTTTTGCCTGAAATATAATTTAATTAAACATACACGAGGCAGGGCTGGAGCAATAGGACAGTGGGTAGGTGCTTGCCTTGCACATTCCTGATCCATGTTCAGTCCCAGGCATCAAGTACTCGTGAGCACTCCCTGGTGTGTTTGAAAATTGGCTTGAGGGGCTGGAGCAATAACACAGCGGGGAGGGCGTTTGCCTTGCACGCGGCCAACCCGGGTTCGAATCCCAGCATCCCATAGGGTCCCCTGAGCACCGCCAGGGGTGGTTCCTGAGTGCAGAGCCAGGAGTAATCCCTGAGCATCGCTGGGTGTGACCCAAAAAGCAAAAAAAAAAAAAAAAAATTTGGCTTGAGCCTTGAAATTGAGAAATGAGCATGGTTTTTGTTTTGCGTGAAACACACTCCAAGCCAGGAAGCCCACCAGGTGGTATCACTCTGGTCCTTGCACCAGGAGCACCCCCCAAGCAACCCACTGAGCACAGAAACAGGAGTCAGCCCTGAGCACTGCTGAGTGAGTCCCCGAAACAGTGTGGATCTGGCCTCTCTCCTCAGGAAGGGGAGCCAGGAGTGACCTTACCCCACTTGGCGCTGTAGCAATCACACGGGCACCAAAGGGGGCGTGCAGGGCCCTGGGGCCATGGGGCACCCCGTGTCAAAGGTGAGGGGTGCCTGACCGGGAAAGAGGCCCTGGGCGAACTTCACGTGAGAACTTGGAGAAGTCGCCCAGCCTGTTGTCTGGGATCTCAATCTTTCGACCAAGAAAGGTTTGCTCTGTTTTTTTTTTTTTTCTTTTTGGGTCACACCCAGCAATGCTCAGGGGTGACTCCTGGCTCTGCACTCAGGAATCACTCCTGGCGGTGCTCGGGGGACCCTATGGGATGCTGGGAATCGAACCCGGGTTGGCCGCGTGCTATTGCTCCAGCTCCGGTTTGCTCTATTTTTTAAAAAAATAATTTTTTAAATTATTTGGTCCCGCACGGCAGAGCCTGGCATGCTACCCGTGACATATTTGACATGCCAAAGACAATAACAACAACATGTTCTTCATGTTCTGGGGTTGAGCAGATGCCATCGAGCTACGCAAGCACGCGACAGGGACAAATGAAGACTGGCGCCCGCCCAAGCAAATCAATGAACAACGGGATGACAGTGAGACGGTGAATTTTTTTTTTTTTTTTTTTTGCTTTTTGGGTCACACCCGGCGATGCACAGGGGTCACTCCTGGCTCTGCACTCAGGAATTACCCCTGGCGGTGCTCAGGGGACCCTATGGGATGCTGGGATTTGAACCCGGGTCGACCGAGCGCAAGGCAAACGCCCTACCCACTGTCCAGCCCCGAGAAAGTGAATTCTTTTAGTATTGAGGCCATGCCTGGTGGTGCTCAGGGCTGACTCCTGGCTCTGTGCTCACCCTTCTGATGGGGCTCAGTGGACCCTGTGGGGTGCTGGGGATTGCGGCCGGGTCGGCCGTGGGCATGGCCCGGGCTTCCCCACTGTCCTGTCTCTCCGGCAACTCTATTGAGAAATGGATCTCTGTGTCATGAGTGGGGACATTTCTACCCACACGCTCAGTGACATCACCCGCCTCATGGCCGGGCTCCCAGGCCTTCCCGGGCCGTCCAGGGAGAGCAGGGCAAAGGGAAGCCCCTGGCTGCCGGCACGGGCCCAGGTCACAGCGGCCAAGTGGACAGCAGTTCGATCCCCAGCATCCCACAGGGTCCCCGGAGCACTGCCAGGAATAATTCCTGAGTGCAGAGCCAGGAGGAGCCCCTGAGCATCGCCAGATGTGACCCAAAAAGCCAAAAATAAAATAAAATAAAACAGTGGCGAGTGGTGCCCTGGAACGAGAGAGCAGCACCAGAAAAAAAATAAATAATAATAATAATAATTTTAAAAAAATCAATCCCTTTGGAGAGCGCCCCCTGCTGGGAGGATTGCAGGTCAGCAACCTCGTCGCTCTGGCTGGGCTGAGGGCTTGACCCAGCCAGAGGTCAGGGCAAAATTTGGCTTATTTATTTTTGTAAGTTTGGGGCCACACACGGCGCTGCTCAGGGCTGACTCCTGGTCCAGTGCTCAGGGATCACTCACCATGGTGCTCAGGGAACGTATGGAGGGTGTGACGATCACATCTGGGTCAAGGGCCCTCCCTGCTCAGCCCCCAACTTACTGATTTATTTTATTTCTGTGTGTTTGTTCGGGGGCCACAGCCGGCGATGCTCAAGGCTGACTCCCTGCACTCAGGGATCACTCCTGGAGGTGCTCGGGGGGAGCCTAGGGAGTGTTGGGGATGTAATCTGGGTCGACCGCGTGCTGTACTATCACTCGGTCCCCAACTTACATATTTTTTCAAAGGGGGAGCCACATGTGGTGGTATTCGGGAATTACTCCAATCACAGTAGCTCGGGGGCTACTCCTGGTACAGTGCTCAGGGGTCCCTAACTCCCAGGTCAAACCGAGGTCCGTGCACACAGAACTTGCACACCTCATTTCTGTATTTTCTCCCCAGCCCCAACAATACCAACAATACTCAGGAATTACTCCTGGTATTGCTCAGGCAACCCTATGGGATGCTGGGAATCGAACCTGAGTCAGTGGTGTGCAAGGAAAATGCACTCCCCGCTGTGCTATCGCTCCAGCCCCAACACGGGCTGTTTTATGGGGCCGCAGCGACAGAGGGCAGAGAAGGCGCCAGCCATGCGGCCCAACTGGCCACCCCATCTGGCCTCCCGGGCCCCGCCAGAAGGGACCCCTGAGCACAGAGCCAGGAGTCAGCACTGAGCACTGATTCCTGAGCACAGAGCCAGGAGTCAGCCCTGGCCTCCAAAACGAACCAAACAAGCAAAAAGCGTTGCCTGTTTGCTGTTACTGTTTCTGTGTGTGTATATAGGGGGGTTAGCGGGTGACTATTCTGAAGCCGTGCTAGAGGGTGGCTCCTCCCGGCACCCCCAGCACAGGACAGAGATACAGAGATTGGGGGGGCTTGCAGGACCCGCTGGGGGAAGCCAATTCCCCAGGCTGCTGCACTGCCTGCACCGACCACCAGGGTGCGCTGTCCCTAGGCGGCGTCATCTTCAGGCCAGCCGAACCTGTCACTCAAACCCTCTTGTCTTAATATTTTCAGCCGTGAGAGTGTGTGTGTGTGTGTGTGTGTGTGTGTGTGTGTATGTGTGTATTGGGTGTGTTGGTGGCAGTTCAACCCCTGTCAAAGCTCCTGATCTCTGCCGTTTCTGCATCTCAGTGCAGCTCAGTTCCAGCCAGGGACAATCCCTCTCTTGGGTCCTAGCAACTTTGGGGGTGTGGGGGTGTGTAGGGGCACGCCCCGCAGTGCTCGGGGATTATTCTTGCCTCTGTGCTCAAGAATCACTTCTGGTGGTGCCGGGGATCGAACCATATGGGGTGCCAGGGATCGAACCCGGGCCGGGGAAGTGTGCAGAATAAGCATCGTATCTGCTATACTATTGTTCCAGCCCCAGGGAGAGCAACTTTCTGAGAGCAGGAAGTTAGACTTGGGAACGCCAGCCCTCAGCGTCAAAGTGATAGCACAGTGGGGAGGGCTTTTGCCTTGCACGGGGCAGACCCGTGTTCGATCCCCGGCATCCCATAGGGTCCCCGAGCACCGCCAGGAGTAACTCCTGAGTGCAGAGCCAGGAAGAACCCCTGAACATCGCTGGGTGTGACCCCCCCAAAAAAAATTTTAAAAAAAAAGAGAGAATGTCAGCCCTCAAAGGCTCTCTGGCCGGGGCGGAGTTCTCTGTCAGGGAACCCAAAAGAAATGGTCCAAGGACAAAGTTTCTAGGACGGTGTCAAGGGAAGGGAAAATAGAATAAGGACAAGATAAAATGTCGCACTGAGCCCTCACCTCTGGTCAGCGTCACCCACAAACCCTGGGGTGGACGTTCCACGCAGACTCGGGGCTCAGACGCTGAGGTTCATCTTGTGATTTATTACTATTGCCTGTTATTGTCCCTTAGTTTTTGCCTTGCTTTGGGCCATGCCCAGAGCTCATGGCTTCCTCCTGGCTCTGCACTCGGGGATCACGTCTGGTGGGCCTTGGGGGGTGCCGGGGTCGAACGTGGTTGAGTGCAAGGCGGGCCCTACCTCCGGTACAACAGCTCCTGTCCCCCCACCCCCACCCCTGGAAGCCTTTTTTTTTTTTGCTTTTTTTTTGGGGTCACACCCGGTGATGCACAGGGGCCACTCCTGGCTCTGTACTCAGGAACCACTCTTGGCGGTGCTCAGGGGACCCTATGGGATGCTGGGAATCGAACCCGGGTCGGCCGCGTGCAAAGCAAACGCCCTACCCGCTGTGCTATCGCTCCAGCCCCTGGAAGCCTTTTTTGAGTCCGGCAGATCCAAGAAGGTGATTTCCAGTCCTGGGAGCCCCCTGGTAACCCCAAACCTGGGGGTGCACCCTCCATTGTACACAAACAGCCTGTACCCTGACAGATCCTGTTGGGGGAACATGGGCAGGCGAGGGAGGGGCTGCCCCCCTAACTCCACCCCCCCAACACACACCCAGAGCTTAGAAGCTCTTCCCTCTTCCTACCTCGCCAAGTCTTCATCCAGCCCTTCTGATCTTCATCCTTAAAAATCAAGCCAGTGACCTGGTTTGGGAACAAAAATGACAGCTATAACATTATTCTGGGGAGGGGTTTGGGGGGGGAGATGTGGCATGGTGGGTGGTGACTGGGGCCATTTCTGACTCTGTAGAACTTGGTAAATGGGGTGGCACTGGAATTCAGGTGTTTCTTTTTCCTTTTTGGGTCCCACCCAGTGATGCTCAGGGCTGACTCCTGGCTCTGCACTCAGGAATCACTCCTGGCGGTGCTCGGGGGACCCTATGGGATGCTGGGGATCGAACCCGGGTCGGCCACATGCCAGGCAAACGCCCTCCCCACTGTTCTGTTGCTCCAGCAATATTTATATTTTGGCTTTTTTTTTTCTTTTTGGGTCACATCTGGCAATGCACAGGGGTTACTCCTGGCTCTGCACTCAGGAATTACCCCTGGCGGTGCTCAGGGAACCATACGGGATGCTGGGAATCGAACCCGGGTTGGCCACATGCCAGGCAAACGCCCTCCCCGATGTGCTATCACTCCAGCCCCTATGTTTTGGCTTTTATGGGTCCCACCCGGCGATGCTCAGGGCTGACTCCTGGCTCTGCGCTCAGGTATCACTCCTGGCGGTGCTCGGGGGATCCTAGGGGATGCCGGGGATCGAACCTGGGCCAGCCACATGCCAGGCCAACGCCCTCCCCGCCGTGCTATGGCTCTGCACTTCCCCCTCCCCCCCAGGCTTCGTTCTCTTGATAACTATCCTTTGATATCCCAAAGCGCCTTATTTTGAAAAAGACCAATAATGATTGAAGTTCTACAGATCTAACTTGGCTCAGGACTATTCGGTAGTCGAGGAAACAAGAAGCACAGAGGGATCCCGTCCATGTCGATGACTCATTTACTGAATGCACCAAACCGTCTGGACTGGAGCGATAGCACAGCGGGGAGGGCATTGGCCTTGCACGCGGCCGACCCGGGTTCGATTCCTCCGTCTCTCTCGGAGAGCCTGGCAAGCTACCGAGAGGATCCCGCCCTCACAGCAGAGCCTGGCAAGCTCCCCCTGGCGTATTCGAGATGCCAAACACAGTCACAACAAGTCTCACCATGGAGACGTGACTGGCGCCCGCTCGAGCAAATCAATGAACAATGGGATGACAGTGACAGTGATCATACCATCTGCTTATGGGGTCAACATTCCGGCCTGCTCCCTGCCGGCAATGATCTCTGAGCACAGAGCCAGGAGGAAGCCCTGACCAACTCCAGGGGTGGCCCCCAAATAAGAAAAACAATTAAAAATTTTTTGTTGTTGTTTTTCAGTGGAAAAAATAAAATCTGGGACCAGGGAGAGAAATGAAAGGGCTGGTGCACAGGCTGTGCATGCAGAGGCCAGAATTTGATCCCAGCACCACGTGGAGTGAGGGCCCCAGGACTAAGATTGGGGTAGCTCCTGAGAAGGGCGGGGTGTGACCCCAAATCAAAACAAACCTTCCAAAAAAAAAAAGGGAGGAAGGGGACTGGAGTGATAGCACAGCGGGGAGGGCATTTGCCTTGCACACGGCCAACCTGGGTTCGACTTCCAGCATCCCATAGGGTCCCCTGAGCACCGCCAGGGATAATTCCTGAGTACAGAGCCAGGAGTGACCCCTGTGCATTGCCGGGTGTGACCCAAAAAGCAAAGCAAAAAAAAAACCCAAAAAAATGGGAGGAGGAGAAGTTATACTCTATGGGGCAGTCGAACACAAAAGTAGGAACTGCCTGAATTGTGTTTGTTTGGGGGCCACACCCAGAGCTGACTCCTGGCTCTGTGCTCAGGGATCACTCCAGGCGGGGCTCATGGAACTCTATGCAGTGCCAGGGATCGAACCGGGGTCAGCTACGTGCAAGGCCACGTGGAGCTATTACTCCAGTCTGAGAAGCATGAATTTTTTTTTTTCTTTTTGGGTCACACCTGGCGATGCTCAGGGGTTACTCCTAGCTCTGCACTCAGGAATTACTCCTGGTGGTGCTCAGGGTACAATATGGGATGCTGGGATTCGAACCCGGGTTGGCCGAGTGCAAGGCAAATGCCCTCCCCGCTATGCTATTGCTCCAGCCCCTGAGAAGCATGAATTTTAAACACAACGCATTTGCTCTGATGAGTTCTCTTTGGGTTTTTGTTGTTGTTGTTGTTGTTTTCTTAGTTTTGGGGGACCCCACTGGTGATGCTCAGGGGTTCCTCCTGGCTCTGTGCTCAGGGTTCACTCCTGGCAAGATGTCAGGGATCGAACCCGGGTCGGCCGCATGCAAGGCAAACGCCCTCCCTGCTGTGCTCCGCCCCCCTTCCCACCCACCCCCCCACACACAATCCTGAATTCTGTGGTTGATGCCTCCTGGTGTCCTTGGGGACAAAACGGAGCTGCCCCAAGGTGAAAATGAATCAGCCCAGACAACATTTAGTCTCTCTTTTAATTGTCCCAGCAGCTGGACCCGTGGTGGCTTATTTACGACTTATTATTGTTATTTATTGCGTCACCGCAAGATACACAGTAACAAAGCTGTACACCATTGGGTGTCAGTCACACAGTGTCCCAACACCCATCCCCCCCCAGGGCACATTTCCCACCACCAATGTCCCCAGTTCCCCTTCCGCCAACACCCCCCAGCCTGCCTCTCCAGAAGATACTTTTCTTCTCTGCCTCTCTCCTTTGGGGCATGATGGTTTGCGATACAGATACAGGTACTAGAAGATTATCATGTATGTAGCATGCATCTCTCTACCTCATTCAGCACTCACGCCTCACTTCTCAACTGGCGTGATTCTTTCCACCTGTCATTGGCATAATTACTTATTTTATTTTAATTTAAGCCGATGTATCTGACTGTATTACTGTATCACTGTCATCTCCGTGATCATCAATTTGAAACAGTAACAAGTCTCACAATGGAGACATTACTGGTGCCAGCTGGAGCAAATGTGTCTAACTATACTTTTTTTTTTTTTTTTTTTGGTTTTATGGGTCACAGCCGGCGATGCTCAGGGCTGACTCCTGGCTCTGCACTCAGGAATCACTCCTGGTGGTGCTCGGGAGACCCTATGGGATGCCGGGGATCGAACCCAGGTTGGCCACGTGCGTGCAAGGCAAATGCCCTCCCTGCTGTGCTATAGCTCCAGCCCTATTTTTTTGTTTGTTTGTTTTTTAACGGTAAGGGCCACGAGACAATTTTGTTTTCTTTTTTTGTATGTGTGTGCTTTTTGGGTCACACCTGGCGATGCACAGGGGTTACTCCTGGCAGTGCTCAGGGGACCCTATGGGACGCTGGGATTCGAACCCGGGTTGGTCGCGTTCAAGGCAAATGCCTACCCGCTGTGCTATCACTCCAGCCCCAATTTTGTTTTCTTTATACTCCCCTTTTTACTTATGGAGGACCACTGAGTACAAAGCAAGCAAACCCAGTTTCTAGGTCTGTACCGCCTTGAGAGCTAAATCCCACATCTTTGAGTTAAATAGGCACAAGTCCGGGCCAGGACGATAGAACCACGCGAGGAGGGGCTTTGCCTTGCATGTGGCCGACCCAGGTTGGATCTCTGACACTCGATGCGGTCCCCTAAACCCACCAGGAGAGATCTGTGAGCACAGAGCCAGGAGTCACCCCTGAGCACTGCTAGGGGTGGTCCAGAAACAAAAAAAAAAGCAAATAGGGCCGGAGAGATGATGCCAGAGGGACGGCCCTTGCCTTGTGTATAGCCGGCCCCAGTTCAATCCCCGACACCAAGTATAGTCCCCTGAGCACTGCCAAGGAGTCATCCTGAGCACAGAGCCAGGGACACAGAGCCCTGGATACCTTGGGAGGGTGTGACTCCCCCTCCAAAATCTTCCAAATTAAAAAAAAAATGAAGGACTGGGATAGCAGAGAGCCCCCCCCCCCCATAAACGGCTGTTTCTGTGTATTACTAACAGGTGTGTCTGGGAAACCTTTCACACGTGAACAAGGGCAGAACGATGTGGGGTTCCCCCCTCCCAGGCTCTCTGGCCAGGGCAGTGGTCTCTGTCAGGGGACCCTGAAGGAACGGTCCAAGTACAGGTTTCTATGACAGCGTCAAGGGAAGGGAAAGCAGAATAAGGACAAGGTAAAATGTCGCACTGAGCCCTCACCTCTGATCAGTGTCACCCATGAACTCTGGGGCACACGTTCCACGGAGACTTGGGGCAGAGACGCTGAGGATCATCTTGTGATTTATTACTTCTGTCCATTTTTTTCCCCCTTAGTTTTTGCTTTGCTTTAGTTCCTGGCACTGGGTGGTGGAGGGGGGAGTGGGAAGAGGAGGAGGAGGAGAAGGAGGAGAAGAGGAAGGAGAAGGAGAAGAGGAGGAGGGGGAGAGGAAGGAGAAGGGGAGGAGAAGGAGGAAAAGAAGAGGAGAAGGAGAAGAAGGAGGAGAAGGAGGAGGAGGAGGAGAAGAAAGAAGAGGAGGAGGAGGAAGAAAAGGAAAAAGGAAGAGGAGGAGGAAAGAAGAAAGAGAAGGAGGAGGAGGAGGAAGAGGAAGAAGAGGAAGAAGAGGAAGGAGAAGGAGGAGAAGGAGAAGAAGGAGAAGGAGAAGAAGGAGGAGGAGGAGGAGGAGAGGAAGAGGAGGAGGAGAAAGAGAAGAGGAAGAGGAGGAGGAGAAGGAAGGGGAAAAAGGAAGAAGAGAAAGAAGAAGAGGAAGCAGCAGCAGCGGAGGAGAAGGAGAAGCAGCGGCAGTTGCAGTTACTGCTACTGTTTCTTCATGTCAAAGAACAACAATCAACAGAATCTAAGGAAGGGGCCGGAGCGAGAGCACAGCGGGGCGGGCATTTGCCTGGCATGCGGCTGACCTGGGTTCAATCCCCGGCAACCTACAGGTCACCCAGGCACTGCCAGGAGTGATTCCTGGGTGCAGAACTGGGAGTAACCCCCGAGCACTGCTGGCTGTGACCACCCCAACACACACACACACACACCCACACCCGCCCTGGCTGTGACCACCCCAACACACACACACACACCCTGGCTGTGATCACCCCAACACACACACACACACACACACACCCTGGCTGTGACCACCCCAACACACACACACACACACCCTGGCTGTGACCACACCAACACACACACACACACACACCCTGGCTGTGACCACCCCAACACACACACACACACACCCTGGCTGTGACCACCCCAACACAAACACACACACACACACACACCCTGGCTATGACCACCCCAACACACACACACACACACACACACCCTCTTTAATGAGATGAAACGTGAAACCTCTCTGGAAAGATTACACGCCACTCCATAGGGGCCATATGGCACCAGGCTGTTTCCAGGGGACCCCGGGTGAAAACCCCGTCAGTGGGGGTATGGCGCTAGGCTCGGGGTCACCGGCTGGACAGGGGGACACATGGAGGACGCAGGTGGAAGGGGCCTGGCCGGAGCCCCAGAGCCCTGGGCGCTTCTCGGCTCCCTGTCAGCTGCCTGGCGGCTTGAGCAAGCCGGGGGTCGGGGTCGGGGTCGCTCCCAGCCCGACAGGAAACGCAGGACGGAGCAGGCGCCTCCCCCGCCCGCAACCTTCACCAAAAGGCCTTTCTGGGGTCCCGGCTGCCGGCCCCTGGGGAGAGCAGAGCCTCCCATTTCACAGCCTCAGATGCCAAAGAAGGTGTGTGTGGGGGGGAATGGGGCTGGAGCGATAGTACAGCGGGGAGGGCGTTGGCCTGGCACGCAGGCGACCCAGGTTCGATCCTCGGCATCTCCTAGGGTCCCCCGAGCACCGCCAGGAGTGATTCCTGAGTGCAGAGCCGGGAGTCAGCCCTGAGCATTGCTGGGTGGGACCCAAAAAGCAAAAAAAAATAAAATAAAATAAAGGGAAGGAGGAGAAGGAGGAAGAAGAGGAGGAGGAGAAGGAGGAGGAGGGGAGAGGCCGAGGGACGGGGACGGGAGAGGGAGGCCGAGACAGTTGAGTCACAGGTTTCAGAGCGTTTTTACGAGAAGACACGGGCTCTGGTTTGGCGAGGCCCCGGTTTCCTCACGCTGCGGGGAGGCTTTTAAGAGCCAGGGCTGGCGGAGGTGACCTCTCACCTGGCTTTCCTCACCCCGTCCTCCCCCAGGTGTCCCCACTTACACAACCCTGGCAGCTGCCCGCGCCCACTCCAGCTCTCGCGGGCCCCACCTTCCCGTCCACCCTCCGCGCAGGGCCTCTTGTTAAAATTCCTCCCGACCCACAAGAATCACCGCCCAGCGCCCGAGGTTGCCTGCAGCTGCCCCGGGGCGGAAAGCCACCACCTGACAGCGGCTGTGACAATCGAGCTGCAGAGTGTCACAAGCAAAATTAGGGAAATCGAGAGGACAGAGAGAATTTGGGGAAAGTGCAGGGGGCCAGCTCGACCTCCTGCCGACTCAAGCAGGGTTCTAAGGCAGCAGTGGGGGGGCCAGTGGGAGCTGGTTAAAAATGCAGCATTGGGGGCCAGAAAGGTAGTACAATGGGTAGGGTTCTTACGTTGTGTTTTTTTTTTCTTTTTGGGTCCCACCTGGCGATGCTCAGGGCTGACTCCTGGCTCTGCACTCAGGAATCACTCCTGGTGGTGCTTGGGGGACACTATGGGATGCTGGGGATCGAACCCGGGCCGGCTGCGTGCCAGGCCAACGCCCTCCCCGCTGTGCTATCACTCCAGCCCCTCTATTTTCTTTCTTGTCTTTTTCTTTTGGGCCACACCTGGCAGTGCATACTCCTGGCTCTGCACTCAGGAATCACTCCTGGCGGTGCTCGGAGGACCCTAGGGGATGCCGGGGATCGAACCTGGGTCAGTCACGTGCAAGGCCAGCGCCCTCCCTGCTGTGCTATTGCTCCGGTCCCTCTGGTTACAGCCTTATCCCTCGTGTGCAAATATTCTCTGCTTCTGGCCTCATCTCTCTAATTAGCTCTCAGGAGCCCTTCCCTCAGTCCGTCTCTTGTCCAGGGTCCTGACCTCTCTCCTCCCCCTTCCTCTCCCCCTCCTCTCCCATTACCGTCCCCCTAATTGCTCTCACCACCTCCTCTTGCTTCTCCCTCCATTAGCGCTCCTCAAATCATGACTGTTCCCCACTTAACACCCGCCTGTCCCTACCCCCCTGTCTCCGGGCCTTTGAGTCAGAGCAGTTAGGGAGGCCTCTCCCTGTCCTGACCCCTGACCCCGAGTTAATCTCTTCCCCCATATAGCTAACACCTGATTCTGGCTCCTTTGTAGCTTGTGGGCTTTCAACCTGTTTTTTCCTTGCTTGTCTTTTTGTGGGGGGCCATACCCAGCCGTGCTCAGGAATCACCCCTGGCCAGCTCGAGGGACCATCTGGGGTGCCGGGGATCGAACCTGGGTCAGCTGCATGCAAGGCAAACACCCTCCCCGCTGGACTTTCATTCCAGCCCTACTTCCTTGCTTGGAATGCCCCCTTTCTCTGCCTGACAAGCAAACGGCCCTTCTTTTGGGTTCAGAAAGTGGGGACCAGTCTCCCCCAGTTCAGCTAGGGTCAGGGCTGAGGAATGATCACACCCACTCCCTACAGAAGAGAACCTCATCGGCACTAAGGAACAAGCTCAGTGCAAAAGAGTATAAAATGGGGGCTGGAGCAATAGCACAGCGGGGAGGGCGTTTGCTTTGCACGCGGCAGACCTGGGTTCGATCCCCGGCATCCCATAGGGTCCCAAGAGCACCGCCAGGAGTGATTCCTGAGAGCAGAGCCAGGAGGAACCCCTGAGCATCACAGGGTGTGATGCAAAAACAAACAAAACTGACTTATCTTGCTGCATCCAAAAAAAAAAAAAACAGAAAATTTCACAAAAACATTTTTTAGGAGACAAATTGTGATTTTTTTTTTTTTGGCTTGGCTCTGCACTCAGGAATCACTTCTGGCGGGGCTCAGGGGACCCGATGGGATGCCGGGGATCGAACCTGGGTCAGCCGAGTGCAAGGCAGACGCCCTCCCCGCTGTGCTATGACTCTGCCTCCCAAATGCTCTTCTATTTGGGTAGGTTTGGGGTTCCACCTGGAGGTGCTCTGAAGTAGCTTCTGGCATGCCTTTATCCCCTTTCTGGTTCTCACCCCCCTCCCTGCCTTGAAATGGCTTATTCATGACTTCCACCAGCAGGTACATTCTGGCTAATTCCCGTAGCCCTGACAAACAGCCCATATTCACACCCTAGAGTGTTTTTTAGTTTTTCTCTCTATTTTTTTGGGAGGGGGACGTGGGGAGGGTTTGGGTCACATCCAGAGGTGCTCTGGGAACATCTGTTAAGAGATGGATTTCAACAAGGTCAGTGCCGTGCCGTGCCTGTGCTGTGTGTTCTCTCGTATTATCTCACCCCTGGGACTTGCTTCCTAAATATGATGACCCCGAGGGTTCACCAGGCCCTGACCCTAGTGACTGGGTGATGTGATTTTCACGTCAGCGGCAGGAAGCACCTTGGCCAGAGTCTTCGTGGGTCCTGACGAACCTAGTAAAAAGGATCTTGAACTAAATGACTTGGCCGGACTCCTACTTGCTTGAGAAACCCGCAGGGTTATTAGCAGTTATTTAGCAATGTCCTTTTTTGTACAGACACAGGAAGACAGTGACTGCGATGCTATATAACGTGGGAGTTAATTAACTCCAAAATAATATGCACTCCTGGGCATCCATGTTTGCTTGACTTAAGGCTCAGTTGCCCTTGGTTCCTAGCACCCCAAAAGCAGGGTCCCGATAAGGGACTGGATGGACCCAGGGCAAGCTGTGAGCTACCCTGGCATCGAAATGGGCCAGGCCAAGAACCATGATACTGCACTATATATATATATATATATATATATATATATATATATATATATATATATAGCTTTTTGGGTCACACCTGGCGATACACAGGGGTCACTCCTGGCTCTACACTCAGGAATCACTCCTGGCGGTGCTCAGGGGACCCTATGGGATGCTAGGAATAGAACCTGGGTTGGCTGCATGCCAGGCAAACGCCCTCCCCGCTGTGCTATCGCTCCAGCCCCAATACTGCACTATAAATAAGGTATAAATACCTTTCACAGCCTTACCTCACCCTCAGCCCTCACAAGGTTATCCTGAAATCCTCCAGCTACTTCAACTGAGAATGTTCTCGATTCCTTTCCAAGTCTTCCCCTTCAAAACTTGTCTGGAAAAAGAACAGCAAAAACAACTTAAGGCTAAGCCTTTTTTTTTCTTTTTGGGTCACACCCAGCTTGGGGGACCCTATGGGATGCCGGGGATCGAACCTGGGTCAGCCGAGTGCAAGGCAAACGCCCTCCCTTCTGTGCTATCGCTCCAGCCCCTTCAAGGCAAAGCCCTTTGTGGTAACTGTTTTGGTTCATTTTATTTTGGGGGGTGGTGGTGTTTTTTGGGGGGTGAGGTGGAAGATCCACCTGCACCAGTGGCCAGGGAACCATGTGGGGTGCCGGGGATTGAACCAGGGCCAACTATGCATATCCCAGCCTTGGGAGGTGGCCCCTGCCTTCCCAACCTTTTTCTTATTTTTGCCTTTGCATGATATAGAGCAACAAAAATGCAGACCACGAGAGCACAGCAGGGAGGGCATTTGCCTTGCATGCGGCCGATCCGGGGTTCGATCCCCAGCATCCCATAAAGTCCCTCGAGCACTGCCAGGAGAGATTCCTGAGTTCAAGAGCCAGAAATAGGGACTGGAGCGATAGCACAGCGGGTAGGGCGTTTGCCTTGCACGCGGCGGACCCAGGTTCGAATCCCAGCATCCCATATGGTCCCCTGAGCACCGCCAGGGGTGATTCCTGAGTGCAGAGCCGGGTGTGACCCAAAAAGAAAAAAAAAAGAGCCAGAAATAGCCCCTGTGAAAAGCTGGGTTTGACCCAAAAAAGCAAAAAAAAAAATTTAAAAAACACAAAAAAATAAAAAAACGCAGACCACATCCCAGGGTCTGCTCTGCAGCAGAATTCTTGAATTCTCTCAGCTGTACGCCTCCCTCTGTACCTGTGTTTCCCTCCTGGCCCCGAGTTCCTCAAACCAGCCAAACCTGTTCAGTGTCATCTTTGTCCTGTCTGGAAAACTCTTCCCTGCACTTGGCTGCACCAGATCCTTCAGAAGTCAAGACTTCCTCCCCCACACTGTTCGTTCTCTCTCTTCTCCCCGACACCCCCCATGTGTGTATATGTGCGTGTTTTTGGGCCACATCTGCATATCTGGCAGTGCTCAGGGATCACTTCTGGAAGATGCTCTAGGAACTATATGTAGTGCCAGGGGATCAAGTGAGAGTTGGCCATGAACTCCTGTGTTATTATTTCTCCAGGACCCTGTTTGCTTGTTTGTTTGGTTTTGGGGCCACACCGGTGATGCTCAGAGGTTCCTCCTGGCTCTGCACTCAGGAATCACTCCTGGCGGTGCTCGAGGGACCCTATGGGATGCCGGGGATTGAACTTGGGTCAGCTGCGTGCAAGGCAAGGGACCTACCCTCTGTGCTATGCTCCAGTCCCAGTACTGTTTTTGGTTTTTATTATTATTTTTTTGCCTCTGTACTTATTGGACTGGAGCAATAGCACAGCGGGTAGGGAGTTTGCCTTGCACGCGACCGACCTGGTTCGATTCCTCTGTCTCTCTCAGAGAGCCCGGCAAGCTACCGAGAGGATCCCGCCCGCACAGCAGAGCCTGGCAAGCTCCCCGTGGCGTATGCGATATGCCAAGCACAGTCACAACAAGTCTCACCATGGAGACATGACTGGTGCCCGCTCGAGCAAATCGATGGACAACAGGATGAGGGATGAGTATAGCGCTACAGTGCTATACTCATCACTATTGGCAACGATCTTGTTTACTTGCTTTACTTATTTATTTTGGTTTGGGGGCCACACCTGGGAAACTGGGAAGAGAGGGGTTACTCCTGGCTCTGTGCTCAGTGGCGTTTCTCGTGACCCTGGCTCTCAGGCACCCAGATAAGACCCACTTCCTACATATTCCACTGGTTGAGCCACTCCTGGCCCCCCGAGTTCCTATATTGATTTTTCTTCTCCACTAGAGACAAAAGATTCTCAGGTCAGGTGTGGCCTTTTCTTGCTTTAACCAAGTCTAAACCCAAGTCTTTTATTTATTTATTTTTTGCTTTTTGGGTCACACCCGGCAATGCTCAGGGGTTACTCCTAGCTCATGCACTCAGGAATCACTTCTGCTCAAGGGACCTTATGAGATGCTGGGAATCGAACCTAGGTCTGCCGCATGCAAGGCAAACACCCTCCCCGTTGTGCTGTCGCTCCAGCTCCTAGACCCAACCAAATATTTTTTTTCGCTTTTTGGGTCACACCTGGCGATGCTCAGGGGTTACTCCTGGCTCTGCACTCAGGAATCACTCCTGGCGGTGCTCAGGGGACCATACGGGATGCTGGGAATCGAACCCAGGTCGGCCGCGTGCAAGGCAAATGCCCTACCCGCTGTGCTATCGCTCCAGCCCCGACCCAACCAAATCTTGATTGTAGTGTGTGTGTAAAAGATTCTCAAGTGTGGCCTATTCCTGCTTTAATCAAGGCTAGACCCAAGTCTTGATTGGCGGTGGGGTGTGTGTGTGTCTTGATTGGGGGTGGTGTGAGTGTGTGTGTGTGCGCGCACACTCGGTTTGGGCCACACCTGGCAAATATTCAGGGCTTCCTCCTGGCTCTGCACTCAGCAATCCTTCTCGGCTGTGCTTGGGGATTACATGGGACGGCGGGGAAATCGAGACACGCACATGTCCTGCTGTCCTATCTCTGTAGCTTCAAATCTTGCTGTCTTGAGGGCAGCTGTGAATTGTGAGCAGTTACAAATACTTCCCCGTGTTCCCTTAACTTTTGGTTTTTATTTTGATTTTTGGTTCTGGAGGGGTGTGGGCTCAGGGGAACATGTGATCTCAGAGTAAGCCAGGGAGGGGACCAGCCTGCAAAGCCCCACCTGGACCCCTGGGCTATCCCTCCAGCCTTCCCCTTGGCGGCTGGTTCACGGTTAAGGACAAACCCAGTTGGTGTAAGCAACTCTTCTATTCTATTTATTTATTTGTTTATTTTTGCTCTTTTTTGGTCCCACCTGGGCGATGCTCAGGGCTGACTCCCGGCTCTGCACTCAGGAATCACTCCTGGCGGTGCTCGGGGGACCTTATGGGATGCCGGGGATCGAACTGGGTCGGCTGCATGCAAGGCCAACGCCCTCCCCGCTGTGCTATCGCTCCGGCCCACTGCTATTATTTTCATAACAGACCTACTGGGAAGGTCCATCCAGGGCTCCACAGGAAACCAAGGCTGGCTCCGAGGACCTGGGCGGCCAAGAGACTTCAACCCTTTGCTGGAAGGTCCCAGAGTCACGCTTTCAGGTAGATAAACCTGGCCCTTGCTCAGGGCAACGGGGCTGGGTGATGGGTGACCATCCTCAGACTTTGAGGCCAGGACAGGCCAGCTTGTGTGGGCTGCCACCAGCGCCTTTCTCCTCCCCTTTCACCCACCTTCACCCAAATTTCACCTGCACCTTGGCCTTCTATGCAATGAAGTAATCTCTGTCCTAAATCTTTTTTTTTTTTTTTTGCTTTTTGGGTCACACCCCGCGATGCACAGGGGTTACTCCTGGCTCTGCACTCAGGAATCACTCCTGGCGGTGCTCAGGAGACCCTATGGGATGCTGGGATTTGAACCCAGGTCTACCGCGTGCAAGGCAAACGCCCTCCCTGCTGTGCTATCGCTCCAGCCCCCATGTCCTAAATCTCTTGGTATTATCTCTTTTCATTTTGTTTTTGGGCCACACCTGGCGTCACTCCTGACGGGATTTAGGGGACCATACTGGGTCAGCCACATGCAAGGCCAGAGCCTGACCGGCTATATACGATCTCTCCAGCCCTTTGCAGCATCCTTTAGTTCCCCTCTTTATTTTATTTTATTTTTGTTTTTTGGGTCACACCCGGCGATGCTCAGGGGTTACTCCTGGCTCTGCATTCAGGAATTACTCCTGGCGGTGCTCGGGGGACCATATGGGATGCCAGGAATCGAACCTGGGTCAGCCGCGGGCAAGGCAAACGCCCTACCCGCTGTGCTATCGCTCCGGTCCCCAATTTTCTTTTTTAAGAGGGGAACTAGGGGCCGGAGCGACCGGGTGTGACCCAAAAAGCAAAAAAAAAAAAAAATTGTTTTTATTTGGGGCTGGAGCAATAGTACAGCAGGTAGGGTGTTTGTCTTACTCGTGGCCGACCCAAGTTCAATCCCCGGCATCTTTTAGGGTCCCCCCAGCACCGCCTGAGTGCAGAGCCAGGAGTAACCCCTGAGCATCGCCAGATGTGATCCCCCAATTTTTTTTCTTAATATTTGGATTTTAGGCCACACCTGACAATGCTCATGGGTTACTCCTGAATGCACTCAGGAATGACTCCCGATGGGATTTGGGGGGCCATAAGGGGTGCTGGGGATTGAACCTGGGCCAGCCACATGCAAGCAAGCACTGTATAGACTGTACTACCTCTCCAGCCCTTGAAGCATCCTTTATCACCCCCCCTTTTTTTTTTTTTTTGGAGGGGAGTGTTTGGGTCACACCCGGGGATTCTAAGGGGTTGCCCCTGGCTCTGCACTCAGGAATTACTCCTGGTGGGGGCTGGGGGACCCTATGGGATGCTGAGGATGGAACCCAGGTCAAAAGCGTACAAGGAAAAAGCCCTCCCCCACTATACTTTCACTCCGGCCCCCCCTCCTCTATTTTTTTTTATCAAAAAAATTTTTTTTTCCCTAAATTTTGGCCACACCCGGCGAGGCTGGGGTTATTTCTGGCTCTGCTCTCAGAAATCACTCCTGGGGCTCAGGGCGGTCCTCTGGGATGCTGGGGACGGAACCCGTGTCGGCCACGTGCAAGGCAAGCGCCTTACCTTCTGCCCATGCTCCGGCCCCATGTCCCCCTCCTTGGGCTGCGAGGTGTCCTTTCAAATTACTTAACTGCCCGTTTATTCCACACGCCTGCGCTCGCACCAGGCCAACCTGCCCCGACCCCCGGCGTGGGACTTGCGGGAGTCACTTGCGGCGGCCCAGCCGACGGCCCCGCACGATGACAGGGGCCCAAAGTGGACGCTGGCGGCAGCTCCGGGGGTCGCGCGCCGCGGCCCGGGAAGGCGCGCGCCCGGAGGTGGGCGGAGCGCCAACCAGTAGGGGCGGAGCGTCCACCAATGGGCGGTGCGTCCTGCGTGGGGGCGGGGGTTCTGGCGCACCAAGCCGCAGGGCTCAGGCCCCGGGAAGGCGCGCGCCCAAAAGTGGGCGGGGCGTCCACCAATAGGGGCGGTGCGGCCGGCGTTGTGGGCGGGGCCCGCGGCGCCCGGCGCACCAATGAGAGGCCGAGCTGGTGCCAGCCGTGCGCGTGACGCTGCGTAGCGGGCCGCGGGGCTGGGGGCGGAGGGGGCCGGCCCGGCGGCCGCTTTATCTTCGGCCGCGGCTGGGCCGGCGCGGTGGCCCGTCTCTCACCCCGCGACAGCCGCTCGGAGCCCCCCGAGCGCGCTCCCTCGCTGCCCCCCGGACAGCTGCCCGCCTCTGCCTCCTAGCTGAGGTCCCCCCGCCGCCCCCAGGTAACGCTCCGGCTGCCGGACCCCCATCCTGCCCAGGGCCACCCCCCAGCGTCCAGCGGGGAGGGTGGCCCGGCCTTGGGCCCGAGGGGCCGAGATCGCGGCCCGGGAGTCCGGAGGGGCCCCGCGATCGTGGGGGGGATTTGCAGAGGGGCTGGAGGCTTGGGGTGGAGGGAGTTAGGCGAGGGAGGGCTGGAAAGTTCCCGTGAAGATAGGTGGCTCCCCAACCCCCCCCAGACCCGGTGGCATCTGTCTTCCGATTCAAGAAGTTGTGAATGAGGAAACGTTTATTCCTTTAAAAAAAATGAAATTAAAAAGGCGACGCGGTGCGGGGGCAAGGCATGCATGCATGCACTCCGGGACCCCGGGTGCGGGCTTTGCACGGGACCTGCGGGAAGGGGGGCCCCGCGTCGGGTACCACATCCCGCGGCCTCGTCTCTCAAATGCAGGACGGCGTGCCAGCCTCGGGGGTTAAGTTCTTTGCCAGCCTGGGCACGGCTCGGAACTTCGCTCGCTGTTATTTTCTAGAGAGGTGGTTGGTCTTTTAAAAAAAAAAAACCAAAAAACTATTTAAAGTGGCATTCCTGTGTGCCAGCCCCTTGCAAGGGGGCACGGGGGGTGGGTTGGGCTTGCACCCAGCCGTGCCCACGGGGGACGGTGCCGCGCCCCGGGTTAAGCCCCTCTCCTGTCTTTCGCTCTCCCCTCCCCACACCCCCCCACCACACCGCGGCCGTTTTGCGCGTGCTCTGGGCTGAAGGGTGGGTACCAGGCGCTTTCCAGGGTTATCATGTGAGCGCGCAGGTGGCTGGGGCATCAGGGCTGAGAAGGCGCCAAGGTCTCTCCTTCCCTGGGGAGACTGTTCCGACAGAGGTCAGGCCCAGCTGCTGACTCCCCCCAGCCCCACCCCCCCCATCTCTGGTCCCTAGCGGCATCTGCGGTTTTCTCCTCCCCCATCACCCCCTACCCCCGCCCTTGCTACCTCCTGGTCTCCAAGAAGGGGGAGTTTCTGCAGCTGGAAGGGACACGCACCCCTGACATTCCTCAAGGGTCCGCCCCGGTGCTGGGTGCTGCCAGCCTCCCGCCCCCTGTGCATCTCGGGGTGATGAGTTTGCTCATTAAACGCTTTGTTCCCTCCCCGCTTTTAGCCAAGTTAATTGTCACGAAGGCAGGCCAGCCTGTCTTATTAATCACTTTTTTTTTTTGGTGTTTGTTTTTGGATCAGTGCACTGAGCTTTATTCTTTTTTTTTTTTTTTTTTGCTTTTGCTTTTTGGGTCACACCCAGCGGTGCACAGGGGTTCCTCCCGGCTCTACACTCAGGAATGACGCAATTACTCCCAGCGGTGCCTGGGGGGGACCCTATGGGATGCTGGGAATCAGAACCCGGGTCGCCCGAGTGCAAGGCCAACGCCCTCCCGGCTGTGCTATCGCTTCAGCCCCCAGTGCTTTAGCTTGGTTTTGCCCTCAGGGTTCAGGGGACCCTGTGGGGTGTCGGGAATCAAACCTGGGTCAGCTGCATGCAAGGCGAACACCTGACTTGCTGTCCACTCCCAGCCCTATCCGGTTAATCTCTTAATTACTGATCTGAGTGAGAAATATGTAGGGAAGTGGGATTGTTTGCTTGGGAGCACTTGAGAGGAGCCAGGCAGGGGACAATTAACAGAGGTCTGTAAAATTCCTTTTTTTTTTTTTTTTGCTTTTCGGGTCACACCCAGCGATACACAAGGTTCACTCCTGGCTCTACACTCAGGAATTACTCCCGGCGGTGCTGGGGGACCATATGGGATGCTGGGAATCAACCCAGGTTGGCCGCATGCAAGGCAAACACCCTACCTGCTGTGCTATTACTCCAGCCCCAAATTCCTTTTCTTGATGAAATTTGCCTTTGGAATTTATGACTTAGGAGATAACCGATGATGATGATGTCACCGCACTTTTACGGTCTGGTGTTGTGTGTGAATTCAAATGGTTTTGGTTTGGGGCCTCACTCAGCTATGCTCAGGGATGCCCTTTAGCTAAATGACCTAATGAGCTCTTTCATAGATGATTATTTTTATTATTACTGGTATTGGTATTTGGTTGGGGGGGGCATACTTGGTGGTACTCAGGGCTTACTCCTGGCTCAGGGTACCAAATGGGATGCTGGGGATCGAACCAGGGTCGGTTGCGTGCAAGGCAAATGCCCTACCTGCTGAACTATCTCTCCAGCCCCTTTTCTTTCTTCCTTATATTTATTATTTTTTTTGTTTTTGGCTTTTTGGGTCACATGGGGCCATACTTAGGGGTTACTCCTGGCTCTGTGCTTAGGGATCACTTCTGGTGGTGCCCAGGGGACCCTATGGGATGCCAGAGATCAAATCCGGGTTGGCCACGGGCAAAACAAATGTCCTTCCATGCTAGCTCCCCCCTGATCTTTTAATCCCTTCCCTTCCCTTTTTATTACTGCTTGCAGAGATATCACCCCCTGTGATTTGCATGTGGGCGGTGGTATTTGGGATTGAACTCACAGCTTTAAGCTTTCAAGGGGCGGTGCCAGGAATCCTTCCTCCACACCCATGCTGTCCTCTGCACCTGTGAATTTGGTAGGACTGTGCCTGAGGAGGCTGTGTGTGTGTGTGTGTGTGTGTGTGTGTGTGTGTGTGTGTGTGTGTGTGTGTGTGTGAGGGGGGTTGCTTTGGGGGAGCCCTTGATGTTTCCGATGATGGCTTGATCTGTTCTTCCTTCCCTCTCTGAGCTCAGGAGCAATCCACTTTGGAAATGGATTGAGCTATTAATGCTGGTTCAGTTGTTTCTCAAGTCATTCTTTTTTTTGGGGGGTGGGGGGTGCTGGAGTGATAGCAGAGCGGGGAGGGCATTTGCCTTGCACGTGGCCAACCCAGGTTCAATTCCCAGCATCCCATAGGGTTCCCTGAGCACCGCCAGGAGTCATTCCTGAGTGCAGAGCCAGGAGTCAGCCCTGAGCATCGCTGGGTGTGACCCGAAAAGCAAAAACAAACAAACAAAAAAATCATTTTTTTTTTTATTGAGGGTGGGGGATGGGGTTGGGCCGCACCCAGCAGTGCTCAGGGCTGACTCCTGACTCTGCTCAGGACCTCTCCTGACAGGGCTCTGGGTTCCTAGCCTGTACCGGAAGGCCCTACCTGCCGCCCTCTCTCTCCAGCCCTGCCTTGTTTTCATGAGACACTCCGGATACTCTCTCAGCGAAGGCTCTGAAACCAGTGCTCAGGTTGAATTCATAAGAACCTTTTGCCCAGGCTGGGGGGAATATCGCAGCCGTAGAAGCCTGCTGTGCATCTCACCAGCCTCTGGAGACCCGTGCCCACTCCCCACACCCCTCCCGCCCTGCCCACCATCCCTGCTATGTGATCCCACCACTAAACACTAAAGAAGAAAACTTTTTGTTTAGTCCCTGAAAACAAACACAAACATTTGTGGTGCCAGGGGTCGAACCCAGGACCTTGCGCATGCGCATGTATGTTCTTCAGGACACTGCCCACCCACCATAGGTTCTGTGGGGGTTTTTCTGTGTATGGGGCTTGAGGCTTCTCCCTACGGTGCTCAGGGATCACTCCTGGCGGTGCTCAGGGGACCCTATGGGATGCCGGGGATCGAACCCGGGTCGGCCGCGTGCCAGGCCAACGCCCTCCCCGCTGTGCTGTCGCTCCAACCCCTGGGTTCTCTCTTAGTTTGCTTTTGGTCACCTTGGTGGAATTGTCCACTTCGCGGCCCCGTGACATTGGGCCAATGCTTGTCACCTTTTTCCAGTCTTTCACATCTTTCTGAATGCAAGACTGGGGTTACTGGGGGTCCCGCGTGTCCCACAGCCACCATGCGCGCTCCCCTCCCCCACCCCCACTTCCGCCCCTGCACCCAGGGCCTTGGAGCCCCTGATCTCGTGACCCCTGCTTTCACTTCCTCAGCCCGTTGGGTGCCCCTCTCCGATTTAGCTCTTGATCCTTCCTGAAAACGAGCTGTGCAAGTCGTGAAGGAACTCTGGGCCACGGGTGTCCCCAAGTTGTGAAATAGTGCGTGCCTCCCTCTGCACGCCCCGCCCCTCCCCCCTTTTCAGGGTGGTATCGGGGAAGTGACTTCACTGCCAGTAAAAGAGGCTCTTTGTTTCTTCCACGTGGGGCTGGGGTCACGGCTGAATGAGTCGCAGCTGGTGCCCAGGGCCTGAGCTGGACTCTCGGATGTCCTTCCTGAGCCCAGACCTTCCCGGCCTGGCTTGGCCTTGGTCCCATTTTACTGGACTTCTGCCTCTAGTTGCCGTGTGGGACAGCCCCGCCCTGCTCAGGGAAAGCTTGAAAGTTATCTCGGTTCCAGCTTGGCCCACGTCACTGACACTTCCTGGCCTCTGGCCTCAGTGTCTGTGAAGATTCTTGCTACTCATTCATTCATTCATTCATTCATTCAAATATTCTGTCACCTATCCATTCATTCAACCAATTATCCTTTCATTCAACCATCCGTCCATCCATCCATTCATTTTCTCATTCAACTATCCATCCATCCATGAATGAGTGGATGGGTGGGTGGGTGGTTGAATGAGTCCAACCATCCACCCATCCATTCAACCATCCATTCATCCATCCATCCACTCATTTAACTATCCACCCACCATTCATTCAACCACCCATCCACCCATCCATCCATCCATCCATCCATCAATTCATTCAACCACCCACCCATCCATCCATCCATCAATTCATTCAACCATCCATCCATCCATCTATCCAACTATTCACCCATCCATTCATTCAACTATCCACCCATCCATCCATCCATTCATTCAACTATCCACCCATCCATCCATCCACTCATTCAACCATCCACCCATCCATCCATCCACTCATTCAACCATCCACCCATCCATCCACTCATTCAACCATCCACCCATCCATCCATCCACTCATTCAACCATCCACCCATCCATTCATTCAGCATTTACTCATTCAACTATCCATCTATCCATTTATTCATCCATCCATCCATCCATCCATCCACTCATCCAACCATCAATCCAGTCATTCAACCAACCAACCATCCATCCACTCCTTCAATCCTCCATCCAGTCATCCATCCATCCTTTTAACCACCCACCCATTCATCTACTCATTCAGCCATTCATCCAGTCATTCAATCAACCACCCATCCATCCACACATCCATCCATCCATTTAACCACCCACCCACCTACCCACCCAGCGAGCCATCCAGCAGGTGCATTCTGAACGCAGAATGGATTGTAGGCGTAGGTTTAAGTAACGCTAGTGGGCTGGAGCTGGAGCACTGGTGTGGACGGGGAGAGAAGGGGTCAGGCCCCGAGCATCGCCGGGTGGGACCCCCAAATAAGAACAAGAGAAGGGGGGCTGTGTGGTCGACAGGGGTGTGGGAAGCGGTCATGCAGGGAGGTTCCCACTTAGGAGCTACTACCAGTGCCTCAGGGGTTGGAGGGTCAAACTGGAGGCTCCTGCATGCAGAGCGTGAACCCCCAAACCCTGCAGCCTGACCCTGGCTGAAGGTGCCTTCCTCGTGCTCTGCCCCTCCCCCCCACCCTTCCTGCTGGGCCCCTGAGCCTCTTCTCTCCCCACAGCATGAGCCAAGAGGACATGTCACTCCGGAAGCGCCTGGCCAGGCCCGGGGATGCCCCCGAGGACGCCGCAGACCCCAAGGCCCCCAGCAAGGACGCCCAGGGGACGCCCGGAAATGGTGAGGATTTACCTGGCTGGGAAGCAAGTCGGGGACCCCGGTGTCCGAGCCCCGGGTCCTCCTACCACGGTGGCCGCGCTGGCTCCTGGGGGATGGACAGGGGGGCAGAGGACACCCCAGGACACCAGCCCCCGCGCCTCGCGTGTCCCTGGGTCCTGGTGGAAACAGCTGCTGGCCTAGGGTGGGTGGAAGCGAGCTCTCCCCGAGGCAATGGTGGCCGAAGTGGACACGTGACAGCATGGACAAGACACAGAGCTTTCGGACGCAGGAATAAACTCTCCTTAACTCTGGAAGCGTGTCCAGGATAGCTGCTCTGGTTTATATATGTGGATTTTTTTTAATCACTTTTTTGGATCACACCCAGTGGTGCTCAGGGCTGACTCCTAGCTCTGCACTCAGGAATCACTCCTGGCGGTGCTCGGGGAACCCTAGGGATGCCGGGGATCGAACCCAGGTCAGGTGTGTGCAAGGCCAATGCCCTCCCCACTGGGCTATCGCTCCACCCCCATGAATATATATTTTTTTGGTGGTTGTTTAGTTCACACTTAGCAGTGCTCAGGGCTGACTCCTGGCTAAGTGCTCAAGAATCACTCCTGGCAGGGCTCGAGGAACACTCTGGGGTGCCGGGAATGGAACCCAGGTCGGCTGTGTGCCAGGCAAGTGTCCTCCCCACTGTCCTGTCTCTCTCCCTCTACTGGGGTTTAATCCACACCTCCCCTGGCCTCCCAGTATTTTGAACGCCCTGCTCAGGGCTGGGGTCCACAGCTGTGATCGTGACATGATGTTTACCCTAATGGCGCGTAAGTGAGCCTCCCCCATGAATATAAGAATATTATCACAGATGGGGGCCAGAGCCATAGCACAGCAGGGAGGGCCTTGGCTTTGCACGTGGCCAACCCGGGTTCGATCCCTGGCATCCCATAGGGTCCCCTGAGCACCGCCAGGAGTGACCCCTGAGCATCGCCGGGTGTGACCCAAAAAAGCAAAAAATATAATGTATCATTTGCATATATATTATTGATACATAGTATTGTCTGTATTTCACGTATAACCACAGGTACTGTAGGTGATAGAGTTAGAGTGATAGCACAGCCGGTAGGGCATTTGCCTTGCACATGGCCGGCCCAGGTTTGATTCCTCTGCCCCTCTCGGAGAGCCCAGCAAGCTACCGAGAGGATCCCGCCCGCACAGCAGAGCCTGGCAAGCTCCCCGTGGCGTCTTTGAGATGCCAAACACAGTCACAACAAGTCTCACCATGGAGACATGACTGGCGCCCGCTCGAGCAAATCAATGAACACCGGGATGACAGTGCTACATTTTATTGTATATATTGCATATATAACCGCAGATGCTCTAGGCGATCTCAGAAGGAACGGCAGGAGCAGGATGCTGATTACTTGCCGACAGTCTGACTTCTCTCGGTGTTGGGAGACTCAGTTGTGAGGGACTTTTAGGTTTTTTTTTTTGTTTTTGTTTTTTGTTTTTTGGGTCACACCCAGTGATGCTCAGGGGTTACTCCTGGCTTTGCACTCAGGAATTACTCCTGGCAGTACTTGGGGGACCATATGGGATGCCGGGGATCGAACCCGGGTCAGCCACGTGCAAGGCAAATGCCCTCCCCGCTGTGCTATTGCTCCAGCCCCACTTTTAGGGGTTTTTATTTTCCCATTTGCCTTTGGGTTGGGGGCGCCCCTGTGACTCGGGGACAGGAGCCGGCACTCTGGAATGCCAGGTGGTGGCCACTCCCCGGCTCTGCCCTGTGCCCACCCCTTGCCCAGCTGGCAGCCAAGGTCTGCGCGGGGCTTTGAGAAACCAACCAGCTTATCTGTTGCGCCTGGCGTTTATTTTTGCAACAACACGTGCGTGGGCTTGATTGCGGCACGGCGGGGTCTAGGGTGCAGACGGGGGCGGAGCGCCCGGGGACACTCGGCTGTGGGCGTCCGCGGGCACCTGCTGGGCAGAAACAGTTCCTTGGCCTCTTCCTACCGAAATTTTCACCAGTGATAAACAGCAGCGGGGCCCCGGCCAGGCCCGTCTTGCGTCTGTGATTCCCCTGCGAGAGTCTGTCCCTGACTCTGCAGGAAAATAAAAAACAAAGGGTCTGGGGGCCAGAGTGATAGCACAGCGGGTAGGGCATTTGCCTTGCACGCGGCCGACCCGGGTTCGATCCCCGGCATCCCATAGGGTCCCCTGAGCACCGCCAGGAGTAATTCCTGAGTGAAGAGCCAGGAGTAACCCCTGAGCATCGCTGGGTGTGACCCAAAAGCAAAAAAAAAAAAAAAAGGGTCTGGCCAGAAATAATAAATAAATGCCGCCGCTGAAGTTTGGCGAGATGGGGGGGGGGGTGGGCGTGGGCCGAGGGGAAGTACCAAGGGGGATGGGCACTTAACTTTGTGCAGAGGTGATCTGGGGTCAGTCCCCCACGTGACGGGTGGTCCCTGGAGCACACAGACGGGAGTAATTCCTGAACTCAGTCAGATGTGGTCCACAAATCCACAAAAATGGATAGCTCTTTATATTACGGAAATCAGTCCTTTGAGTATCATAATTACACACACACACACACTACTAGTGTCTGTGTATTTTACATGGGGGGGTGTCACACACCAGGTTACTTTCAGGGGTCACTCCTGGCTCTGCACACAGAAATTATTATTATTTTTTTTGAGGTCCCACACAGCGATACTCAGAGGTTCCTCCTGGCTCTGCACTCAGGGATCACTCCTGGAGGTGCTCGGGGGACCCTATGGGGTGCTGGGAATCGAACCCGGGTCAGCCGTGTGCCAGGCAAACGCCCTCCCCGCTGTGCTATTGCTCCAGCCCTAGGAATTCTTTTTTTTTTCCCCCAGGAATTATTCTTATTGGGGCTCGAGGGACCCTATGGGATGCTGGGAATCGAACCCAGGTCCGGCCGCGTGCAAGGGCAACGCCCTCCCCGCTGTGCTATGGCTCCGGCTCCTGTGAATATTTTGAACTAGCCATTCGTTTTTTTCACTTTGCTCATGTGAAGCTTGGCCTGTTTCTCTTTCCACTCCCCTCGGGTGTGTGTGTTTGTTTTTGCGGGGGGCCACACCCAGAGTGCTCCAGCTGCTGCCAACTCCCGGGCTCAGGGGCCCCCTCCAGGGTGCCGAGTGCAAAGCAAGCGCCCTACCCACTGGACTATCTCTCCGGCCCTCGAAGGAGTGTTTTTCTTTCTTTCTTTCTTTCTTTCTTTCTTTCTTTCTTTCTTTCTTTCTTTCTTTCTTTCTTTCTTTCTTTCTTTCTTTCTTTCTTTCTTTCTTCCTCTCTTTCTCTCTCTTTCTTTTTTTTTTTTGCTTTTTGGATCACACCTGGCGATGCACAGGGGTTACTCCTGGCTCTGCACTCAGAAATCCCTCCTGGCGGTGCTCGGGGGACCCTATGGGGTGCTGGGAATCGAACCCGGGTCTGCCGAGTGCCAGGCAGACACCCTCCCCGCTGTGCTATCACTCCAGCCCCCCTCTCTCTCATTTTAAGCCTTACAGTTCGCAATACAGCTGCCCAAAGGTCACGTCTATCCCTTTCCCTCCTTCCAACACTCAGACCTTGTCCAGAGTGACCGTTCCTAGCGCTGTCCTCCTGGGCCCTCCTCTTTCTTACCCCCCCCTCCACCCCTCACCCCCTCGAGGCCAGGGAAAACGGGCCAGGAGGACCGGTCAATGGTGGGGAATCAATGAGTTTTTAAAATGAGCTGCTGGAGGCAGCAAGAAACGGGGATTCTGGCCAGCGCTGCCGGGACCTAGTTTGTTCTCAGTACAGAGAGACAAAGGAAAGGTTTGTTAAGCGAAGAGCCGAAACCTGGCAACCGGAAGGCCGGTGATCATTCGCCATGAGGCGCTTCTTATTCCTCAGCCTGGCGCTTTGGGCTTGGGGACAACTCAATGCCACCGCCTCCCTTAGGGGATTTTTTTTCCCCCTCCCTTCCCGTGGCTCTGAGCTGGCCAATTTGAAGAGAGGCGTTCCCCCCTGCCTTGCTTCTGGCGGGTTCGCTGATAACATGCTAAGGTGCGGATTTTAAGGTTATCTGGTCATGGGCTGGCAGGGTAGTGCAGTGGGTAGGGCACTTTTCTTGCATGCTGCCGACCCGGTTCGATCCCCGGCACCCCATAGGAGCCCTGAGTGCAGAGCCAGGAGTAAGCCCTGAGCACCACCAGATGTCGACCCCCTCAAAAATGAAAAAAAAAAAGAAGAGGGGCCGGAGCAACAGCACAGCAGGGAGGGCATTTGCCTTGCACTCGGCTGACCCGGGTTCGATTCCCGGCATCCCATAGGGTCCCCCGAGCATCGCCAGGAGTAGTTCCTGAGTGCAGAGCCAGGAGCAACCCCTGAGCATAGCTGGGTGGGACCCAATAAGTCAAAATTAATTAATTAATTAATTAATTGATTGATTAAATAAGATAAAATTATCTGTAATAAAGTGATTTTGAACAGCATCTGGAGTCTTCAAGGTCTGCAAGAGGAGCTGAACCCACCTTTTGGTGTTTTTCTTCCACTTTTAGACTTTTTTTTAAGGGTGTTTTTTTTTTTTTTTTTTTTTTTGCTTCTTGGGTCACACCCGGCGATGCACAGAGGTTCTTCCTGGCTCTGCACTCAGGAACTACTCTTGGCAGTGCTCAGGGGACCCTATGGGATGCCGGGAATCGAACCTGGGTCGGCCACGTGCAAGGCAAACACCCTCCCCTCTGTGCCATAGCTCTGGGCCCCACCCAGCAGTAGTCAGGACTGACTCTTGGCTCTGTGCTCCGGGATCACTCCCAGTGGGGCTCAGGGAATCAAAGTTGCATCAGTTACATCCAAGCAAGCACCCTAACCACTGAACCATCTCTCTGGCCACCTGCATTGCATTTTGATACAGCTATGTCTCCTAATGTTTCTGTCCTCCAGGCTTCCATCTTCAGCAGGGTGTCAGAGTCTGTTGGGTGTGCTGACCTCACATCGAGTTTCTTTGGCTTCTTTTCACTTCATTATTTAGACCGTGCGAATGGGAATCTACGTGCTTCTGCTGAAAATTTCCTCTTTTTTCCCTTCCTTCCCCTTTCTGTAGGTCAGATTGACATGAAACAGTTGATAGCGAAAAAGATGAAATTAACCGCCGAGGCGGAGGTAAGTCAGCCCCTCTTCAGAAACAGGCGACTAGAGGTTTGGCATAAAGAGTGTTTTTCAGGGACCCTAGAGATAGCACAGTGGGGAGGGCGTTTGCCTTGCACAGGGCCGAGCCCGGTTCGATCCCCGGCATCCCATAGGGTCCCCTGAGCACCGCCAGGAGTGATCCCTGAGTGCAGAGCCAGGAGTCAGCCCTGAGCATCGCCGGGTGTGGCTCAAACACCACCAAAGAAGGAAAAGAGAAGAAACAACCATATTTTTCTGGTTATTTAGTGCTCAGGCATCGCTCCTGGTTCTGCACTGAGGGGTCACTCCTGGCGGGCTCAGGAGGCCGTATGGAGTGCCAGGGACAGAACCCGGGTCTGCTGCATGCATGGCAGGCTGTACTATTACCTCAGCAAGAGCCCTAGATGTTTAAAATGGTGTAAGTCATCACTGGGCTCCTTCGCAGAACATTCCGGAACTCTCTGGGCATCCAGTTTCCCTTTGATCTTTTTCTTTTCCTTTTTGGGTCCCATCTGGCGATGCTCAGGGCTGACTCCCGGCTCTGCACTCAGGGATCACTCCTGGCGGTGCTCGGGGGACCCTATGGGATGCTGGGGATCGAACCCGGGTCGGCCGTGTCCAAGGCCCACGCCCTCCCCGCTGGGCTGCCGCCCTCGAGAGCCCTGAGCATGTTTCTTGCTTCTCTTCCCGCTGCCAGGAGCTGAAGCCGGCCTTCCTGAAGGAGGTCGGCAGCCACTTTGACGACTTCGTGAGCAGCCTCATCGAGAAGTCGGCCACGCTGGACAGCGGCGGCTGCCCCCTCACCAGTTTCGCGGCCCTCCGAGGGGAGAAGAACCACCGAGCCCAGTGGGTGCCCCTGGGGGCCGCGCCTGCCCAGGATGGGGAAGGGGGGCTGAGCGCAGGGCGGGGTGCAGCTGCCTTGTTCCCCTGTTCCCCACCACGCACTCACAAACACACACACACTCACACACACATACTCACAGACACACAGACACACACTCAAACATACTCACACAGACACACAGACACACACACTCACACACAGATACACACACTCACACACAGATACACACTCACACATACACTCACACAGACACACTCACACATACACATACTCACAGACACACACTCACACATACACACACAGACACACACATTCACACACAGACACACACTCACACATCCACTCACACAGACACTCACACATACACATACTCACAGACACTCTCACACATACTCACACAGACACACTCACACACATACACATACTCACAGACACACAGACACACTCACACATACACTCACACATACACTCACACAGCCACTCACACAGACACACTCACACATCCACTCACACAGACACACACTCACACACACATACTCACACATACAGACACACATACTCACACATACTCACACACATGTTCATACACAGTCACATACATACTCACACTCATACACATACTCACACACACTCATACACTCTTACGCACTCACAGACACACACTCACAGTCACATACACTCATATACATACTCGCACACACATAGTCGCACATACACTCAATATACACAAACATACACTCACACACTCTCTCACACTCGCACGTACCCTCACACACTCACATATTCACACACACTCACCACTCACACACACGTACACTCTCTCTCCACTCATAACCTCTGTACTGGGCAAACAATCCTTGCTTCATCCTTCTAAGTAGATTATGTCAGATATGGATTTTTTTTTTTTGGGTGGGGTGGTTTGGGTCCCACCCAGCAATGCTCAGGGGTTCCTCCTGGCTCTGCACTCAGGAATCACTCCTGGCGGTGCTCCGGGGACCCTATGGGATGCTGAGAATCGAACCTGGGTCGGCCACGTGTTAGGCAAACGCCCTCCCTACTGTGCTATCGCTCCAGCCACATAGATTCTTGATTTAAGACCTCACTGGCCAATGAAATCATCGATTTACGTGCCTTACATGCCGTCCCTGGAAGCCAGTGACCCTATTAGCTGGACCCCATAACTGTCCCGGCTTTGGGGGCCAGAGCCTACGGCAGCTGGAAGCCCGGGGGGGCACAGTGAGGTCTGAGCTTCGAGCCCGGCTTCCGAACCCCGTTTGTCACCTTGTCGTGAGGCTTCTGTGGCATCTCCGCTCTGAGAGAGAGCACAGAGGGTTAAGGCGCTTGCCTTTCACGTCACCAAGCCGGGTTCGGTCCCCCAACCCCATATGGTTTGACAGGAGGAAGCCCCGATCCCTGTTGCATGACACCCCCAAATCCACACCCAAACCCAGAGCAAACAAACATACATGAAACCAACTTCTCTGCACCTGATCCTGCCCCGTTAAATGTTAATCAGCGTGAAACCGAACCTGGGGCTAGCGTTTCTCACCGCGCTTAACGTCCTGCCGGGATTATTTTTTTGATCATTTTCATTATGATTCTTATTTTCACTCTCTGCAGGGACCTCCGGGCGCCCCCCGAAAAGGGGAAGGTTTTTGTCGTCAGAAGATCGCTCCTTGAGTGAGTATTTCCTGCCCTGGCCCTCGCTCTCAGGACCAGCTCACCTGGTTTTTCAGCCGCCGGGTCGCTGACTCTTGGAGGACCTTGTTCTGTGCCATTCACCCCTCTGCGTTACACTGTTTGCCCGGTTGTGTGTTTCTTTCTGATCTTTCGGTTCTTTAGTTCATTTCCGGGGGAGGCATAGGAAATGGAAAAGATTGTTACCGGCCCCCTGGCCATCTCCAGAAGTTGTGTTGTGGAATTCTTGCTCTGCAAATAGCTAGAATAAAAAACGTCGTCATGGCGAGGCCCAAGATGTAGCCCAGCGGGGACTTGCATGCGGCTCACCTGGGTTTGATTCCTGCTGATGCACCGTGCAGGGCCAGGAGTAAGCCCTGAGCAGGGCCAGGAGTGTTCAGAACCCCGCGCCCATCAAAAAAAAAAAAAAAATTAGGGGCTGGAACGATAGCACAGCGGGGGAGGGCGTTCACCTTGCATGTGGCCCACCCGGGTTCGATCCCCAGCATCCCATAGGGTCCCCTGAGCACCGCCAGGAGTGATTCCTGAGTGCAGAGCCAGGAGGAACCCCTGTGCATCACCGGGTGTGACCCAAAAAAAGCAAAAAAAAAAATTAAGATTAAGGTGGGGCTGGAGCAATAGGACAGCGGGTATCGTGTTTACACATGGCTGATCTGGATTCCGTCCCCGGCATCCCATATTGTCCCCTGCACCCATCAGGAGTGACCCCCGAGTGCAGAGCCAGGAGTAAGCCTTGTGCACCACTGGGAGTGGCCCCAAAACAAAAAATAAAGAATTATGGTTAAGATTTGTTTGGCCACACCCAGTGATGCTCAGGGGTTCCTCCTGGCTCTGCGCTCAGGAAGGGCGTTTGTCTTGCATGCAGCCAACCCGGGTTCGATCCCAAGCATCCCATAGGGTCCTCCAGCACCGCCAGGAGTGATTCCTGAGTGCAGAGCCAGGAGGAACCCCTGTGCATTGCCGAGTGTAACCCCCCCCCAAAAAAAAAATTAAAACACTGTCACTCTGCAAAGCATGTATTACTCAGGCCTATTCTTCTTCTTTTTTTTTTAATAATGCAGGTGTGGGGCTGGAGCGATAGCACAGCGGGGAGGGCGTTGGCCTGGCACGCTGCCAATCTGGGTTCGATTCCCAGCATCCCATAGGGTCCCCTGAGCACCGCCAGGGGTAATTCCTGAGTGCAGAGCCAGGAGTCAGCCCTGGGCATCGCTGGGTGTGACCTAAAAAGCTAATAATAATAATAGTAACAATTATAATGTAGGCATACTGCTATTTGTTCAGCCATTGATTAAGCTGATTGAATTGAGGGGGCCGGAGCGATAGCACAGCGGGGAGGGCGTTTGCCTTGCACTCGGCAGACCCAGGTTCAATCCCCGGCATCCCACATGGTCTCCCGACAACCGCCAGGAATAATTCCTGAGTGCAAAGCCAGGAGTAGCCCCTGTGCATTGCCAGGTGTGACCCAAAAAGAAAAAATAAATAAATAAATAAAATTAAAAATATATATATAAGCTGATTGAATTGGGCATGAACTCCACATGACTTTTTATTTATTTTTTAATAGGCCCTTTAATCTATGCCTCCCCACTCTCTCCGTCTATCTCTGCCTCTCTCTTACTCTCATTCCTCTGTCTGTCCGTTCGTCTGTCTGTCCGTCTCCCCTTCATGCTACTCCGAAAGCCCAGGCGGCCCTCGGTATGTCGGGACGTAGCCTGTCTCCATCAAACACAAAGCTCAATCAGGATCGAGTAACGGTCTCAGTTCTCCGACGTTGGCGGTGCTGGTGCTGGCTCGCCCCAAGCCTTAGAGAGACGCAGGCGGGCATGGCCTCTGCCACCGCGTCCGGGCGCCGAGGGCGGCGGCTCACGGCCTGCGCCGGGCTCTGTCCGCAGCGAGCTGCTGGAGGTGGACCACATCCGCACCATCTACCACATGTTCATCGCCCTGCTCATCCTCTTCATCCTCAGCACGCTGGCCGTGGACTACATCGACCAGGGCAGGTGAGGCAGGGGGAGGGGCAGGGGAGCAGCATCTCGGGGGGCCGCCCTCAGCCTGTTTTTTTTTTTTTTCTTTTTGGGTCCCACCCAGCAATGCACAGGGGTCACTCCTGGCTCTGCACTCAGGAATCACCCCTGGCGGTGCTCAGAGGACCATATGGGATGCTGAGAATTGAACCCGGGTCCGCTGCGTGCAAGGCAAATGCCCTCCCCGCTGTGCTATTGCTCCAGCCCCTCAGCATGTGTTTTGATTTCATAGTAGAAGGTGGTTCAGTTCTGCTTTTTTTTTTTTGGGCATGGGGGGGTGGAAAGAGTCTCACCCGGTGATGCTCAGGGCTGACTCCTGACTCTGCACTCAGGAATCACTCCTGGCAGTGCTTGGGGTGACCCTATGGGATGCCGGGGATCGAACCCAGGTCTGCCGAGTGCAAGGCAGACACCCTCCCTGCTGTGCTATCGTCCCGGCCCCTTCTTTTCTTCTCTTTTTTGCTTTTTGGGTCCCACCCAGCGATGCTCAGGGCTGACTCCTGGCTCTGCACTCAGGGATCACTCCTGGCAGTGCTCGGGGGACCCTATGGGATGCTGGGGATCGAACCTGGGTCGGCCGCGTGCAAGGCAAACGCCCTCCCCGCTGTGCTATCCTCCAGCCCTTTTTTTTTTTTTCTTTTTGGGTCACACCCGGCGATGCACAGGGGTTACTCCTGGCTCTGCACTCAGGAATCACTCCTGGCGGTGCTCAGGGGACCATATGGGATGCTGGGATTTGAACCCGGGTTGGCCGCGTGCAAGGCAAATGCCTTCCCCACTGTGCTATCACTCCAGCCACCATTCTTCTTTTTTTCTTTTTGGGCCACACCCAGGGATGCTCAGGGCTGACTCCTGGCTCTGCACTCAGGAATCACTCCTGGCAGTGCTCAGGGGACCCTATGGGATGCCGGGGATCGAACCCGGGTCGGCTGCGTGCCAGGCCACCGCCCTCCCCGCCGTGCGGTGGCTCTGACCCCAGGCTCTGCCTTCTCTCCCCTGTGCCCCCCCCCCAGGTTGGTGCTGGAATTCAACATGTTGACCTTTGCCTTCACCAAGTCCTCCGTGGCCCTGTGGACGTGGTGGGCCATGTTCCTGGGCACCCTCGTGGTCCCCTACACCCTGCTCCTCCAGTGGGCCAAGGGCTACCGGGCCAGCTCCTTCCCGAGCATCCGCTCGCTGCTCTTCGGCCTGCTCTTCATGGCCTTCCAGGTCGGCGGGCTGGGCTGCGGCGTGGCCTACGTCGTCCTCCAGCACACGTCCACGCCTGGCACCCGCGGTGTCATCGTCATCGAGCAGGTGCGGGGCCGGGCGGGGCCGGGCTGCGTGGCGGGAGAGCAGTAGGGCAGCAGGGAGAGCGATCCCTGAGCACAGAGCCAGGAGTCTGCCCTGATCCCTGCCAGGAGTGAGCCCTGAGCACAGAGCCGAGAGTCAGCCCTGAGCACAGAGCCAGGAGTCAGCGCTAAGCACAGAGCCAGGAGTCAGCCCTGATCCCTGCCAGGAGTGATCCCTGAGCACAGAGCCAGGAGTCAGCCCCGGTCCCTGCCAGGAGTGATCCCTGAGCACAGAGCCAGGAGTCAACCCTGAGAACAGAGCCGGGAGTCAGCCCAGAGCACAGAGCCGGGAGTCAGCCCTGATCCCTGCCAGGAGTGATCCCTGAGCACAGAGCCGGGAGTGAGCTCTGAGCACAGAGCCAGGAGTCAGCCCTGATCCCTGCCAGGAGTGATCCCTGAGCACAGAGCCAGAGTCAGCCCCGAGCACTGCCAGGGTGATCCTGAGCACAGAGCCAGGAGTCAGCCCTGAGCATCGCCGGGAGCGGCCCAGAAACAAACCCACTAGGAAAAGTTAACTGTGGGTCCGAGGGATAGTACGGTGGGGAAGGCGTTTACCTTGCATGCAGCCGATCCCTGGCATCCCGTAGGGTCCCCGAGCACTTCCAGGAGTGAGTCCTGAGCACAGAGCCCGGAGTGAGTCCTGAGCACCTCTGGGTGTACACCCCCCACCCAGTTAAAACAAAGCAAAAATATGGAGCTGGAGTGAGGGGTGGTGTAGACGGGCTTTGCTTGCAGGAGCCACAGGTTTCATTCCTGGCCCTGTCTTGCCCCCCGACCTCCCCCTGGCACCCCTGGGCTTGACCCCCCAACCCCCAGCGAGGAGTGATCCCAGGGTACCGCCACCAGGCATGACCCCCCCCCAAAAAAAAATAGAACTGACAGAAAAATTAGTTCATGGTGGAGTATTCCCGTAATGACGGTGCTGTTAGATGCAAAATGAGTCTTTGGGGCCGAGGGGTCAGCCACGTGCAAGGCAAGTCCCCGTCCTGCCGCCCTGTGGCCCCAGATGCAAAATAATTTGCAGGGTGGCTTGTCAGCGAGAGCCGGTTTTCTCTTTACTTTATCCTCCAAGAAGGAGCATGTGGGGCTGGAGCGATAGCACAGCGGGGAGGGCGTTTGCCTTGCACGCGGCCGACCCAGGTTCGAATCCCAGCATCCCATAGGGTCCCCTGAGCACCGCCAGGAGTAACTCCTGAGTGTAGAACCAGGAGTAACCCCTGTGCATCGCCAGGTGTGACTCAAAAAGCAAAAAAAAAAAAAATTAAATAAATTTAAAAAAAGGAGCACGTTTTAATTAATTAATTAATTAATTTATTTATTTATTGCTTTTTGGGTCCCACCCGGCGATGCTCAGGGCTGACTCCTGGCTCTGCACTCAGGAATCACCCCTGGCGGTGCTCAGGGGACCCTATGGGATGCTGGGAATCGAACCCGGGTTGGCCGCGTGCAAGGCAAACGCCCTCCCCGCTGTGCTATTGCTCCAGCACCTTGTTTTTATTTATTTTATTTTAATTTTTGGGTCCCACCCGGCGATGCTCAGGGCTGACTCCCGGCTCTGTGCTCAGGAACCATTCCTGGCGGTGCTCGGGGGACCCTATGGGGATGGCAGGGATCGAACCCGGGTTGGCCGCGTGCCAGGCCAGTGCCCTCCTCCCACTGTGCTCTTGCTCTGGCTCCCCGCGGGAGCACGTTTTCACTGGCGTGACCGAGGTTGCCTCCCCCCCCTCTTCCTGTAGATCCGTTTCGTCATGAAGGCCCACTCGCTGGTCAGGGAGACCGTCCCGCGGGTGCTGAGCGCAGCGAAGGCGAAATCAGGTACAAGGCCGTGGGGCCAGGCTGCCCCCCTGCTGGATTTTATTCACCTGCCAAGGGAGGGGGGGGCTGGCGGGGGCAGGGTGGGGGGAGTGGTGGGGACCCACTGAGCCCACCAGCCTGGGGCAGGGGTGGAAGGGGGTGGGAGGGGGGGTCATCCCGTATTTAGGCTCCCTGGGGGTTTCAGAAGTCATCAGGGAATCCTAAGCTATCCTGGATGGCCCTCAGGATTACAGCTGGGTTGTAGGGAGAGGGGGAGGGGGGAGGGGAGAGGGAGGGGCAGGGGGAGAGAGAGGGAGAGAGAGCGTGAGGTTCCCTGAGCACGGAGCCAGGAGTAAGCCCTGAGTACTAATAATAGTGTTGGGTTTAATGACCACACACTCTCCTCTCTCTCTCTCCTCTCTCTCTCTCTCTCTCTCTCTCTCTCTCTGTCTCTCTCTCTCTCCCCTCCTCCCACCCCCAATATCCCCTGAGTACTAATAATACTATTGGGTTTAATGACCACACACACACACTCTCTCTCTTTCTCCTCTCTCCTCTCTCTCTCTCTGTCTCTCTGTCTCTCTCTCCCTCTCTCTCTCTCTCTCTCTCTCTCGCCCTCTCTCTCTCTCTCCCTCTCTCTCTCTCCCTCTCTCTCTCTGTCTCTCTGTCTCTCTCTCCCCGTCTCTCTCTTTGTCTCTCTCTCTCCTCTGTCTCTCTCTCTCCTCTCTGTCTCTCTCTCCTCTCTCTTTCTGTCTCTGTCTCTCTATCTCCTCTCTGTCTCTCTCTGTCTCTCTCCTCTCTCTCTGTCTCTCTCTCTCCTCTCTCTCTGTCTCTCTCTGTCTCTCTCTCTCCTTTCCTCTCTCTCTGTCTCTCTCTCTCTCTCTCTGTGTCTCTCTCTCCCCCCCTCCCGCCCCCAACATCCCCTGAGTACTAATAATACTATTGGGTCTTATGACCACACACACACACACTCCCCTCCCCGCCCACCCCCCCCAATATCCCCTCCATGAATAAAACCAGAACAGAGGGCTGGAGCCATAGCACAGCGGGGAAGGCGTTGGCCTGGCACGCGGCCGACCTGGGTTCGATCCCCGGCATCCCACAGGGTCCCCCGAGCACCGCCAGGAGTGATTCCTGAGTGCAGAGCTGGGAGTCAGCCCTGGGCATCGCCGGGTGTGGCCCTTCAGAGAGCAGGAAAGAGGAATGGTCAGGAGACATGGACAGGTGTAGCCGGCATGACGGGCCCCCTCCCCACTCCAGGCCCCTCCCTGCCTTCCTGTGAGGCGCCCTCGGTTCTCAGCTGGCTCCCCCCCCACCCGCAGACACGGTCCCTGTGCCCACCGTCGGCCAGTACCTGTACTTCCTGTTTGCGCCCACCCTCATCTACCGGGACAGCTACCCCAGGTAGGGACAGGCGCACGGTGGGGGGCCCTGAGCACAAGCCAGGCCAGCCGGGACACGCCCCGGGGTGCGGGCAGGGCCCCCCTGAGAGCCCACTCTCGCTTCTTCCTCCCAGGACCCCGTCCATCCGCTGGGGCTACGTGGCCTTGCAGTTTGCACAGGTGCGTCCTTGCTGCCCTGCCTGAGGTTGGTGGCCGGGTGGGCGGGCAGCTCTCAGGGTCTCCTGCGCCCCCTGAAGGCCTTCCCCACCCCGGCGGGGGGTGTCGGTCTCGCCAACAACCAACGTGGTTTTTCTTCTGTCAAAGTCCAGGTGAGGGGCCGGGAAGAGAGCACTGTGGGTAGCGCACTTGTGAAGCAGTCAGGTGGCCGACCCGGCTTTGGTTCCCGGCACCCCGTTGGGTCCCCTGAGTCCCGTCTGGTGTGATCTCTGAGCACAGAGCTGAGTCAGCCCAAAATCCAAATACTCTGGGCATTGTTCTAGTTGGTGACGGCATTATCATCTGCTCATTTCTGCCTTCCTGTTTTTTCAATGTTTGGTGCATGTGTGTGTGCGTGCATGTGTATGTGTGTTTGTGTGTGCGGATTTGTGTGTGCACCCATTTGTGTATCTGAGTGTATGTGTGGTATGTGTGTGGCTTTTGTGTGTGGTTGTCCATGTGTGGTTGTGCGTGTGTGGTTTTGGGAGTCCGTGTGTGGTTTTGTGTGTCTGTGTGTGGTGCGCGTGTTTTTTTGTGTGTGGGGGGGTTTTGTGTGTATGCACCTGTGTGTGTCTGTGATACGTGTGTGTGCCTGTGGGGGGGTGCCTGTGTGGTTTGTGTGTGGTACGTGTGTATTTTTGTGTTTGTGCATGTGTGGTTTTGTGTGTGTGTGGTTTTATGTGTGTGCAGGGGAAGGTGTGTGGTTTTGTGTGGGGTGTTTTGTGGTCTTGTGTGTGGTTGTGTGTGGTTTTGTGTGTGGTTGTGTATGTATGTGTGTGGTCTTGTGTGTGGTTGTGTATGTGTGTGGTCTTGTGTGGTTGTGTATGTATGTGTGTGGTACATGTGTGGTTGTGTGTGGTTGTGTGTGGCCTTGTGTGTGGTTGTGTGTGGTCCTATGTGTGGTGAGTGGTGCGTGTGTGGTTGTGTGTGGTCCTGCGTGTGTGGTTGTGTGTGGTGTGTGTGTGGCGTGTGAGCCCCTTCCAGACTCCCTTTTGTGCCGGACTGCCTTGCAGGTGTTCGGCTGCTTCTTCTACATGTACTACATCTTCGAGAGGCTGTGCACGCCGCTGTTCCGGAACATGCAGAAGGAGCCATTCAGCGCGCGCGTGCTGGTTCTCTGCATGTTCAACTCCATCCTGCCAGGTGGGCCGAGGGCCCAGGGCAGCCCCTGGCCTCGCCTGTCTCTTTATTTGTGTCTTGGGGGCCACACCCGGCGATGCTCAAGGCTCAGTCCTGGCTCTGCCCTGCCTCTGGCTCCCGGTTCCGCTTCCCTCTCCCCCCCCCCCCCCCCCCCCGTCCCCTTCCGTCGCTCGTCCGTCCTCGCTCTCTCTCCCGCCGTCCCCAAGATTCTGCACCTGCCCCTCCCCCCAGAGTTGGACCAGTGTCACCCACGGCACTCGGGTCCTTCTCCCCGACTGCACATTCCCGGCGTGCCAGAATCTGCTGGGGCCGGAGTGACAGCACAGCGGGTCAGACATTGGCCTGGCACGAGGCCGACCCGGGTTCGACCCCCGGCATCCCATAGGGTCCCCCGAGCACTGCTAGGAATGATCCCTGAGTGCAGAGCCAGGAGTCAACCCTGAGCATCATTGGGTGTGATGCAAAAAATTACTGAAACTAGATGAGAGGCTGGAGTGATAGCACAGTTGGGAAGGCATTGGCCTGGCACGCGGCCGACCCGGGTTCGATCCCTGGCATCCCATAGGGTCCCCCGAGCACCACCAGGAGTGAGTCCTGAGTGCAGAGCCGGGAGCGGCCCCTGAGCACTGCCGGGTGTGGACCCTCTGAAACAAAACCAAACCCAGACCAGAAGCGCCGCAGGGCAGTGCCCGTGTCCGGTGGTCAGCTGAGTCCCCCTGTGCCCCTCACCCCTGCAGCCGCGCTGATCCTCTTCTTGACCTTCTTCGCCATCCTGCACTGCTGGCTCAACGCCTTTGCCGAGATGCTCCGTTTCGGCGACCGGATGTTCTACAGGGTGAGGCTCGCTCCCGCCGGCCCATCCCCACGGGTGGGGCGGCTCGTCTCCGAGTCCTGGTCCCTGCCGCCTGGCCCCCCGAGGATGAATGCTCTCCGCGGGCCCCTCAGAGGGGAGGTCGGCTCCGACCGCGGGGATGTGGGCGGTCAGAAGGGGGCAGCCGTGAAGGCAGCACCTGAGATCATGCGTCGGGCGCGTCCTCCGGGGGTATCGAGGGGCCGCGGGGGTCCACGTGTGCCACCGGGCCTGTCTGTTCCCACCCCCCTCCGCAGGACTGGTGGAACTCCACGTCGTACGCCAACTACTACCGGACGTGGAACGTTGTGGTTCATGACTGGCTCTACTACTACGCGTACAAGGACTTCCTCTGGGTATGGGCGGCCGTGTGCATCGGGAGAGCCGGTTCCTTCCCACAAAGGGTTAACCCGCGCCCATTGACCCCGCTGCATGGACAGGAAGGCAGACGCCCTGCTTGCTTGTCTGCGGGACTCTCTCGGGAGCCATGTCTGTGTCCGCATCCATCTGTCCTGCCTGAGACGCTGAGTGACAGTCATGATGGGCTTCCTGGCGGTGGCGACTGAGAATGCAGGAGGGCGTTTATTTTAATGATCAGGAGCAATCCTGGCTCTGCACTCAGGAATCACTCCTGGCGGTGCTCAGGGGACCTTATGAGATGCCGGGGGTGGAACCCAGGTCGGCCATGTGAAAGGCAAACGCCCTCCCCGCTGTGCCATTGCTCCAGCCTCTCATTTATTTTCAATAATTTTTCACATCACACCCAACGATGCTCAGGGCTGACTCCTGGCTCTGCGCTCAGGAATGACTCCTGGCGGTGCTCGGGGGACCCTATGGGATGCCGGGGATCGAATCCGGGTCAGCTGTGTGCAAGGAAAACGCCCTCCCCGCTGGACTATCACTTTAGCATCCCCTGGACTCTCATCCCCTCCTTCCCAAATCTCAGTTCTAGGACTGTTGGACCATGCCCTATAGTGTCACTCTACACTAAGGCCCGTTTGGATCGGCCTGTGCTTGGGGGCCGGAGCTCGTGCTCTGAATGGAACCCCAGGCTCTGCCCCCCCCCACACACACACTGCAGGGTCCTTCGTACCAGCAGATGTCCCCAAACAAAAGGACAAAGACCTTGCCAATACAGTGACTTCTGGGTCCAGATTCTAAATGTTCTGGAAAATAAGCCCAGATTAGGGTTGTGGGCGGGGAACGGAACAATAGCACAGCGGGGAGGGCATTTGCCTTGCACTCGGCCGACCCGGGTTCAATCCCCAGCATCCCATAGGGTCCCCTGAGCCTATCAGTACTAATTCCTGAGTACAGAGCCAGGAGTAACCGCTGAGCATTGCTGAGTGCAGCCCCCAAATCAAAACAATCGTTTAAAAAGAAAAACGCCCAGATCTTTCAAAATGTCCACATTTTCCAAAGCTTTTATCCCAGTCAACTTGGGGCTCCACATATAATTTTTCATTTTCTCCCTTTTTTTTTTTTTTTTTTTTGCTTTTTGGGCCATACCTGGCGATGCTCAGAGCTGACTCCTGGCTCTGCACTCAGGAATCACTCCTGGCGGTGCTCGGGGGACCCTATGGGATGCCGGGGATCGAACCCGGGTCGGCCACATGCCAGACCAACGCCGTCCCCGCTGTGCTATCACTCCAGCCCCAACTTTTCATTCTCTGACCGTGATTTTCATACCTTTGGGACCAGGGCCCGGGAGTGGGTGGGAAGCGTGTCGGGACGCGACTCCCACCCTCTCCCCCTCTCTGAAGCTGAGCGTTCCTCTCTGCCCCTCACCCTAGTTTTTCTCGAAGAAATTCAAGTCGGCCGCTATGTTGTCGGTGTTCGCCATCTCGGCCGTGGTGCACGAGTACGCCATGGCGATCATCCTCAACTTCTTCTACCCCGTCCTCTTCGTGCTCTTCATGTTCTTCGGAAGTAAGTCACCGAGTGTCATTGCCCCGAGCAGCCCTGACACTGTGTGAGCCAGCAGGGCGGGGGGGGGGGGGGGTGAGGGGGAGCGTCCATCACCAAGGCACCAAGTGACCGCAGCCACCTGGTGTTTATCCTGAACTCAGCACCTGGGTGTGGTACACCTGGGTGTACCCACCTCTGTACGCCAGGATGGGGAACCAAAACTCAGTGAGCCTTTGTCATTTGTTTATTTTTGTTGGGGGCCACACCCGGCGATGCTCAGGGCCGACTCCCGGCTCTGCACTCAGGAATCACTCCCGGCAGTGCTCGGGGGACCCTGTGGGATGCCGGGGATCGAACTCATGCCAGCTGCGTGCAAGATGAGCCCCCACCCCAGTGTGCTAGGCCTCCGGCCCCTAAATGAGCCACTTGAAGTGGCCGGAGCGGTAGCACAGCGGGGAGGGCTCTTGCCTTGCACGCGGCTGATCCGGGTTCAATCCCCGGCATCCCACAGGGTGCCCCAAACCCTTCTAGGAGTGATTCCTGAGTGCAGAGTTCGGAGGTCAGCCCAGAGTTTCACCGGGTGTGGCCCTAAAGCTAAACTATGATTTGGCGTTAACACCACCACCGGCTTCCCCATTCTGAAACTGCTGGGTTCACTCCCTTGAACCCTCACCCCACGGGGTGGGGGTGGGTGCAGAGACCAGCTCCAGGGTGAAGGATTCCAGGAAATCCTCCCCACCCCCCAACCTCCCTTCATTAAGGACGTGCCCCCGTCCCCCGTGGTCTAGAGGGCCACTGCCCACCTGCCCCCACTAGTCCCTGCAGGTCTCATGACCCCCCCCCCCCCCCCGCCTGCCCGGCGGGCCTCCAAGCCCTCTTGGGCCCGTCTCCTGGGGGACGCTGTGTCCATCTCTGCTGTCCCCGCCCCCTGCAGTGGCCTTCAACTTCATCGTCAACGACAGCCGGAAGAGGCCCATCTGGAACATCATGGTGTGGACCTCGCTCTTCGCCGGCCATGGCATCCTGCTGTGCCTGTACTCCCAGGAGTGGCACGCCCGCCAGCACTGCCCCCTGAAGAACGTGAGTCGGGGGTTGGGGGGAGGCCAGAGCGACAGCACAGCAGGGAGGGTGCTGGCCTGGTGCGTGGCCGACCCGGGTTCGATCCCTGGCATCCCATATGGTCCCCTGAGCACCGCCAGGAGTGATTACTGAGTGTATGAGCCAGGAGTAACCCCTGTGCATTGCCAGGTGAGACCCAAAAAGAAAAATAAGGGGCTGGAGTGATAGCACAGCGGGTAGGGCGTTTGCCTTGCACTCAGCTGACCGGGGTTCAAATCCCAGCATCCCATATAGTCCCTTGAGCACCGCCAGGGGTGATTCCTGAGTGCATGAGCCAAGAGTGACCCCTGTGCGTTGCTGGGTGTGACCCAAAAAGAAAAAAAAAAAAAAAACAACAACCAAAAAGAAAAATAAAAATCAAGGGGCCGGAGCAATAGTACAGAGGATAGGGCGTTTGCCTTGCATGCAGCCGACCCGGGTTCGATCCCCAGCATCCCATAGGGTCCCCCTAGTACCACCAGGAGTAATTACTGAGCGCAGAGCCAGGAGGAACCCCTGAGCGTTGCGGGGTGTGACCCAAAAAGCAAAACAATAAAAAGATATTGAAAAATTAAAAGTAAAAAAATTTGAAATGTTAAATTTGAAACTTAATATTTGAAAAGTAATAAATATAAAATTTGAAATATTAAAGATAATAAATGAAAATCATCCTGAGTTTCTACCTAAAGCTTTTTCTAAAGAGAATAAGCTTACGCAGAGACCCAGACCCTGCGCATCCTTTTCTTTCCCACACCTGAGTCCCTCAGAGCTTCGGGGTGTCGGAGGGAGATGCTGGGGGTGCCTTGTCCCCCACCCCCGCCCCCAACACACACACCTGCCTTTTCTCCTCCCTGCAGCCCACGTTTCTCGATTACATCCAGCCACGCTCCTGGACGTGTCGCTTCGTGTTCTAATGCCGGCTCCAGGTGTCCATGACTCGAAGATCAGCGCGCGTCCATCCCGGTGGAGCCTCCCTCAGGCTCTGCGTGCTCCAGGGACCCTGGCCGAGGACCCCTCTTGCGCACTCGCCTACACAGCGCCCCCTGGAGGCGGGAGCCCTCGGGGCCGAGCATCGCTGAAGCCGCGCTGCGTGACAGCCTGCATCTCATGCCCTGGGGGCAAGCATCCTCCGTTCTCGGCCTCTGAGTCAGTGAAACGCTCCGGGCGAGTTTCTGCAGCTCCTGGGGTCTGCCAGATCTTGGCGCGAAGCGTTGGACTGTCTGCTGATTCAGCTTTGCGCCTGGGGGAGGAAGTGGAGAGTCTGGCTTTGCCTTGCAGAACCAGAAAAAAAAAAAAAAAAACAAGATACTATTTTTCCCCCCAAAGATAATCTTTGTTATACATACCAACTTTCGCGGCTTTTGTTTTTCTTCTTCTTAAAGTTGCAGTCTTACTCGATTTTTTTTTACCTTGTTTTCACTCTGTGATAGAGAGCTCGTGATTTGTGAAGGGAAAATAAGGACTTTCACCTGGGTTTTTAGAAGTTCTTGCATCTGAAATACCGGTTGAGCGAGGGGCAAGACATAGGGAAGAAAAGAACCCAGAAGTAGCACAGGAAAAAAATATATATATATGTATATTTCCTGGGCCAGGGAAGTGGGTCTGGCTTAGAGCATCGTGCCTTCCTAATATCTCTGAGATCCTCGGTTCAATTCCTGACTACTGAAAATCCCTTTATAATTCCAAATTATGGGGGAAGTGTTGTACCCGGCAGTACTCACTCCTGGCTCGGTGTTCAGGGTGTGTGGGGTTGGGGATTTGAACCCAGATCAGCAGAATACAAGACAAGTGCCTTAAGCTCAGTGTTATGTCTCCCATGGTAGTTCTTTAAAATAATGAGCTGTGGGGCCAGAGCAACAGGACAATTGGGAGGGTGTTTGTCTGGCACGTGGCCGACCCGGGTTCGGTCCTCGGCATCCCTTAGGGTCCCCAAAGCACCAGGAGTGATTCCTGAGTGCCGAGCCAGTAGGAACCTTGAGTATTGCCGGGTATGGACCCAAAACACAAAATATTAAAATGAGGGGGCTGGAGCGATAGCACAGCAGGTAGGGCGTTTGCACGTGGCCGACCCAGGTTCGATTCCCAGCGTCCCATAGGGTCCCCCGAGCACTGCCAGGAGTAATTTCTGAGTGCATGAGTCAGGAATAACCCCTGTGCATTGCCGGGTGTGACCCAAAGAACAAAAAAAAATAAAATAAAATGGACTGCAAGGTCAGTTATGTGTTTATCATGGAACCTCTATGGAAAATTAATTTATTTAATCTGGAACATGTGAACGGTTCAGACACTGCCATTTTCTCGTTGTCTGTCGCTGACTTGAATCATTCTACTTGTAAGTCTGTTGCCTAAGTATTAATCATCTCCACGGATATTAAAGGGATTTTTTTTTATTTTTAAGATCCAGAAGCTGCCTCCTGTATTGGTTTATTATTCTTAGATTTTGCACTTTGGGCGAAACACATAAGATGGTTTTCCAAAATGGTCTCTGCCGTGGAAAGGTCTCATACTGAAGGAAGAGGGAAGGAAGGGACAAGGAAGGGAGGGAGGAAGGAAGGAAACAGAAGGGACGGAGGAAGAGAGGGAGGAAGAAAGGAATATGAAGGGAGGGAGGGAGGGAGGGAGGGAGGGAGGGAGGGAGGGGAGAAGATGGAGAAGTGGGGAATGAGGGGAGTGTTGTGAGATCGCGGTCGAAAGACCAGAAGAGACCAAAAATTAGAATTTAGAGGCGTCTGCATTGACATCACTTGGGGCTGTCCTGCTAGGAATGAGCAGTGTCCTCCAGCAGAAGCACCGGCCTTTATTAGGAAAAAACTCACCCTGGGACTGGAGCGATAGCACAGTGGGGAGGGCGTTGGCCTTGCACGCGGCCGACCCGTGTTCAATTCCCAGCATCCCATAGAGTCCCCCAGAGGACCGCCAGGAGTGATTCATAAGTGCAGAGCCAGGAGGAACCCTGAGCATCGCTGGGTGGGACCCAAAAAGCAAAAAATAGATAATTAAAGGGGGCTGGAGCGATAGATAGCACAGAGGGAGGGCGTTTGCCTTGTACCTGGTCAACCGGAGTTCGAATCCCAGCATCCCATAGGGTCCCCTGAGCATCGCCGGGGGTAATTTCTGAGTGCATGAGCCAGGAGTAACCCCTGTGCATCCCTGGGTGTGACCCAAAAAAAAAAGCAAAAAAAATAATAATACCCAAACCTCATCCTGGTGCCCCGAGCACTTTCGCCAGCGTTTTCATAATTTGTTTGAGCCCCCCAAGCTCACATCCTGGTGCTCGGTAAATTCACGCAAGTGTGGTGAAGCAAACGTTGTTCCAGGAGCCAGAAAAGCGGTTACAGCAGAAGTCCGTGAAGCAGCCACCAGTCCCCTTCAAACAGAGCCTGAGGACCCCGGCCCAGGGTTCCTGGCGGCAACCCGTGAGCCGCTTTCTGGCCCTTGCGGGAAATTAAGGAATGACAGTTAAATCAGCTAAAAAATAAACTTCCAGAAAGCTGAACTTCTTGTTTGTCCCTTTTGGTCCTCCTTTACATTGGGGGAAGGAAGGAGGGAAGGAAGGAAGGAAGGGGGGAGGGGAAGGAAGGGAGGAAGGAAGGGAAGGAGGAAGAAGAGAGGGAGGAAGAAACAGAAGGGAGGGAGTGAGGAAGAGAGAAGGGATGGAAGGAAGGAAGGAAGGAAGGAAGGAAGGAAGGAAGGAAGGGAGGGAGGGAGGGAGGGAGGGAGGAAGGGAGGAAGGGAGGAAGGAAGGAAGGAAGGGAGGGAGGGAGGGAAGGAGGTAGAGAAAGTAAGGAAGAGGAAGGGTCCATGAACCTTTGACCCTCCTCCTTCCTCGCCCCCCTTCAGGCATCGCGAAGACAACTCGAGGGCTCGGCGGGCAGGTGCGCAGGCGCGCAGGCGCGGAGAGTCCTGCGTTTCCATGGCGACACGCCGGCGTCCTGCGTTTCCATGGCGACGGCGGGCGTCCCTGAGGAGGCGCGGCCCCAAGATGCCTGGCGGGAAAGACGGTTTCCCGGTAGGGAGGCCTGGCGCGCCGCCGCCAGGGCTGGACCCCGCCGGACCCCGCAGGACCCCGCGTGCCGGGAGGGTGGCGGGGACCCCGGGGCGCCCCGGGGGGACCCTCAGGCCGGCCAGAGGCTCAGTGGACTCCCCCAATGGACCCCACGACGGACCTGCAGGGTGCACAGGCCTGTCCCGGGCAGGGCCCGCGCTCTTTCTTTCCCCCTCTTTTTTTGGCGGGGGGGGTGGCAGGAGGACACCTGGCTCTGCAATCAGGGGTCACTCCTGGTCACTGCTGGTCACTCCTGGCGGTGCTCGGGGGACCCTCTGGGGTGCCGGGGATCGAACCCGGGTCGGCCCCGTGCAAGGCAAACGCCCTCCCCGCTGTGCTATCGCTCCGGCCCCTTCTTTTCTTTTCTTTTTTGCTTTTTGAGTCCCACCCGGCGATGCACAGGGGTTACTCCTGGCTCTGCACTCAGGAATTACTCCTGGCGGTGCTCAGGGGACCCTATGGGATGCCGAGGATCGAACCCGGGTCGGTCGCGTGCAAGGCCAACGCCCTCCCCGCTCCAGCCTCTATGTGTTTTTTATGTGTTATTCTATGTGGGTTTTTTTTTTTCTTTTTGGGTCACACCTGGCGATGCACAGGGGTCACTCCTGGCTCTGCACTCAGGAATTACCCCTGGCCATGCTCAGGGGACCATATGGGATGCTGGGATTAGAATCCGGGTCGGCCGCGTGCAAGGCAAATGCCCTCCCCGCTGTGCTATCGCTCCAGCCCCTCTATGTGTTTTTTATGTGTTATTCTATGTGTTTTTTTTATGTGTTATTGCGGTGCGTGGGGCTGACTCCTGGCTCTGCACTCGGGGATCACTCCTGGGGCCTTGTCGGAGGCAAGTGCCCCCCGCCCCGCCCCGTGCTCTCTCTGCAGCCCCCCCCCCCATCCGTCTTTCTCTTTCCCCTGCAGGACGGTGGAGCTGGGATGCCGAACAGCGCTCCGTGGCCGCTGTGCTGCTGGCTTAGCTCGGACGTGCTGTGAGCCTTCAGTTCCGCAGACCTGACCATGTCTCACATCAGGTCCGCCTTCCCCCTGCCCAGCGACGCCCCCTCCAGCCTGGAGAGCCGGAGAACGCTGAAAACTCCCTCCTCGACTTCCAAAGAGGAGCTGGGTAAGGGCCTGCCGGGGTCCCGTCAGCCTGGCCATTTGTTAGGCTTCTGAACCTGCGATTTCTTTCTTTTTATTTATTTCTTTTTATTTTTATTTATTTATTTATTTATCTATTTATTTATTTATTTATTTATTTATTTATTTATTTATTTATTTATTGCTTTTTGGGTCACACCCAGCGATGCTCAGGGGTTACTCCTGGCTTTGCACTCAGGAATTACTCCTGGCAGTGCTTGGGGGACCATATGGGATGCCGGGGACCGAACCCGGGTCGGCCGCATGGAAGGCAAACGCCCTACCTGCTTTGCTATCGCTCCGGCCCCTCTTTTTATTTTTTAATGTAGGGGTGCTGCTATTTATTTATTTAGCTTTCTGGATCACACCCGGCGATGCTCAGGGGTTGCTCTTGGCTCTGCACTCAGGAATCACTCCTGGTGGTGCTCGGGGGACCCTATGGGATGCTGGGGATCGAACCCGGGTCGGCCCCACGCAAGGCAAACGCCCTCCCCGCTGTGCTATCGCTTCGGCCCCAGGAGTGCTGCTATTTCTTCAGCTATTGATTAAGCTGATTGAATTGGGTATGAACTCCACATTCCTTTTTTTTAAAAAAAAATTCAGATGTTCATTTTTATTTTATTATTATTATTTTTGATGAATCACTTTGAGATACAGCTAGAGAGCTTTCCTGTTTGAGTTTCAGTCATACACTGATCGAACACCCATCCCTCCACCAGTGCACATTCCCCACCACCAATGTCCCCAGTATCCCCCCATCCCACCCTCCCCCTGCCTCTATGGCAGACAATCTCCCCCATACTCTCTCTCTCTTTTTTTTTTTTTTGCTTTTTGGGTCACACCCAGCGATGCTCAGGGGTGACTCCTGGCTTTGCACTCAGGAATTACTCCTGGCAGTGCTTGGGGGACCATACGGGATGCCGAGGATCGAACCCAGGTCGGCCGCGTGCAAAGCAAACGCCCTCCCCGCTGTGCTATCGTTCTGCCCCGCCATACTCTCTTTTGTATTGCTTGTTATGAATAGCATAAGATGTCACGGCAGCAGACTCCTGCAATTCTAAAATTTTATTTTATTTTATTTTATTTTACTTATTTTTTCTTTTTGGGTCACACCCAGCGATGCTCAGGGGTTCCTCCTGGTTCTGCACTCAGGGATCACTCCTGGCGGTGCTCGGGGGACCCTATGGGATGTCGGGGATCGAACCTGAGCCGGCCACGTGCATGGCAAACGCCCTCCCCACTGTGCTATGGCTCCAGCCCCAGAATTCTAAACTTTTAGATAATTAGGGTTTGGAGAATTCTCTGCAGCGAGCTGCTAGGTTGGGAGATCCTATTGTGTGTCTCTGGATCATGGCCTTAAGGAGTTTAAGTAGCATCAGGGCAGTTTGTGGGCGTGGCCTCCGAGGTTCCTTGGGGAAGGGGGAGGGGGGAGAGGGGCTGAGAAGGACAGGCCCAGAACCTTCATTAGCTTCAGGAAAGCTAAAAGTTGTTTCGTTTTCTACTAGTGGACAGAAGAGGGTGCCAGGCAGTTTACAGGGAAATAATCAGTGTACAGCAGGTTGAAATAATTACTCTAAGCACTATAGCACTGTCACGCTGTTGTTCATCAATTTGCTCCAGTGGGCACCAGTAACGTCTCCATGGTGAGATTTGTTGTGACTGTGTTTGGCATATCAAATATGCCACGGGGAGCTTGCCAGGCTCTGCCGTGCGGGTGGGAGACTCTCGGTATCTTGCCGGGCTCTTCGAGAGGGACGGAGGAATCGAACCTGAGTCTACCGCGTGCAAGGCAAATGCCCTACCCGCTGTGCTATCACTCCAGTCCTAAATAAGAATTTAAAAAATTTTGTTTTAGTATTTTTAATTTTATTTATTTTATTTATTTTATTTTTTTGCTTTTTGGGTCACACCCAGCGATGCTCAGGAGTTACTGCTGGCTTTGCACTCAGAACTTAGTCCTGGGAGTGCTTGGGGGACCATATGGGATGCCAGGGATCTAACCCAGGTTGGCCGCGTGCAAGGCAAACGCCCTACCCGCTGTGCTATCGCTCCGGCCCCCTAGTATTTTTAATTTTAATAGTAAAATTAAATTCTAGTTTTAATACTACATTTTAGTGTTTAATTAAATTAATTTATTTATTTTGGGCTCTTTGGGTCACATCCTGTGATGCTCAGGGGTTACTCCTGCCTCTGCACTCAGGAATTACACCCAGCGATGCTCCCTGGGGACCCTACGGGATGCCAGGGATCGAATCCGGATTGGCTGCGTGCAAGACAAACGCCCACCCCGCTGTGTTATCGCTCCGGCCCCCTGTTTAAGTTTAATATTTTAAATCTTTATATTTTTTTCGTATTTTTTTAACATTTTAAAATTAAACGTATGAGGGGCCGGAGCGATAGCACAGCAGGGAGGGCGTTTGCCTTGCACGCGGCCGACCCGGGTTCGATCCCCGGCATCCCATATGGTCCCCCAAGCACCGCCAGGAGTAATTCCTGAGTGCAAAGCCAGGAGTAACCCCTGAGCATCGCTGGGTGTTACCCAAAAAGCAAAAAAATAATAATAATAATAAAATTAAATTAAATGTATGTGGGGGAGGTCACACTCGGCAGTCCTCAGGGTTTTACCCCTGGCTCTGCACGCAGGAATCATTCCTGGCTCAGGGGGCTCTATGGGATGCCAAGGGTCAAACCCGGGTCGGACCACGTGCAAGGCAAATGCCCTCTCCGCTACCCTCCCCGCCCCTCTCTCTTCCATTTCCCAGTGCTCCCAGAACTGAAGGAGAAGAGCATGGAGGTGGCCCGTTCCAGACCCTTCCCTCCCCCGCTTCAGAATGACTCCATCCCGGGGGAGATTCTGCAGTCTCTCACCGCCACCGCCAACGCGGGACCCTGTCCCGAGTACCTCCTGCCGTCCAAGAAGCTGAAGCCCCCCCAGGTGCGTCTGTCCACGGAGCGTGTCAGTGTCCAGTCCACTCAGAATGAAGAGGCTCGCAGGGCTGGGGTGCATGGGGGGGAGGCCTGGTGTGACCCCAGCACTGCTTGACATCATGATCGGTGTAACCCCCTCACCCATGCCTCAAAAATTGCAAAAAAGGGGGGCTGGCGAGATAGCACAGAGGGTAGGGCGTTTGCCTTGAAGGCAGCCGACCCAGGTTCAATTCCCAGCATCCCATATGGTCCCCTGAGCACCGCCAGGGGTAATTCCTGAGTGCAGAGCCAGGAGTAACCTCTGAGCATCGCCGGGTGTGACCCAAAAAGCAAAAAAAAAAAAATGCAAAAAAGGAAAAAAGAAGCAATTTCCCAGTTTGAAACCTAAAAGCTTATGCATGATTGTTTTCCCAATGCTGGGAGCTTGGGGCTGTAGCGATAGGACGGCGGGGAGGGCGTTTGCCTGGCACGTGTCGTCGCGGGTTCGATCCTCGGCATCCCAAAGGGTCCCCCGAGCACCGCCAGGAGTGATCCCTGAGTGCAGAGCCAGGAGTCAGCCCTGAGCATTGCTGGGTGTGACCCAAAAGCCAAAACGAGAAAAAAAAATCTGGACTTGTCCCTTCCTGCCTTGGGTGTTAGGCACCTCTTTCTCCCTGGTGTTGCAAAGCCCACTGAATGTCCTTGGCACAGAGCCCCAGATTGCTGCAAACCCCACTGAAGGTCCTTGCTGCAGACGCAGAAAGATGCTGAATTCGTTGTGCTACCTCGCCCCGTACTGGCCACTCCCGGTTTTCGCTGTCCCCGCAGGGTATCCTGGCTCGGAAGGCGGATGCTGTCTGGCAACATCCCCTTAGAAGGACTAAACTCAAGTACATGCTTGACCAACCCATTTCCCTCAGCGGTGCTGGAAGGTAAAGAAGAAAAACGGGGCGTGTGTGTGTGTGCGTGTGCGTGTGTGTGTGTGTGTGTGTGTGTGTGTGTGTGTGAGAGAGAGAGAGAGAGAGAGAGAGAGAGAGAGAGAGAGAGAGAGGCAGGTTCTTTTTTTTTAAATTTGTGTGATTTCTGAGGAAGGGGCAGGATTTGAAAAATCATAAAAACAGGTTTTTGGGGGCTGGAGTGATAGCACAGCGGGTAGGGTGTTTGCCTTGCACGCGGCCGACCCGGGTTCGATTCCCAGCATCCCATATGGTCCCCCGAGCACTGCCAGGAGTAATTCCTGAGTGCATGAACCAGGAATAAACCCTGTGCATTGCCAGGTGTGACCCCAAAAGCAAAAAATAAACAAAAAAACCCAGGTTTTTGTTTGTTTTAATTTGTTGCATTTTATTTTATTTATTTTTGCTTTTTTGGGTCACACCCGGCGATGCACTCCTGGCTCTGCACTAAGGAATTACTCCTGACGGTGCTTGCCGGACCCTATGGGATGCAGGGATGGAATGGGTTGGCCAGGCAGGCGCCGCCCCGCCCTGCCCCGCCCCGCCCCGCCCCCTATACTGTCTGACAAACATTTGTGTTTTTTTTGTTTGTTTGTTTTTTGTTTTTTAATTTATTTTATTGAATCACCAAGTGGAAAGTTACAAAGTTCTCAGGCCTATATCTCAGTTATACAATGCTCAAACACCCATCCCTTAACCAGTGCCCATATTCCACCACCAATAAAAACAAAAATAAAACAAAAACAAAAACAAAAACAAAAAGTATACATCCCAACCCTCACCCCCAAACCCTCCCCCGTGCGTGAGTGATGATTTCACTTCCTTTTCTCTTTACCTTGATTACATTCCAAATTTCAACACACAACTCAATATTGTTGTTAGAGTTTCAAAACAGACTCACTATTTTTGTTGGAATTTATCCCCCAAGAATACAGCTCTATTAACAAGGAAATATTTGATAATAAGTTTTCCAATGATGAGAATGAAGAGATAAAATGTCGCGCAGCCGCGGTTTACAATTTCTGTATTATAGTAATTAAGTCCGCGGAGATTTAAGTTGGAAAATGAATCATTTCCCTTCCTGGAACAGCATGTAGCAAAAGCTTAGGTCACAGTCTCCATACATTTGGAAGCTGGAGATGGGTGTGATGACTGGGAACAGTGATGCCAGCCTCTGAGACGAAGATTCTTTTCTTAGTCCGTCAGTGCGGGCTTACTCCTGGCTTTGTGCTCACTCCTGCAGGTATGGTCCAGGGGACCCCATACAGCACCAGGGATTGAAGCCAGGCTGGCTGCATGCAAGACAGATGTACCCTGGATTTTGTTTGCTTGGGGGCCACACCTAGTGGTGCTCAGGGGTCGTTGCTTCTACCTCTGCATCCAGGAATTACTCCTGGCGGTGCGCAGGGGGCTAAAAGGGTTGCCGGGAATCGAACCCAGGTCGGATGTGTGCAATGCAAACGCCATCCCTGCTGTGCTATTCCTTAACTCCCAAAGATTTTATTTTTAATGCAAAGACCTATATAGTGATACGGTCAGACACCCCCCCCCCAACCCCTTACCAGCATCTCTGTTTTTTCAGAGTATTTTCAGAGTATTTTTCAGAGTATTTCTTGGTATTGGGGAATCCGTTTTAGAGCAAAAGGGATTTTTCAGAGCAGGGAGATGACTTCAAGGGCTGAGCACATGCAATGCAGGCAAAAGTCTGGGGTTCAGTCCCCAGCAGGACTGAGAGAGAGAAGAAAATGTTTCCCATAGGGACTGGAGCGACAGCACAGCGGGGAGGGCGTTTGCCTTGCATGCAGCCAACCTGGGTTCGATACCCAGCATCCCATAGGGTCCCCTGAACACCGCCAGGAGTGGTTCCTGAGTGCAGAGCCAGGAGGAACCCCTGTGCATTGCCGGGTGTGACCCAAAAAGAAAAGAAAAAGGAGAGGTATCCAAATATCATTAATATTAAGGGTATTGGGGGCATAGCAGGGAGGGTACTTACCTTGCATGTGACTGACCTAGCTTTGATCCCTGGCATCTCATAGGGTTCCTGAGCCCCGCCAGGAGTGACTCCTGAGCACAGTGCCAAGACTAAGCCTGGAGCACTGCTGGGTGTGCCCCCCTCAAAAAATAACACACCTGGGGGCTGGAGCAATAGCATAGCGGATAGGGCATTTGCCTTGCACGCGGCCAACCCGGGTTCTATTCCCGGCATCCCATAGGGTCTCCCAAGCACTGCCAGGAGTAATTTCTGTGTTTTTTTTAAATTTTATTTAATCACCATGTGGAAATTTACAAAGTTCTCAGGCTTATGTCTCAGTTATACAATACTCAAACACCCATCCCTTCACCAGTGCCCATATTCCACTACCAAAAATCCCAGTATCCCCCCCCGCGTAACTAATAAATTTCACTTCATTTTCTGCTAGGAGTGATTTCTGAGTGCAGAGCCAGGAGTAGCCCCTGTGCATCGCCGGGTGTGACCCAAAAAGCAAAATAATAATAATAATAATAATAATAATAATAATAATAATAATAGATAATAAATAAAAATAAAACACCTTGAATTTTTCAAAAGATGAAGGGTGGGGTTGGAGTGATAGCACAGCGGGGAGGACGTTTGCCTTGCACGCGGCTGACCCAGGTTCGATTCCCAGCATCCCATATGGTCCCTTGAGCAACTCCAGGGGTGGTTCCTGAGTGCAGAGCCAGGAGTAACCCCGTGCATTGCCGGGTGTGACCCAAAAAAGCAAAAAAAAAAAAAAAAGATGAAGGGTGTGGGGAAGAGAAATTTGCCAGGATGGACCCAGCCAAATAGCAGCGTGTGGAGTCTTTTAGGGAACGCAGGTTAGGTGAGAAACTCCGCCCACAGCTGAGTCACAGACGTCTCTTTCCTCCCTACCAGGGATATTTCTTTTCTGTACGATGTGAAGTACGTGAAGGGGGAAGCCAGAGAGAAGGTCCTGTGCCCGCCTCAGTCCCAGCACTCACTGCAACCATCCGAGGGTGCCATGGTGCCCCACAAGGTAGGGGGAGGGGAGGGCTTGCTTCCCCTCCTCTCTGGGGAGAGAGCACAGTGGGGAGGGCGCTGGCTTTGCACACAGCTGACCTGGGTTCGATCCCCGGCATCCCCTAGGGTCCCCCGAGCACCGCCAGGAGTGATCCCTGAGTGCAGAGCCAGGAGTCAGCCCTGA